>NC_064615.1:579734980-580052980 GCF_023898315.1 Schistocerca nitens | reverse complement strand
GCCATTCTGTCCTGTGCAAGCTTCTTCATCTCTGAACAACTACTGCAGCCTACATCCTTCTGAATCAGCTTAGTGTATTCATCTCTTGGTCTCCCTCTACCATTTCACCCTCCACACTTCTCTCCAATATTAAATTGGTGATACCTTCATGCCACGGAATGTGTCCTACCACCTCATCCCTTCTTCTAGTCCAGTTATGGCATAAATTCCCCTTCTTTCCAATTATATTCAGTACCCCCCCATTAGTTGCGTGACCTATCCATCTAATCTTCAGCATCCTCCTGTAGCATCATATTTCGAAAGATTCTATTCTCTTCTTGTCTACACCATTCATATCCACGTTTCACTTCCATACATGGTTACACTCCACACAAATACTTCAGAAAATGCTTTCAGACACTTAAATCTACACTCAATGTTAACATACTTCTCTTCTTCAGAAATTCTTTCCTGGCCATTACCAGTCTACATTTTATATCCTCTCTAGTTCAACCATCATCAGTTTTTTGCTCCCCAAATAGCAAAACTCATTTACTACTTTAAGTATGTTATTTTCTAATCTAACTCCCTCACTGTCATCTGATTTAATTCGACTACATTCCATTGTCCTCGTTTTGCTTTTGTTGATGTTCATCTTATATCCTCCTTGCAAGACACTGTCCATTCCGTTCAGCTGCTCTTTCAGGTCCTATGCTGTCTCTGACAGTATTACAAGGTCATCGATAAACCTCAGAGTTTTTATTTCTTCTAAATAGATTTTAATTCCTACTCCAATTCTTTCTTTTTCTTCCTTTATTGCTTGCTCAATAAACAGATTGAATAACACTGGGGACAGGCTACAACCCTGTCTCACTCCCTTCCCAACCACTGCTTCCATTTCCAGCCCCTCAACTCTTATAACTGTCATATGGTTTGTGTACCAACTGTAAACAGCCTTTCACTCCGATTGTAAAAAGCTTTTTCTAAGTGTACAAAGTTTGCCTTTTCTGAATCTGTCTTCTAAGATACATTGTAGGGTAAGTATTGCCTAATGTGTTCAAAGATTTCTATGGAATCCTAACTGATCTTCCCAGAGATTGACTTCTACCAGTTTTTCCATCTGTCTGTAAAGAAGACGTGTTAGTAATTTGCAACCATGATTTATTAAATTGATAGTTCATTAATTTTCACACATATCGACACCTGTTTTCTTTGCTCACCAGATTGAAAAGTTATGTCAGGGCTGGGTCTCTGAAGGCTCTCAGTAGTTTTAATGGAATGCTGTTTACTCCTAGGGCATTGTTTTGACTTAGGTCTTTCACTGCTCTGTCAAATTCTTCACACAGTATCATATCTCCCAATTCGTCTTCATCCACATGCTCTTACATTTCCATAATATTGCCATCTAGTACATCGCACATGCATAGCTCCTCTATATATTCCTTCCACCTTACTGAATCCCCTTCATTGCCAAGGACTGGTTTTCCATCTGAGCTTTTGATATTCATACAGGTGGTTCTCATTTCTCCAAAGGTCTCTTTAATTTTCCTGTAGGCAGTATCTATCATTCCCCCAGTGAAACATCCTTCTACAGTCCTACATTTTTCCTCTAGCCATCCCTGCTTAGCAATTTTGCACTTGCTGTCGATTTCATTTTTGAGATTTTTGTATTCCTTTTTGCCTGCTTCATTTACTGAATTTTTATTTCTCCTTTCATCAATTAAATTCAATATCTCTTCTGGTACCCATGGATATCTACTAGCCCTCGTCTTTTACCTACTTGATCCTCTACTACCTTCACTATATCATCTCTCAAAGCTACCCATTCTTCTTCTACTGTATTTCTTTCCCTTTTTCTTGTCAACCATTCCCCAATGCTCTCTCTGAAACTCGCTACAACCTCTGGTTCTTTCAGTTTATCTAGGTCCTATGTCCTTAAAATACTACCTTTTTGCAATTTCTTCAGTTTTAATCTGCAGTTCATTACCAATAAATTGTGGCCACAGTCCACAGCTGTCCCTGAAAGTAAATTCGTAGGAGGAGTAATAAATTTCTATTTCATTTTTGTTCTCAATCAGAATTGCATTATTGGCAGAGACGGAACGTCACACATATATTTCTGTATGTCAGCAAAACTAATAATAATTTTAAAAAAATTACAATCCCATTTAAATCTGACTGTATTGTGTGTTTCTGTATATGTAGAAAGAATGATCAAGGTTGAGAACAAAATAGCACTGGCAGTCACCAAAATGGTAGAGGTGTCGCAAGTTCCACAGCCATATACCAACTGTCTCTCGTAGGAGGCGTCAGGTGCATTACCTCTGATGTCTCAGCAGATATCTGCAATTTCGTTTTTACGTTCTGTAGCTGGAGTCAGCCCAAACAGTTACTGCTTATCACATCGTTCGTGCGACACCCAGTGTCAACAGAAATCATCGATTTGTTTCCCATTATTTTTAAATAGAAATTTTACTTTTTTTATGAGGTTCCTGGTTTCGGTCTGGTTTAGACTATGTGTAGACCTCACAATGTTTGTGAAATTTTATGTGCCCATTCGATAGAGTGCTCCCTAATTAGCCTAATCTGATATTAGTTTTATCGTTATATATTAACATGGACAGAAAAACACGAGGAGTAAACAGAAATCCAGCAGTGACTCAGTAGTGCTGCATGCATTGCACTAGTTGTCACTATAGGCCAGGGCAGTGCTTCACTGCTGGTGTACTCGTTATTCTTCTAGTTTTACTGTCACTGTTAATACACACCGATAAAAAAAGTATTGCACTAGACTAATCTGGGACCGCTCTACCGAATCGGCATTCCAGTTTAATAATCCCTTTGTAATGGGGAACAAATCGACGCTTTCCATCGATACTCGTTGCCACATGAAAGAGTAATGAGCACTATTTGTTTCAGAGACACCAGTCACACAATGCAAAAACAAAATTGTAAATGTCTGTTGAAACACCAGAGAAAATGCTCCTGATGACTCTTATTAGAGGCACCCTGTATAACGGGCAGTCAAATGACAGCGAGACAGATAGGAAAAAAGTAGGCAAACTGTTTACAATTTCAAAAGTAATTGCCATAAGTGTTAAAACATTTATCCCACTGTGACACACTATGATCAAAGCCTTCATGGAAGAATGTTATGGTTGCCTACGCACTCATGATTGTACCCTCACCTTGCACCTCTTCATCCAAAACAAATTGAAGCCACAAATGTCTTTCTTCAGGGCTCCAAAAATGCAGAAACCGCGTAAGAAGAGATTGGGACTGTAAGGGCTTCCAAACAAACTTCTGAAGCATAGCCGAAACTTGGCAAAATGTGTGCCCTTCAATTGAAAATCTTAATTGGTATGAATATGGGCCCATTTGACAAATCTGTGGACAGATAAAAGAAAGTTTGACAAGCAAGTTTGATGGTTTACAAGGGCCTTAAATGACCTGTAAAAAAACTGTTTGTGTACCAGTTCTGATAAGACAGTCATAATAAATAGGGATAAATTGATATAACTATGTTACTTCTAGATTTTTGACATAATAGTTAATAGATACATCTCATCTGGCTATAATTTTTGATACAGCAGACAGAAGATGCAAAGGAAAGAAACATGTCTCTATGTATGCATAAGTAGAAACATCTTACGTATATTTGCTTTTGTACTGTATGCAAGCCTAAATAATTACATTACAATTTGTCTTATCTGATGTATCATCAGTGTAAAAATAGTTTATGAATATTTTATGGGTTTTGAAAAATCTGGGATTAAAAATGTACCTTAATGATGTTAACCAATGACACAGTCAACTTGGTGTTAGTTACGTTAAGAGTGTTTTTTATCTTTTATTTGCCAGCATCCTTTCCCAAAATCTTTGAGAAGGTGATGTACTCTAGAATGGTACCACTCCCGAGCAACAATGGTTCATATTTCAGAAGAATTTCTCTACTGAGAATGTCATTTAAACTTTCACTGCCCAAATATTAGAAGCGTTAAATAATACAATGGCGCCAGTTGGTATTTTGTGCGACCTATGTAAGACAGTTGTCTGTGTGAATCACAGTATTCTCTTAGATAAATTAAAGTTTTATGGGACTGATGGTATAGCCAACTGATGGATAATGTCTTATACAACGAAAAGAATGCAGAAAGTTGTACTTAGTAATTCAACCAAGATATCTTTCTTATTTACGCACAGCAGGATAATACATGTCTGATAACATCATGATTTTAGAGTAGATGCTCCAAATAGCTGCTTATAAATTTTATTTGCGACAGACTGTTACAGCTTTATCGCCATTTTCAAGTACCTTTAATTACAATTTTGGTGAGAACAGGTATGAATATCAAAGCCATTTGCGTTACACTAGCTGTGTTGTACTCACATCTGTATTGATGTGACGTCCATATTACGTAGTTAGTGGACTGTTTCATAACTGTCACTGCTTTAATAAAATGGTAAATGATGTCAAGATGTTTAAAATAAAATATTAATTACGTCATGATAGCAGTTTGACACTTCCACTCTTACGACGCTGTATGTTTACAAAGATTGTGCAGATTAATAGAGACACTATCTTATTAACTAAAATTTGTTACTATGGTCTTTTGTTGATGCATATCGTACTTCCGGTTTACCCATTTTCATGTTCTACAAGATCAATAAAGTTAATGAGGTAGCAGTTGTGTTTAAATTTTGTATGTTTGTTTAATGTTTCTTGTGGGTATTTTCTTGTGTACATATCGATTTCTAATTATTCACGAATGTTCATTGAAAAATCTTTTGGTATTCTATGCAGAATCTGTAGTTCATATTCGATCATATCAGCAGTGTGATTTTGATTTTTCAAGTGTAGAAAGAAGCTCGACTGATTATATTCGCTCTCACTAATGTGTTCTTTATATATCAAGTTAAAATTTCTTCCTGTTTGGCCAATGTAGAAGATATTACAGATGCCACATGTGATTTTACATACGCCTGGGTAATCAAATTATGATGTTCTAGTGATGGCAAAATGTACTTGTACTGAAAATTTGTTGTTGGTTTGAAACGCTAGTTGAATGTTTATGTTTGTAAAAGTGAATTAATTCTGTTGGTACATATCTTCTTCTGCTGGTACGTATCTTATTTTCTGTGTTGGTGATGTTTCTCAAGTTAGGCATATCTCACTATGCATTGTGTTCTGCTATGGTGTTTTGCATTTGTAGTATTTTGTGATTATATTGGGGTCATATTCATGGGTATAGGCTACATAACAAAGTGTGTTAAGATCTTTTTGTATTGCTGGCTTTTCTAATGGTAGGTTACTTAATCTATTAATCATTGAATGGAAACATGCTAGTCTGTGAGCCATTGGATGACAGGTTATCATGTATAATAGTGTCAGAAGTGGTGTTCTTTCTACAGATATCAATGTGTGGGGATTATTATTTTTGCAAATAGTGAGGACTAGATTGTTAATGATAGTGTCTTTCTCAGTTTCTGTAGTGAATTTAATTTTAGGCTGTAGTTGGTTGTGTTTTTGGTGGATATTTTCGATATCTGCATGGCTGCTATCTACCAACATGAGAAGTACCTAAAATAGCATACAATTTGGTTGAGAGTAGGCCAATCTGAGTTAAAAGAATTTTTCATCCAGAGAATGTAGGAAAATATTGGCTAAAGTATGGCCACATTATTCCCTTTATCACTTTTTAATGATATAGCTTCATTTAATACCGGTTTATGGTTTATGCTGTTCAGAATTTTCTGTTCTGTCTTGGGCTGCTATTTGTGTGCATTCTGTTAACTTAATTCCTTGTCTATAATGTTTGTTAGATAAAAGGTAATTTTATTCTGTTATCTGTAAAAGAGATTCGCTGCATATATTGCAACTTTAGCAGTGGCTATCAAACGGTTTACAGAATTTTTGTGCAGTTTTGCGTCTATATTGTGCTTCAGACCTTTTCTAAGGAGATTTTTTTTATTATATGTAAATGTTGCTGTATGTGATACTGTATGTGGAAAAAGTTTATGAATTACTTGCTATGGGAACGTCACATACGTCGGCTAGTGTTCTATGTACAAACTGTGCAATATAATCAGAAGTTAAAGGTGTTACACTGTTACTTAAATTTAGATGTGCTACGTAGAATTCTTGATTCACTGTTTCTTTTCGATGTAATTTGTCCTGAATTTCTCGTCTTATCCACAATCCTGCTGCATATTTCTTGATTTGTGGTACAAGATCTGGTCTTGCTGTCACTTTTATGTAGGCATATGTAGGAATCACATTATATCGAAGACAACACTTGTTATATTTGATGCCTTCAGTTATCTTCACCAACTTGACTTTTAAGTGAGTAAAATGCAGAATGTTCCCGTTTATTTCGAAGGCCATATCGTCAACAAGCTATTTCTTTATATCCAGCAGTATAATATATGCATGAAACGACATGATTGTTAGAGTAGATGCTCCAAATAGCTGCTTATAATATGTAAACTCTACTTATGACAGACTGTTTCGCCTTTATCGCCATTTTCAAGTACCTGCAATTACAATTTTGGTGGGATCATGAGCAGGTGTCAATGTCATTTATATTAAAGTCACGGTATTGTATTCACATCTAGATTTATGTGATGTCCATACTGCATAGTTGTTGGACTGTTTCATAACTGTCACTGCTTTAATAAAATGGTAAATGATGTCAAGATGTAGAAAATAAAATGTTAATTATGACATGACAGCAATTTGACACTTCCACTCTTAGGACGCTATATGTTTACAAAGACTGCGGATGAACAGTGACATTATTTAATTTACTAAAATTTGTTACAATTGTTTTGATTGTTGGATAGGTTACTTCCGATTTTCATGTTCTAAAAGTTCAATAAAGTTTTAAAGTTGCATCTAAATTATGTATGTTCGTTTAATATTTCTTGTGGGTATTTTCTTGTGTACATATAGATTTCAAAATATTCAAGAACGTTCATAGCAGAACCTTTTGTATTATATACAGAATCTGTAGTGTACTTTCAATTGTATAAGCAGTGTGATTTTGATTTCTAAAGCGTAGAAAGAAGCTCAACTGATTATATTCGCTATCTTTATTGTGTTCTTTATATCTCACGTTAAAATTTCTTCCTGTTTGCAAAATGAAAAATATATTACAGCTGCCACATGTTATTTTATATTTTATATATGCCTCTGTTATCATATTACGATGTTCTAGTGGCACGGAATGTAATTCTATTGAAAGTTTGTTACTGGTTCGAAACGCTAGTTGGATATTCGTGGCTTTGAAAAGTGCATTAATTCTGTTGGAGATTTTACCAAGATAGACTGCTGGTACGTATTTTATTTACTATGTCAGTGATGTTCCTCGAGTTAGGCATAACTCGCTATGTATTGTGTTCTTTAACTCAGACAAGCCTACTCCCAACCAAATTGTATACTATTTTAGGTACTTAAATGATACCCTGATATTGGTAGATGGCAGCCACACAGATACCAATAATATCCACCAAAAACTCAACCAACTGTAGCCTAAATTAAACTCACTATGGAAATCGAAAAAGAGATTATCATTCACTATCTAGTCCTCACTATTTGCAGATATAATAATCCCCACACATTTGATATCTGTAGAAAGAACTCCACTTCTGACAATGTTATCAATGATTATAGATTAAGTAACCTACTATAAGAAAAGCCAGGAGTTCAAAAAGATCTTAAAACACTTTGTAATATATCCTGTACAAATTTTCAATACAAGTACATTCTGCCACCACTAGAGCATCATAATTTGATAACCCAGGCATATGTAAAATCACATGTGGCATCTGTAATATCTTTTACATTTGCCAAACAGGAAGAAATTTTAACGTGATATATAAAGAACACATTAGTGATAGCGAATATAATCAGCCGAGCTTTTTCCTACACTTGAAAAATCAAAATCACACTGCTGATATGATCGAATATGAACTACAGATTCTGCATAGAATGCTAAAAGGTTTTTCAATGATCATTCATGAATAATTAGAAATCTATATGTACACAAGAAAATACCCACAAGAAATATTAAACATACATACAAAATTTAATCACAACTACTACCTCATAAACTTAATTGATCTTGTAGAACATGAAAATGCGTAAATCGGAATTAACATATGCAACAACAAAAGACAATAGTAACAAATTTTAGTAATGTCTCTGTTCATCTGCACAGTCTTTGTAAACATATAGTGTTGTAAGAGTGGAAGTGTCAAACTGCTATCATGTCGTAATTAACATTTTATTTTCTACATCTTGACATCATTTACCATTTTATTAAAGCAGTGACAGTTACATAAAGGTCCACTAACGATGTAATATGGACACCACATCATTCCAGATGTGAATACAATATAGCTAGTTTTATGTAAATGATGTTGTCATCCATATCTGTTCTCACCAAAATTGTAATTGCAGGTACCTGAAAATGGTGATAAAGCTGAAACAGTCTGCCATAAATAAAGTTTACTTATTATAAGGAGCTATTTGGTGTATCTACACTAATAATCAACCAAGATAGTCTGGGGAGAAATCACACATGGGTTTCCCTGGGCACTATTGTTTTTTATTTGTGTAAATGACATTCCATTTAGTACATAACAAGAGGAATTAGTTACTTTTTCAGATGAAACTAGTACTTTAATCAGTCCAAACAATTAAACAGAAACAGAAGAAATGGTAAACAATGTTCTTAACAGTATTATTGCCTAGTTTTTTGTGAATGGTCTTGTAGGTCAGAAATCGAACGCACATATACTTAGAGACATTTATTTTATTTGGATTAGCGTCAGAAGTACAGCTATAAACAAAAAACGAAAAACAAAAAATAAACATTGAACCAGAGAAATCAGCTACTTGTCCAAAAAAAACAATGCACTTCACTGGTCGGTCTCTTGTTCTCACAGTCTCACTTTCAGTATTAAAAAGACAAACATAATCTGTGCTGCACATCGAGGGGTACTACATCTATGATTAGTGTAACACATGATGAGGAAATAATAAATAGGGTGGAAATTCGAAAATCCTTAAGTGTCCATATCGATGAGAATTTAAGCTTGAAAAGGCACATTTTGTAACTTGTAAAACAACTTAAGTCAGCATTGCACATCTTGGGAAGAGAGAAATCAGTAAGTTAACATATTTTGCACATTTTAATTCAATAAAGCGATGTGGAATAGTTTTCAGGGGTCACTCATCTTTATGAAAGAATGTCTTTATAGATCAAAACGTTCTCTAAGAATAATATGTGGTCCCCATCCACAATAATCTTGTTGACATCTATTTAAGGAGTTAATTACCGCATGAAATTTGTTGTAAATAATCCATAGCAGTTCAAAATGAACATTGATTTACATAATTACAAAACTAGAAGGAAAAATGACATTCATTACTCCACATTAAGGTAGTCTTTAGCACAAAAAAGGGTGCACAATGCTGGAACTAAAATTTTTGATCTCTTGCCCTGGATATAAAATGTCGGACACACAGAAAAGTAAAATTTGAAAACAAACCGAAAAAATTCTCTTTGACAACTCCTTCTGTTTCGTAGAAGAATTTCAACTACAGGAAATTGTAAAAGATGAGGGGTATGAAGTACTAACTTACATCTGTACACTTAAAAAAATTTAAATAAAAAAAAAATAGAACTTCTAAACATTTAGAATCTGGCTATATTTTTACAAATTAATTTTCACTGTGAATGTAAAATTACTCATTCCACATCATTACGACTTATCAATGCACATGAAGATGAAACTAAGTAACATAATTATTACAATATTTCAGATTTCCAGTCAGGGGATGCCTAGGTAAAAGGACTTCACAGGGAGATCTTGTCCCCTACAAAGGCTTCAGGTATCTTTTCTGAGCACTTTCCTGAAGAAAACTGGTCACATGAGGAGACTTCAGAAAGGAGCTATACCCTTTGTATAAACTTCACATCCACTGTATTCTCAGAAAATTGTTACCTCAAGGACGCTTCCTGATCGAGAAGTTTCTTACAACAGTTCATTGTCAACTTGTGATGACTCTGATATAGCACAGCTGTCACTGTCACATTAATATACAGTGATCAGTTGCCATGGACTTAAGACTTTACTTATTCAGCTGTTACTAGTTTTGAGGAATTCTGGCTTTTTTCAGATCACTGATTATAGCAAAATTTTTCGAAAATGGGACATAGTATTTTATGGTAACAATTCTTTTTATGTTGGTGTTTCCATGAAAACGTAAGTGTACTGTAAATGTGTGTACAAATTATTTGGTGTTCCCCTAATATAATTTTATATACCTGTTAAATGCTATTTTAACTGAACTGCAGAAATTTTTCATATCATGTGGTACAGTTTACAAGGTCAACTTTGAACCAAAAATCGAAATGGAGGTAGATTAAATTTTTAGGTTATCAGAAATAAAAGCTAAAATTGAAACACAGCCAGAATAGATTTTAATTTTCAGTTCTGGTAAACAATGGAAATGAAGTATAAAAACCATAACATAGTCAGTTGACAGTCTTTTATTAATAAAATATACTTGGTTCAAATAATGGTTAAAATGGCTCTGAGCACTATGAGACTTAGCAGCTGAGGTCATCAGTCCCATAGAACTTAAAACTACTTAAACCTAACTAACTTAAGGACATCACACACATCCATGGCCAAGGCAGGATTCGAACCTGCGACCGTAGTGGTCACGTGGTTCCAGACTGAAGCGCCTAGAACCGCTAGGCCACACCAGCTAGCTAAAATATACTTGCTTCATTGTTATTAGTGTTATAAAAATCCAGCCTTAGCTAAGAATAGCAAGTGCAGAACATTTTTTACACAACAGTTTCTAACAGTTCACTTCTTATGCATCTTATGCATTACCTGAGGTGTGCAACACCATCTGCAGTCTTTCTTCTTCTAATCTGAAATGAGTTTTATAAACTTATAGGGAACATTTTTATGGTACATACATAAATAAATTCACAATGTGTATGTGAACATCATTTATTCCATTTGTTGGTTTTCCTTTGCCATGATGTGTTTCTTCAGAGAATTATAAATCACATTCACATTCCAGAAATCAATTTAAATAATATTTGTGAGGGTACAGGAGCACTAATTTGAAGTCCTTGTAATGCGTGCCAGTGACTAGAAACCGTAATACAGCTAACATCCTCTTCTTGCATCTTACCTTCTCTGATGACTGTACTCTTTTTAGTAAAATGTAGCCTGATGACGTTCAGCAGTCTGAAAAGCATTTTTCATCCATTTTCAAATAATTCTGAAAATCATCTGCTCACTGTCCTTTAAGGACACATAGTACTTATAAATAGTGGATAATCGAATTTTTTTATGACTTTATTAAGTTCTATAGTCTTTCCTAATTATATTGATATATACATTATAGTGTTTCAAATGAAAAATGACTTATGTATACCAAAGTTTAAAGTTATTATCATGTATGCCACCACACCTTCTTTATTTCTGTTACAGAAGCCAGTATTATTTCGAAAAGAACTGTGAACTTTTTGTTTCCAGCAATTATATGAATGATAAATTGTATATGCTGGTAACAAAGCAGGTTTCTAGTGTCTGTAAACGATTACCTTTGCTAGTATTTACTTTTGTTTCGTTGAAGCAGTTTGTTCACGTGTTACTGAATGTTTGTTGCCGAAGTACTGCATATATTTATGGAAGTACATATCCTTTAGTGCGTAATAAATACGACCTATGCCACACGTCCAGAAATTCGGTAAAAGGAAATTCCGTGGAAACCAGTTCACAAACAAAGCAAGCCTTGCTGTTGAAAGTAACCTATGTATCAGTTCTTCAAGGAAGAAACTCCTACTCCACATGGCATGCTTCCTGGTGCTTCAAATTTTTGTGTTGACAATGCCACTGTTTGTAGTGGATTTGTTGAAGTGGGCATCTTATCTTCTTTGATAAAGAAAGTGGTGAAATGTTACCTTTGCGATGGTGTAGGCTGTCTGGAAATAACTGAACAACAAAGTAGCAGGAAGAGTTTAGTGTCAAAATTAATTGTTCTGTGTAGATCCTGCAAAAATTTACCTCGAAAATTACTTCGAACATTGTGCATAATTCATATGATGTGAATTTGAAGTTAGTGTATGCAATGTGTGCAATAGGCAAAGGAAAAAAGGTTGCTCAAATATTTTGTGGTTTATGGACCTTTCTCCTCCTCCCAGTAGGCTCAGCAAGTACGTAGAAATACTTTTAGGTGTTTTGACTTCCTGTCTAAAGCATCTATGAAAAGTGCAGTAGAAGAAACTGTAAATATTAGTGGAACCAGGGACATTGCTGTTGCACTTGATGGGACATGGCAACGTCGAGAACATCGTTCCTTGAATGGTAACACTGAAGGACATATTGAGCATCAGTGTTCTAAGAATTATGATGGTTACAGTGGAAATATGGAGTGTGATGGAGCTCTAAAAATATTTCAGAGGTCGGCGCCCGTTTATAACGCTAGACATACAAAGTACCTACTTTGCCCTAAAAAATGGTTCAAATGGCTCTGAGCACTATGGGACTTAACTGCTGTGGTCATGAGTCCCCTAGAACTTAGAACTACTTAAACCTAACTAACCTAAGGACATCACACACATCCATGCCTGAGGCAGGATTCGAACCTGCGACCGTAGCAGTCCCGCGGTTCCGGACTGCAGCGCCTAGAACCGCACGGCCTCCATGGCCGGCCTTTGCCCTAAAGATTCTTGTTGTGGTTACCAAAATGCAAAAGAAAGTGGTCAAATATACCATCATAAGCATTCTCTTCCTGAGCCTGTTATGAATGAAATAAAACCAATTTTTAGAGAATGGAGTGACCCTGTTTTGCTTAGTAAATGTCTTGATGGGTGCACTCAGAATACAAATGAAAGTTTCAACCACTGCATATGGGAAAGATTACCCAATAATGTTTTTGAAGGACTAAATGCATTCAAAGTTGGTGTACTAGATGCAGTGATATGTTTCAGTGATGGAGTGATAGGAAGATTGGAACTCCTGCGAAATTTAGGCATAAAATGTGACTCTAATATTGAAGATCATCTGCTTGCGTGTGACAGACAACAGGTGCATGAAGCTGAAAGATTTGCTCTTCAAGTTACCAAAGAAGCAAGAAGTGCTAAAAGAAATGCCAAGAGGAAGATTGAAGATGAAGAAATGCTGAAGGTTGAAGACTATGCTTCAGGAATGTTCTGAGGCACACTTTAATTGGACTTATATCTTCATTTGAAATTTTCTGCAAGTTGTATCTTTCAGAATTCAGGTACAAATCTTTCCTGAAGTTTATAAAGCATTGCTCTAATTTTTTTCTGTAACTTGCTAGACCATACTTATGTAACAAATCTAAGCTTTATTGCAGAATCAACTAAATTGTACGAAAAATGGCTTTTTTATTCGGAAAAAATTATAAAAATTAAAATTTTTTAATCCTTGTAAAATACATAATAGGTGGAATTAAACAGGTCTAGTACCCCAGCCATCATGTCATGAATACCTGGTAAAATGTTTGTCTGCTTCAAATGTATAACATTGGATTAAATGGTACCTCGATTTGAGGAAGCATTTTGGGAAAAAATTGCATCAATTTCTTTTTAATTTCTCAATAACCCTAAGCAGTTTCAAACATATTCAAAATACTTCTAATTTGTTTAGAAAGTGTACTGCATTACCTGATATCAACAAAAAATATGTAAAACATACTCATTATAAACAGTGCCTGAAAGAAATAGATGTTGATTTTTACATAATATTGAGCCATAAAAGTACCCTGTATCCTTAAGTAACAGAGTGTAGGTGAATTTCTCCCTCCACATTATCCAGTTATTATCCTATAGTTTTCTCTCAGCTTTATGGCTTTGTTAACTCTAAAATAGCGAAAGAAATTCCTGGCATCTCGTATAACGTAACCTCAATGAATAGAATATTAACAATTCACAACCAGTGATAGGAATAGGGTGACACTGTAGTCACTGTGTGCATGCAGTCAGTAGGTCAGTGTTACTTGTGTATAGTTCCTGGTGTGCAACCCCAGTTTATGGCAAGAAGTCGCAAAACTCAACAGGGTAAAAAAATGCAACCTTTTGACAGCTGAAGTGATGCTAGTTCTCCAAGTGTCTAATGCGGTTACTTCCATATTTCCCAGGCAATGAGCAATCAGTGTGAAGGAAATTTTTCTGATACAAACAGGAAAACGTATCTCAAGTAATACTCAGTCTCCTGTTAATGTAACAACAAATTCTTAGCACATGCACAGTTTACAGTAGCACTGAAAATCCTTTAAGATGAGAAATGAATTTTGATCGCCCCTCATTTCAGAGTTTTAGGCTGGACAGACAGGTAAAACAGGACAGGCGGAGAACTGTGGAGAACCTAATATCAGACTTTCATACTAGACAGAGCACAAGTATGTCTGAACAGTCAGTGCACCGAGCTTTCATAATGATGGGCCTCCATAGCTGATGATCCATGCATGTGCCAATGCTAACACCAAGACGTCGCAACAACGACTGAAATGGACATGTGGCCATCAGCACAGGCTGTTGGTAGAGTAGCAGAGAGTGTTGCATGGTTTAATGAATCCAAACACCTTCTTTATTGTGTCCGTTGGAAGGCACGAATCCGTCGTCTTCCAGGAGAACAGCTCCTTGACAGATATACCATGGCACGGAGACAGCTAGCAGCGGCTCCACTGTGCCTTGGAGAACAGACACTTGGGCCTTCTATGAGTCCAGTGGAGCTCGTGCAAGGCACCATGACAGCCAAGGAATATCATACACTGCTACCAGACCACGTATGCCCCTTCATGACATTAATCTTTCGCAACAGCAGCGACGTTTCCCAACAAAATAATGCGAAATGCCACAAGGTCATGAGTGTGATGGAGTGGTTTGAGGAACACAGAGGTGATTTCCAATCGATGTGCTGGCCCTCAACTCAAAAGATCTGAATCCCAACAAACACATCTGGGTTATGATTGAATGTGGCGTCAGTGTTCGTCGCCCCCTTCCCAGAATTTAGTGGAATTAGGTGACTTGTGTGTGTGTGTGGAGATTCCATTACATTTAGCACAAAACCCAATTCCTGTTCACCCTCATTTACCACTGCTGTACCATCAATTAAACATGTTGTACTAATTTTCTGTCCTTGGCAAACAGTAAAGATCCTTCACGAAAGCCAGATGCAACTGAAGCTGCTTCAATGTACAGCACAACAATAAACTATGAAATACGATCTCATTTGCATTTTGAACATGCTTCTCCACTCCAACGCAAATCGTCTTTCCGTGCGTTTATAAATGCCAGTGCTGCAGTACCAATGTTACAAAATATGTTGAAGTTTTGTCGCTTCTCAATTTGGACTGTGCTGCAGCTATGGCTCCACATTTATGAAGCGACCCAAGAACTTACAAAGTGAGCTGAGCTTTGGTAGGACATCCGAATTTCAGACATATTTGTTCTTTTTAATTAAATTATTACAGTTTGGGATAAATATGTGTTATTACTTGAATAAAGAAGAAGCACTTTGAAGACAAGGCACAGAACATATTCCTACAACAATGGGAACAAGACGAATTAGTACACAAAGGAATGAACGATCATGGGTCATTTGAAAGCTGCAGAGACATGTCCATCTACACACAGACACCACAGGATAATCAGTACAAAGCGCCATACTATGTAACACTCCCACTCTTGTTTGCCAGTTTTAAAGACACACTTTATAATGAACTACAGTTAGTTTGGAACATTTCTTTGACAAGTGCTTTTGTAAACATGTCTGAGTATTGATGGTCTGATCTGACATAGGATACAAGATTAAAACCATCATTTATTGTCTCTACTGAGGGTGAGATTCAGTGTGATAGTGAAATTATTTGGTCGCACATAACAGATCTTCGTGAAACTAAGTTAATTGTTGGATGTTTCTACCGATCACCTGACTCCACTGTGACAGTTCTAGAGTCATTCAAAGAAAGTCTATGGTCAGTTGTGCATAAATATCCGGATTATGTAATACTAGTTGGTGGTGACATTAACTTATTGAGTATAGAATAGGACGTGTATGGATTCATTGCAGAGGGTACAGACAGTCTTGTGAAGTACTTTTGAACACGCTTTTCGAAAAGTGTCTTAAGCAGCTATCTCGGCAGCCCACATACAGTGGAAGTGTCTTAGACCTTGTGGCTACAAGCAGGCAAGACCTTAATAATGGCGTCAGTATGGACTTGAAGATTAGTGATCATGATGTCATCATAGTGACTATGGTTACGAAAGTTAATGAATCAGTCAAGAGAGCTGGGAGAGGGCTTCTGCTAGGAAGAGCAGATAACCAGTTGTTATCATCTCACTTAGACAATGAACTGCAAACATTTAGTTCCAGAATGATGGCCATAGAGGAATTATGGGCAAAGTTTAACTAGAATGAAAAATCGTGCTATGCACAAGTATGTGCCTAGTAAGTTGATTAAGGATGGAACAGACCCACCGTGGTTTAATACCTAAATCCAGGAAATGCTTCCACCCAGTCACTCACTGACCAGTCTGGTTTGGCAGTAGAAGATAGTGACAGGAAGACTGAAGTTTTAAATTCGACTTATGAGAAATCGTTCACATATACCATCGTTTGACTACTATACAGAGTCCCATATGGATGACATAGTAATAAGCATCTCTGGCATAGAGAAATACTCGAAAGAGTTGAAAACAAATAAGTCACTAGGTATGGATGGAATCCCAGTTCGGTTTTAAAAAGTGTAATCTCTGTGCCAAGTGCCAAGAGACTGGAAAAAAGTGCAGGTGACTCCTGTATGTAAGAAGGGTAAATGAACGGACCGGCATAATTACAGACTAACATCCTTAATACCGGTTTGCTGCAGAATCGTGGAGCATATTCTGAGTTTGAATATAATAAATTTCCGAAAGATCGAAAAGCTCATGTCCACGAGTCAATACAGCTTTAGAAATCATAGCTTGTGCGAAAAACAGCTTGCTCTTTTCTCACATAATATACTGTGAACTATGGATCAAGAGCAACCAGCAGACTCTATATTTCTAGATTTCCGAAAACCATTGCACATGGTACCCCACTGCTGACTGTTAATGAAGGTACACACGTATGGAATAGGCTCCCAGATATGTTACTGGCTTGAAGAGTTCTTAAGTAATGTAACCCAGTATGTTGTCCTCGACGGCTAGTGTTCATCGTGGAAAGCGGTAACATCAGGAGTGCGCCAGGGAAGTGTGATAGGACTGTTGCTATTTTATATATCTACGCTTGTTTGGTGATGATGTTGCGGTGTAGAAGAAGGTGTCAAAGACAAGTGGCGGTAGGTTGATTACAAGATGATCTAGACAAAATTTCTAGTTTGTGTGATGAATAGCAGCTGGCTCCTAATGTAGAAAATTGTAAGTTAATGCGGATGAGTAGGAAAAACAAACCCATAATGTTTGGATACGTCACTAGTAGTGTCCTACTTGACACAGTCTCATCGTTTCAATACCTGGGTGTAAAGCTGTGAAGCGATATTAAGTGGAACGAACATGTTAGGATTATGGTAGGGAAGGCAAATGTTCGACTTTGGTTTACTGGGAGAATTTTAGGAAAGTGTGGTTGATCTGTACAGGAGACTCAATATAGGACGCTAGTGCGACCTATCCTTGAGTACTACTCTCGTGTTTGGAGTCCACACCAAGTCGAATTGAAAGAAGACATCGAAGCAAGTCAGAGGCGAACTGCTAGATTTGTTAGCAGCAGGTTCGATCAGCATGCAAGTGTTACAGATATGGTTCAGGATTTCAAGTGAGAATCCCTGGAGGTAAGAAGACATTCATTTAGAAGAACACTACTGAGAAAGTTTAGAGAACTGGCATTTGAAGCTGACTACAGAACGATTCTACTGCCGCCAACATACATACGTGCACAGACCACGAAGATAAGATATGAAAAATTAGGGCTCATATGGAAGCACATAGATAGTCGTTTTTCCCTCGCTCTAGCTGTGAGCAGAACAGGAAAGGAACGACTAGTTGTGGTTACGGGTACCCTGTGCTACTCACCGTACGGTGGCTTGTGGAGTGTGTGTGTAGATTTAGATTTCTATTTTCACAAACACAATGAAACATTGCCTGTTTAGTCGTTTTGTGATGCTCAATCTTTTTAACATTTTCAGATAATTCTCGTTGTCCACAAAGAGCTGACTCAGCTGTTCCTTGTTGACAGTGAGCTCCTAAAAGAACATGCGATGCTACATTATTTCAGCAGTTGTGCTGGAAGCTACAAGGTTCTCCACTTCCTTTGAAGATCTGGCAACACATTTTTGCCTGATGTTGTATCCCACCTAGCTGTCAAAATGGTGTTCCTAGGAAACCTGCTTTCTCGGATCGCTAGACAACAATCCAAGCAAACCGTATTAAAGGGTTTTATTATGAAATGAATCAATAACAATACTGTAACAGGATGACCGGAGCGGGTGACTGGGTCGGGGTTGTAGGGCATGGCTGGGTAGAAGAAGGTGGCTGATTTTAGCAATCTTCCTCTTTATTGATGGTTCTCCCAATACATTTTCCGGTAGCTCAGCCCCACCACTGGTGTCGTGGTGGAGACAAGCTGATGCACGCAGTCTGGGGAATGCGACGCCACGCTCGGTCAGCGGCTGTGCAGGTGGTAGGAGGTTAGCGGCACGAGGCCCGGCGCAGCGCGCCTCATGCAGAAGCTGCGGCTCGTGACGGCTGGGAGTCGCCGGTGCAGCAGCAGGCAACACCCCCCGCCGGCCGGTCTTTGGGGACAGTGTCACTGATGACGAAGATGTGACAGCGACCGAGCGCCCAATCGGTCGAACCGGCTGCCGATGCCCACCTCTGATGCCTATAAATAGTGCGGACCGCTGCTGAGTCCGCCGGTTACGCGGCGGCGTGTTTATTAGAAGGTTCTCTCTGAGTTGGCTAACGCAACCGCGCCACACGCGGCTCGCGCCTGCATAATTCTGCTGATGCTGTGTTCTGATGGTTGCCACGCACGTACACACGTACCAACGCTCGTTGCAACACTGTGTCACCTGCGTAAAGCGCCGGCCAGCCTTCGTCTGCCGTCTGCCGTGAGGGTGGCGCATCTCACACTGAAACACATTAAATCACAATTTCGTACCATATTTCTTTCCCGTCCCTGACTACTCTTTCTTTAATTGTTTTTATAAATTGTTAGTCTCTTTGGTTCATTTATTTATTTTTTAATTATTATTATTAGTGTAACAACGCATATATGGAAAGAGTGACGAGAAATTCTTTTAACAATGCTGTGCCTTTAATTTCTTTATCATCGTCACCTTTTAGTAAAATAAAATGTATCTATGGAGGTCTTATTGTTCTGGATCTGGCCTACAATTTAAAGAACGATTTTTAGTAACTGCAACTCATGCTAAGGTTCAATATATCTTTCCTACTTCATAGTTATTCAAAGTTGAAATTACTGTTTTATGATCACTGATGTTACAGTTCGTACAATCGTTCAAAAACACAAGTTTGCAGTGGATTTTATTTCTTACTAGAATGCTGTTTCATACCACGACTAGCCCAAGAACATGAGACTCTCATTAAAGAAAATTACGTTATCACTATAAAATTTAGCCAGATCAGAACGGAGCACAGCAAGATTCCTATCAGATTCGGTAAGTACATTAAATTATTTGCACTGTAATTTATATCTTATCAGCAGCCCGCGTCAACCTGCAACACATCATAAAATCTGCTGATCTTCACTGCCAGTCTGGGAGCTAAAAGAAATAATATTATTCTACTATTATTTTACCGCTTCCTTGCGGTATACTCGACGATATTGTAAGTCGTTTAAATACGCCGCGTCAGCGGCTCTTCTTTCTCCACACAGCTCAGCTCCACAGATAATAATTTTTTTTTATATCTGAAAAATATCTTAACAGGATGGGATAATAGGCAAGCAAGCTTTAACAATTAAATAATACACGTTTTCATTTAAACAACTCTATTGAAACATTTAAATATCTCAACAATTACAGACCTGTGTAAATGCACACGTAATGGCATACAATTCCCAATCTCGACAAAAGAATGCTACCTTCTCGCTATCTACGACAACAACAGGAGATCTTTCTCTCACAGCTTCCAGATTAAGAAGACAAAGACTTTACTTTACATCATGCATTATATACTAATTCATTTTGTGATCTCTGTACAACATTTATCTTCTGTGTCGGTCTTATTACTCGCCGACGCAGACGTTCTCAGAAATAAATAATAAAGAAAAAATACATAATTTTACACAATGACACAATATGAAACATCTAATATTCTCATTATTACACAATATATTGTCTTTGTTTATTACTAGACGTTACATTTCCTAAAAATAACCCCTTGTCCTCTACAATTCCTCCCTCGTACGAAAAGAATTCGTCCATGTATTCAACCAAAAAGTCAAAACAACTACAGTTCACTTTTCAAACACCACAAAATGCGATTGATTCACTATTTACACTGTGTTCTTTCACTTCTATCCTCAGTCTAATCGTTGTTCATAAACATTACTCAGTGTTCTGCTGCTGTGCCTCACAACTGTTCAGTGATTTTGTCTGGACCATTAGGTTAAAGGTTGGAAGGGGCGGGATTTGGGCTACCTTCCTCTTGAGCCGATAGTACACTAATCCTATGACAAAGATAAAAATACAGGAGGTGGTGGTTGATGATCCAATAACTAGTAAGCATTGCTTATGCTCATTACGGTACTCATGCACTCGTTGAAAAAGATGTTCCATAGTTACACGTCCATCCTGAGTTGCTACCATCTGGTCCAAAGAGGTGAGCAAAATAGGGTCTAATGTGCTATTCAAAAGAGTGAGATTTTCTTTTGTGACGAATTGCACCGGTTGGTTGGGTACATAGATCAATCTGCGTTTATGATTGTAGCTCCAGTAATCACGGCTGGTAAATGGCAAGTTGGCCCTGAAATGTCACACTGTGTGCCGTCAATTAACAGTCCTTGCCCCTGCAATTCTATTCTTTGCATACTCCCTTGCTTACCCTGCTCGTAACAAACGCAAATAACGACTGTGTTTTTCATTACTGAAAATACCCAATGTGGACCCACTTGCTGAAAGAACTGCACTGTGCCTGCTATAATGTCCTTAGGTCACTCCGCGACTGGTTCTTGAGAGCGGAATAGAGAATACTCACAAGATATGGGAACCGTGTGTAACAATTTCACGGGGCAGATGGTAATTGGACCTGTTCGACAACGCAGCAAGTCTTGTGCAGCGTGGAACGCATGAGCTTGTCTGTTACGTGCCACTAACAGTATTTCCCGTACGGTTAATTGTACGAATTTCTGCAAAATTTCCCACTTCACTGGATACGTATGCAAGGCGTAACATTCAAATGTACGATCCTTACATGTTAATGGTATTATGATATGAATTCTCAGAAGGGTACCCGTCCGCGTACTGGTAACAGTGGCCATTTTGTAGTACAGAAATAAGTGTTCGTCTGTTAATGTCGTCAGTAGCTCCAGGGATGCAGGCAGTTCCGATTGAACTTTCCGTAATCCTTTCCGAAGTTGTTCCGAAGGTAACAGTACCGGGGCTAGGTGCCTGCGCATTGCGTGCAACAAAGCCTCCTGTAGTTCCGTGGCTTCTATGCATGCTTCCGTAATACTATCAGCAAGAAAACGGAGCAGCTTAGCGATTATCATCTGTGAATCGATGTTATCCAACCGGTACTTGATTATACCCAAGTCGTGATTGGTTGTGTCAGCTGTGGCCTTAAAGTGGGACATCAAGATCGCGGCCAAAGCTCGCAATTGGAGCGCATTAGTAACTACATCTTTCTCCAAACTCTCTAATTGGTTGTGTAAAGATCAAGCATTCCCTGGTTGCTATTCACATTATCCTGTACCTGCTGTAGCGTTTCATTAATACTTTTAATATCTTCCGCGTCAGCGGTCCCAAAAACAGTTTTTAGGATACAGCCACCTGCGTCTAACCATCCTCTTTTCCTACGGATGTGCGGGATTAACCCTGCAGTTTGCCGCGACTGAGCTTGTAAGTGTGCAAAAGCTTATCGTAGTAGCGGATATTCCCCCTTTGTGTCGTTAAATCTTGACTGATTAGCCACCATGGAATGACGTTCATTAAATGTATCCTCTAATTTACAGATTTCGTCTTCAACCGCCCATATATTATAGTCCACTCTGAGAGATAGTGCACATCTTCCCTCTTCAGCGCAACCCATGACGCTGGAACTGCTGTTCTTACCAGAACGTCACGCCTCCTGAAAAACAAAAGAAAAGCAACTCACATTAGCTCTTCCTTTTTACGCTTGGCCTAAGAGCATAATAGCATGTCTGGTTGCTTCCACAATTAAATTGGTTCTCTTGTTTATCTACTCCTTTCTTATTCTTTTTCTTAGATTAGTCTTTCTCTCCACTAGAAGTTACTGCAGACAATGAAGGAAGTTCCTCAAAGTTCTAAATCACAATTTCGCACCATATTTCCTAAAAATAACCGCTTGTTTACTACAATACTTAACTTTTGACAATAACACAGAAGTGTCGCAAACAAAGGGTGACACGCAATTTAGAAACCTCTTCAGTATATACTGTTGAAGTGAAATGTTTATATTAATCTCTCTGCTGTGTACTATATCTATGTTTTTGGTTGGTGTCATAAAATAAAATACACGTGTCTTGTTATATCAGCTACTTCTTGCGTACACTTTATGTTGTGCCCTTTAGTTCTTTCTTGAAGTTTCTGCAATATACACAATACCTAAGTGGTTGGTCTTTAAGTGCCTAAATTTAATGCTGCTGTAGAAGAAGACGTGGCCGCGACCAGTCGGGAGCGGCACTTATGTTCTCTGCGCCTAGACGCCGCTGCTATCGCATTGTCCTAGCGACGGGTAGGTCAGCGTGTTATCGGTTGACGTCTACTTCACAGCCCTCTCTGCTCTAACGTTCCGACTGGCTTAACTTCACGCTGGAACATATGAGATGTACAAGTAACACGACTGTCATCAACAAAATTATTTAAAGACACTTCAAGCCCATCAACTTGAACATAAAACACACAGTAGTCTGAATAAAGAATTTAAAACTTTATGAACTGAAATTTTTTTATTCCAAAAGCTTGGAGACTGCTTCAGTTCATAAAGACTTTTCTGTAACATGCAGTCTAAGGTTGCATTATCATTAATGAAACCTTCAGGCCATTCCATGAAAATATCTTCTTGTAAATTATAATTAATACTCATAAAAGCAGTTTTCACCCCAAATTGCTTCATGTTTATACCATTTGCTGCAGCTAAAACTTAAAGAAAATTAATTGATTCATACCTAGCAACAGATGAAAAATTTTCTCCACAATAAAATCTATGCTTCTGGGAATATCTTTTTGCATATAATCCACCTTTAGACCTCATTATACTACCATCTGGTTTACATATAATTTTGTAAACCCACTTACAACTGACATCCTAACAGTCTTGAGGCAGACCGACTAAGTCCCAGTCAGTATTTATTGCCAGTGACAACATTTCATCTTTCATTGCTTCTTACCACTTCTCAGAGTCTTTGGCGAGTTTGTGGTTCATCAGTGACAGCTACACAAGCCACATAATTTTGGAAATCAACTGGAAGGCACAGTTTATCCCTGTTTCTAAGATTCGTTCCAGGTTGAGTAGCCTTCTCAGTACCACAGGGTGCTGGATCTTGCATGACTGCTGTACATACCCATTTTCCACAGATTGTTGATTTCATCTTCTTCTGCTTCTGCTGGGAAATTTTGTTTTGTGGTCTCCAGATTTTAGTGATGGGCACTGTCCTTACTTTCCACTTGAGCGCCATCAGGTAGACGAGAGAAGTGTATTATTTGATTACGTATTTTACATAAAAAATGAAGTGTAGCTGTGTGAGTAGGACTGAAAATAATAATGTGTTCATTAATGTTAACCCTAATCATGTACACATATCTTGTAAACTGTCTCAATCCTCATCACTTTGAGAAAAGAGTCGTTTAAGTGGTCTATGGAACACGTAACTAACTATGATGTGTGTACAAAGCTAGTTGTTTTGTTTGTTCCATGTTTTAAGGGTGTTCTACAGGCACATCAATCAGCAGTGGAGGTCACTAACGAAAGGAGCTTACAGTTCGTGACAGTCAGAACATCATGCCATCATTGTCAAAGCTTTTCATCAAATTCTTATTAAATAAATACTTGAATTTGACTTATGTATGACACATTAGTTCACAAGAGATCTTGCACATGCAATGATCACTGGATGTTATACCAACGTGTTTTAATAAAAACTGAGTGAGTTTGAATGTGTGTCAACTATGTATCCTGAGTAGTGTAATAATCACATCAACATGCAAGAAAGAATTATTTCAATTTTACTCATTTTTGAGGAACAGTGAAAATCTTATGAGTCGTATACACTGAAGAGCCAAAGAAACTGGTAAACCTGCCTAATATCATATAGGTCCCCCGCAAGCCCACAGAAGTGATACAACACGACATGTCATGGACTCAACTAATGTCTGAAGTAGTGCTGGAGGGAACTGACACCATGAATCCTGCAGGGCTGTCCATTAATCCGTAAGAATACGAGGGGGTGGAGATCTCTCCTTAACAGCACATTGCAAGGCATCCCAGATATGCTCAATAATGTTCATGTCTGGGGTTTTGGTGGCCAGCAGAAGTGTATAACTCCTCAGAAGAGTGTTCCTGGATCCACTCTGTAGCAATTCTGAACGTGTGGGGTGTCGCATTGTCATACTGGAATTGCTTAAGTCCGTCGGAATTCACAATGTACATGAATGGATGCAGGTGATAAGACATCATGTTTATGTATGGGTCAGCTGTCAGAGTCGTATCTTGACCTATCAGGTGTGGGGTCCTGCCCACGCGTCTCGTATAGGGTGCCTAAAGGTTGCTGCATTCTCAGAATGCTATACAACAACTCAAGCAAAATCACATTAATAGTTTTTATTACAAATAAGAAGAATGACAGTACTTAACTTGTATTTACAAGTGGTCGCAAGCGATGGGCGACATGCAAATAATTGTCCTTTGCTATATAAAATGTTCATGCAAGGAATTGATATGGATCACATGTCACTGGTGCAGTCCTAATCAGCGCACCATTGGCCGACATCGTTTCACCGCTTGCACTTCTTTTGCGTTCTTCTTCTTCGTTCTGACGCTTGTAGTTACGCCAGAACATTCCTCCCTCCCCCCCCCCCCTCAAAGCGACGGCCCGTCGTCGTGTAGGGAGTGCGACCACGGCCGGCGAGGCAGGAGTGTGGGCCCATCGCCCAGCCGATAATCTCATTAAAGACTTAATTCTGTTCGCCTGTGTAGATGCCTGTTTAGCGAACTGGGTACGCAGTGTGTAGCATTGTTTACTCAGTATCGCTAGCATAAGCCGCTGGGTCGGAATGAGGCGATCACAAGCAAGGGACTCAACCCGACAAATAGCTGGCTGCTCAAATGTATGAGCCGACAAGGCATCTGAATCGTACTGATCTAGTATTTGCACTACCTGCTGAAATAATGGATGAGACTGTTTCAAAATCTATTTTCTGAGTTTGACTTCAGGGACATTGTACACGATCATATCACGCAACATAACATCTTGTCATACCCTGCATATCTATTACCCACTCGCGATAACTTTGTTCTGACCGTGTTTTGCAATTAAAGAATTTATTGTGGCCAAGCGGTTCTACGCGCTTCAGTCTGGAACCGCGCGACCGCTACGGTCGCAGGTTCGAATCCTGCCTCGGGCATCGATGTGTGTGATGTCGTTAGGTTAGTTTGGTTTAAGTAGTTCTAAGTTCTAGGGGACTGATGACATCAGATGTTAAGTCCCATAGTGCTCAGAGCCATCTGAACCAAAGAATTTATGCCTAGCTGCTACCACATTCACTTGTTGATCATAATAGTGAGTTAGTGACCTTACCACGTCGTCGTAAGCAAGTTCACTCGGAGTGCCGTTAGGGAACAGTTTTTGTAGGAGGCTAAACACTGCACTTCCTACTGTTGATGGCAGGTAGGGAAGTTTCACAGTACCTGGTACACTGTTGGCGATGACGTGACAACCACTCGAGCCATTCCTCATCTTGTTTCCAAAATCCCGGAAGGGTGGCTGTAGTAGGCGATGCTTGCTCCGGCAGGCGCACAGTGTTGGCCAGTAGCTGCTGCACCATGTTGAGTAACGTGGAGATTTGTTGAGTCTGGAACTGAAACATCTGCATTAGCTGTGTGGCAACTAACGCTCGGCAGGGGGCGGACCAGGTGGGGTGGGCATGTTGGAAGACACAAACACAACAAACAGACTAGGTAAGCAAACAAAATACTTACTTACTTACTTACTCACTGGTCATATGGGACTCGAGAGTCCATTACTGCAGCAACGTATTTTCGCCATCTGTCCCTGTCTTGGGCTATTTCCTTCCATTCACCTTCAATACCTAGGCTCCTCAAATCAGCCTTCACATTGCCTCCCATCTACGCCTCGGTCTCGCCACAGGACGTTTTCCTTCTAGGTGCCCTACCAGTACTCTGCGCACTGCCCTGCTCTCATCCATTCGAGCTACGTGACCCGCCCATCGCAGCCTACATGATTTAATAATACTGATTATGTCAAGGCTTGAATAGAGTTCATGAACCTCTTCGTAATGCAGTTTTCGCCACTCTCCGCTAATGTCATCCCTTTTTACTCCGAAAATTTTCCTCAAGATTTTGTTTTCAAATACTCGAAACGGCTTTTCATTTTGCACAGTGAGAGACCAAGTCTCACACCCATACAGCATAACTGGTAGAATAATAGTTATGTATATTCTAATCTTTAAATTCCTAGACAATATCCGTGTTGAAAGTAATCTATTCAGTGAGCACACATCCCCCCCCCCCCCACACCCCGTAATCTCTTCTTCAGTTCAGGTTCAATCTCATTTCTCGAAGTGATGTCCACGCCTAGATACTTAAATGTGTTCACTTTTTCAAACTGCATGTCTCGAACTCTTAACATTACCTGATCTACTTCTGTTGGCATTCTAATAGTAACCAGGTATTTAGTTTTGTTTACACTTATTCTTAGACCTACATCTTCACTAGCCTTGATTAACGCATTCGCATTTGCTGTTACAGATTCTTTCCTATCGCTAATGATGTTTAGATCATCTGCCAATATATTCTAGGACTAAATTAAAAAGTAGCGGAGACAGGGCATATCCCTGCTTAAGCCTGTTCTTTATTACAAATTCTTCTGACTCCAATTTCCCCACCCATACTCTACCTTTTGTGTTTTTCAAACTCGCTTCTATAAGTCTAACATACTTTTTTGGTATTCCAAGTTCCAAAAGAATTCTGTACAATTTTGATTGCAATACTGAATCATATGCTTTTGTAAAATCTATGAAAAGATTATGAACTGGTTTATTGTATTCTCATTTCTTTTCCAAAATTTGACCCAGGGTGAATATTTGGTCTATAGTTGATCTGTTGCTAAGAAAGCCGGCTTGGTAATCCCCCACAATTTCATCTGCATATACTGTAAGCCTGCTTAGCAGAATATTCGAGAAAATTTTGGAACATACTGGTAATAGCGATATCCCTCTATAATTACTACAATCCATTTTGTCACCCTTCTTAAAAATTGGGATCAGAATCGACTCCTACCACTCTTCAGGTATCATCTCTGAGTTCCATACTTTAGTTATCACTTTGTGAACTACTTCCACCAATTTCTGTCCCCCATTTTTAACTAATTCTACAGTTATGCAATCTGATCCTGGTGCTTTATGGTTTTTCAATTTGTTGATTGCATCTCTTACTTCCTTTAACGCTGGCTCAGGTATCTGGGGTTCTGCTGTATGTATTTCGTACGCCTGCTCATTTCCTGCTTCCTGGTGTACATTTAACAGGTACTCAAAACACGCCCTCCATTTACTTAATATAGCACTGGGGTCTGTCAGTATTCTCCCAGCATCCCCTTGAAGTGCATTTGTCCTAGCCTTGAAGCCCTTCCTATACCCATTTATGTCTAGGTAAAGTTCCCTAATGTTTTTTGTTTTACTGTTTGTTTCCATTTTTGTAATTTGGTTGTTCAAATAATCCATCTTCTTTGCCCGTAGCCTACAACCAACGTCCCTTCTCAAGTTCAAGAACTCCTCTCGTTTTCTGTCTCCCATTCTATCCCAATCTAATCGCGCTTTTCTCCTTTCCTCTACCAATTTCTTGCATTCCTCAGTAAATCACGGTTTACTCCTGTTCTTCTTAATTGTACCTATTGTGACCTTCGCTGCCTCTTTGATGTTATTCCTCACAGTTATCCACTGTTTATTTACATCCTCGTCTTGATCTTTGTGTGTCCTGAGAGCATCAAACCTATTTGAAATTTCTATCATGTACCTTCTTCTAAAGTTTTCATCATTTAGCTTGTCAGTGTCGAACCTAACAAGTTCTACGTTGTGACACCTTGATGTTGCTGGAGATAGCCGTTGGTGAACTTTGGCAACTACAAGAAAATGATCAGAATCGCAGTCTGCTCCCTTGAAAGTCCTAACATTTTCTATACTAGTGTGCCATCTCCGATATACAAGAACGTGATCAATTTGGTTTCGGGTGTGTCCCTCCGGAGAGACCCAAGTTGCTTTATGAATGTCCTTCCTTTTGAATTATGTGCTCTCAACAATGTCTTTTGAAACAGCAAAGTTAACCACCCTTGTGCCATTATCATTCGAAATGTTATGCCAACTTTATTTCCCAATTGTAGGCCGGAATGCTTCCTCCTTCCCTATCTTCGCATTAAAATCACCTATGATTAATTTTGTATCATACGAGGAGAACTCATCCCACAGTTGATCTAGTTCTTCATAAAAGCCATCTTTAACAACCTCTTCAGTGTTCTCAGTTGGTGCGTGTACATTAATTACTACTACTCTATTCCACCTGCCGGACAACACTATAAATGATCGTCGGTCACTAATGAACCTTATATCTCTGATTGTGTGAAGCACTTTTCTCTGTACTGCGAAACCTGTCCCGAAAGTGTGAGCTTCCGCACCTCATGCTACCCTCCCCATGCCACCGAGTTTCTTGAATAGCTGTAATGTCTACATCGTATCTATCTAATTCGTCTAATAATGTCTGGAACGTTCCATGTTCCCAACCTGAAAGTTCCTTTCGGCCTGAATCTCTTCGAAATAGTTTCCGCCTTGAGATCCGAATGGGAACCTAGTTTACCTCCGGAATATTTTACTTCAAAGGGACCCATGCCCATTAATGTTGCTGATTCTTGATGAATAGATTTGATAGTAAGAGAAGAAGAAACAGGGGCGGTTCATCACGCCATCGCCTGCTCCCCACCGGCTGTCTGTGACTGCTTATTTTTTGTATTCGCGGCTACCCTTCATATCTGAAGGCCGTATCCCCTATCCGCAACCCGGGGACGCGCTGTGCCATGGTGGACCCAGGGACCCACGAGACAGAAGCAAACAAAATAGACAAAGAAATTTTCTGCGACGTCCACCTGAGAACACTGATCAGCAAAAACAACAAGAAACTGTTAAAGCAAATGAACGCACCTGTAAAGTAAAGACAAAAAGAGAATTAAGGCGCCAGCACACTATAAACGAAAATTCTGTGGCCATCAGGCGCTGGGCTCAGGAGATACTCATTGCCAAATGTGGGGTCCTCCCCACTTGTCTCGTATAGGGTGCCTGAAGGATGCTGCATTCTAGGAATGCTATACAACAATTCAAGCACATTCTCATTAATACTTTTATTACAAACAAGAAGAATGGCAATACTTAACTTGTTTTACAACAAGTGGTTGCAAGAGATGGGCGACATGGAAATAAGTGTCCTTTGTTATACACAGTTTTCATGCAAGCAATTGATATGGATCACATGTCACTGCTATTTTAGTACTCTCTGTTAGGCCGTGCTAGTACTGTCCGAATACTGAGCGACCAAGGCTGGCAGGAGGCCATTCCTGTCGCGGCGCGGTCCTTATCAACGCACCATTGGCCGACGTCGTTTCAACGCCTTCTCTTCTCTTGCGTTGTGTTCTTCTTCATTCCAGCGCTTGTGGTTACACCAAAACATCAGGGGTCAGATATTACTCCAAATGCACACGTCCCACAACATTACAAAGCCTACACCAGCTTGAACAGTCCCCTGCTGACAAGTTGGGTTCATGGATTCATGAGGTTGTCTCCATACCTGTACACGTCCATCCGCTCGATAGAATTTGAACCGAGACTCGTGTGACTAGGCAACATGTTTCCAGCCACAAGAGTCCGATGCCAATGTTGACAGATCCAGGTTAGGTGTAAGGCTTTGTGTCATGCAGTCATCGAGGTTACACGAGTGGGCCTTCATCTCTGAAAGCCCACATTGATGAAGTTTCTTTGATGAGTTTGCATGCTGACACTTGTTGGTGGCCCAGCACTGAAATCGGCAGCAATTTCCGGAAGGGTTGCAATTCTGTCATGTTGAAAGATTCTCTTCAGTCGTTGTTGGTCCAGTTCTTATAAGATCTTTTTCCGTCTTTAGCAATGTCGGAGATTTGATGTTTCACAGGATTCCTGATATTCACAGTACACTCGTGAAATGATCCTAGGGGAAAATCCCCACTTCAACACTACCTTGGAGCTGCTGTATCCCATCACTCGTGCGCCGACTATAACACCGTGTTGAAACTCACTTAAATCTTGATAACCGGCCACTATAGCAGCAGTACCCGATGTAACAACTGCGTCAGACACTTGTCTTATATAGTCGTTGCCGTCCACAGCGTCGTATTCTGCCCGTTTACTCATCTTTGTATTAGAATACACATGCCTATAACAGTTTCTTTGGCACTTCAGTGTATATTTAACGGAAACGTCTTTACTTTTGACTTTTGTTAACCAGGTAACGCTCCTTTGGAAGTTATTAGGGAGCAGCCTTTTGAAACATATATTTAAAGTTCATCTGTGGACAGTAAATTTAAAGTAACTAATTTGAGAAAAAATGTCTGAATAATAATTTTGGAAAAGTAAAAAGAGAGAAACCTTAATTTCTTTAAAGGGCCTAATTTTGAAGAATCCCTTGAAATAGTTTCAGTCAATTCTTTTGTTAGATTTAAGGTTTTTGCTAACAGATTGATTAATATCAGAACATTATAGGTGCACAAATTTTGCCTCAAGTCATAGAATGTGTGAGTGATTTCTTAATAACAGTGACAGTTTGGGTCTGACGATTAAGGGAACAAATAACTTCGAGGAATAATGGATAAATACAATCTCATCGGAAGTACTGTTTGAAATTTTGGTAGAAAATACACAGGGTGAATCAAAAAGGCTCAAATGGTTCAAATGGCTCTAAGCACTATGGTACTTAACCGCTGAGGTCATCGGTCCCCTGGACTTAGAACTACTTAAACCTAACTAACCTAAGAACATAACACACATCCATACCCGAGGCAGGAATCGAATCTGCGACTGAAGCAGCAGCGCGGTTCTGGACTGAAGCACCTAGAACCGCTCGGCCACAGCGGCCAGCAATCAAAAAGGACTTTACAACTTTGGAATCATATAAAAATTTATTGAGATAACCTACAAAATCGGTAGATGTGATATTTTGCAGCAAACAACCTCAAGTTTCACATAAAAGTGTCAAGTTCCATTTTGTTTCGATATCACTACCATTTGTGATACGTCAAAAATTCAATGGTAATCAATTTTTGGCCACATTCGTTGAAGGAAATCAGGCATAACTTATGCAGTGGCAGCACAGATTCGATTTTTCAGGTCGGCTAAATAGTTTGCTAGGGAAGAAACATACACATGGTCTTTAATTACACTCCAGAGAAAGAAAACCAGAGCAGTTGAGTCTGAGGAGCAAAGTGGCCATGCAATTGAACCTTCACAGCCAATCCACCGACCTGGGAACTTCCTTGAGGAAGTAAGGTGGTGCACCGTCTTGCTGATGGTAAACCATTCCATCTCGGTCATCTTCATCAATCTGTGGAATTAAAAATTTTCAAGCATATCGAGATACACAAAGCCAGTGACAGTTTTCTCCATGAAGAAGAAAGGGTCGTACACTTTCAGTTTGCTAAGGTCACAAAACACATTAACTCTGGGACTGTCACAAAAATATTCGTGCTCTACAAGGTCGAGTGAAGTGTAGAAATATGCAAATGGTTAGAAACACACAAAACAGTTTGGTATGAAGGAAAATGACATTCATAATAAGAACAGTCAACTACAAAAACATATCTTTCTTATTCATGAGAGTGATAGGGTAACGTTTCTTTGGCGCATTTTGTTAGTGCAGGTTGCATACATTCAGGGGCAAACTTGATTGATATATGACCCACTCTCCCTTCCCCTTAACCTATTTTCTTTTAGCTGATTTATGACCCTCTGGGAGGTGATTTATGAGCCCCTGGGGATAATTTGTCCTTCTGAGAAAACCTCCAGTCTCCCCCTCTTCCTCCTCCATCCCTCTGGGAAATTCCCTCACCAACACAAGAAACCTTTGATATTAAATTAATTGAATAATTAATTAAATCGATAAATTAATTAACCCCTCTGGGAAATCCCCCAGCCATTCCCTCCCAACCCCTCCCCCACTACCCCTCCTCTCCTCCATCTGAAAATTGGTGGGAAAAATTCTCAGTCTGTCCTGGAGGGGAAGACTCTCATATAAGTAAGAAATGATGGTCGCATTGCCTTCAACTATCTAATTTCAGCCACTTTTCATCACCCAGCTACCCACATTCTATATGTGCAGGTTATTGTAAATAGTAGTCTTTTTCTTTGTATGTTTTGGCAGGGTAGATAGAATATTAAAACAAATATTCTTGTACAAAATCTTTATTAGCTTCTACATGTACATTTATACACAGAAAAACTACACTTTCTTTTCTTTTGCTTTCTCCAACCAGAAATTTGACACCTACAGAGGAGTAATGTTCTCGAATTCCAAAACATATCTCATTTGTTGTATACTATGTCTTTTATGGCTTTAACAATTAGCTCTGTTCCTTCCAACAGTTCTTCTAGACGAGAGCATTTGTATATTTTAATCTTACTCCTTTTTTCCTCTGTAATACTGTTGTTATAACATGCACATTTTCCTGAGTGTACGCTACCTCTCTTCTGCTACACATTCTTGTGGAGTTTACATTTAGAATTTTGCATTCATAGCTTTTTCAAATGAGTGGTCATTAAATGTAGTTATGATGTCGGTTTTAAGCTCTGAAAACAATTGTTCTGTTGCTAAATATACAACATCCAGTCCAGTACACTTACATACAATGTAACGATCCTTTTTAAGCAGATCCAAGTGGGAACAGAGCTTTATAAATAGGTTTTTTGTGTGTCCTTTAATGTAGTAAACATGCTCCAATCTATCATTTCCAGCCAAGAGTCCAACATAAGGTTACTTGCCATTGCTATTAGCAGTAAAGGCAGGTATTTTATATTCACCAATGGTAGCCAGATTTCCCCAAATTAATAGGATTAGCTTGCAAATTGTCATAACTCCGCTTTCTGGATAGTGGTCATAAGATTTTATAAATGTATAGGAAACGTAAAGATCTTGGACAAAAGGTACCTCTGGTCATTTGTTTGATACATATATTTCTCTTAAGAATAAGCTGAGCAGAGGTAACTGGCTGTAATCTGAAACCAGTTGTCTTATTTCATGATCAGAATCTATCTTTTTGTGAGCTTGTTGTCTTTCAAAGTAAACCTGTAACTATTAAAAGCAAGATACTTTCCAGCATTTGTACTAAGCATACTTACAATTCCAGTACATTCACTGTGTCTATAATAAACATCAAAAGTGTAATTAAGTTTTAGTTATACTTACTTGTAATAGGAAATATTGATAGTTTTTATCATTTCGATTTGTGTAATTGAATGCTGGAGATACTGCAGGTGCATTAGTTTCTATTTTGTTACACAAATCTTCCATAAAAATTAAATAATTCACTAAGAACAGAACAACTGACATTTCAAACACAAACAGCAAACTGGCTTATAATGTTTTGATATTCAAAACATGGCGTCCAGGTTACCATTGGTTGCCACAGGGAGATCTATAACTATAACCTAGCCTATAGACCATAGATTTATGGTCTATGAGCTAGCTACTCTATGAAATTTAGACATGTTAATATCTATCTATTTATTCTAACCTTCTTGCATGACACTCACTGCTGTAAAAAAAGGTTTGACAGTGTAAAATGATACAGGAAGGTCGAAATTCTGAAAAAAACAGGAGTGAGGTGGGTAAAATACAGTATGTACAAGAACCAATAAATAATAGTAAGTCTGAAACACCAATAACGAAGTGCTCAGATTAAAAAGGGTGTAAAGCCGAGATGTAGTTTTTCACCCCTACCGTTCAATCTGCACATCAAAGAAGCAGTGAGACAAATAAAAAAGGGTTCGAGAGTGGGACTAAAATTCAAAGTGAAATCTTATCAGTCATAAGATTAGATGATGACATTGCTATCCATAGTTGAACTGAAGAAAAATGACGGGATCTGTTGAATGGAAATGAACAGCGAGTGCAGAATATGGTTTGAGAGGAAATCAAGAGATACATAAGTAATGACAAGTATCAGAAACGAGAGCAGCGAGAAATTTGTCAGAGCTGGACATCAAAAATTAGACGAAGTTAAGGAACCCCGCTACCTAAGCAGCAAAATACCCCACAAGGGACACAGAAAGGAGTACATAAAACTAGACTATTACCGGCAAAAAGGACATTCCTGGCCCTGAAAAATCTACTAGTAGCAAACAAAGGACTTAATTTAAGGAAGAAATCTCAGAGAAAGTACGCTTGGAGAACAGCATTGTGTGGTAGTGAAACATGGACTGTGGAAAACTGGAACAGAAGAGAATCAAAGCATTTGAGATATGATGCTACAGAATAATGCGGAAAATAAGAAGTGTGTTCTCCACAGAATTGGGAAGAAAAGGGATACATGGTTAAGAAGAAGGGACAGAATGATATAACATCAAGGGTCATCTTTCATGGTACTAGAGGGAGCAGTGAGGGTAAAAACTATACAAGAAGACAGTGATTGTAATACATCCAGAAATTAACTGAGGATGTATGTTGCAAGTGCTACTCTGAGATGAAAAATTTGGCACAGAAGAGGAATTTGTGGCGCAGTGCATGAAATCAGTCAGAAGACTGATGAATGCTCCCCAGTTTGTAGAGCAGATAGATGACACCTGCTAGATTGAAATGGTTTTGGTGTGTGGGTATACCAGCTGAGGTTTTGGACTATATGAAATCCTAGCAGTCTGACAGTTCTTTTTATCATGAATGGTAGCATTAGGACTGAATATAATGTCTTTAGTTTTACTATCTTTTTCAGTAGTACATTTGCCTCAGACCAAGTGGTACACCTCTCCATCTCTACCACCATACGAAGTTGCACTTTTTCGATGTTGATGCCACATGTTACGAGTGTTGTGTCAACTGCTTATATCACTGCATCACACTACACAGCAATGAGTAATTCATTTAAATAAATAATGAGCAAGAAAGGTTCAAGATCCTTAAGCAACATCATTTATAACTAGAAGAAATCCTAACTTTTAATTATTTATCTTCACTAGCTGCTTCCTATTGCTCAAGTCTGAGTAACGGAGCAGTAAGCATAAAGCATTCTCTCCTGCTCCATAGTGGTGGAATTTTGACAAAAAGATTCTGGGAGAGCGAATGAAATGCTTTCCTTAGGTCCAATAATCTTGTACAGATTATCTTTTTATTTTCAAGACAATTGTATCCACTTCATATCATGCTCTCATCTGCTTTGCCTTTAGAAAGGCCAAACCTGAACCAATACTCTGAGGAGCTAAGCCTGTCTTTAGATTCAAAATATTGGCTCATTTGCTTATGTATGCATTTGTACAGGATTTGCTGAGGTCGTGAGGAAGGTGGGATGTGGACATCTGGGTGAGCAGAGAAAGATTTTGGTTAAATAAGAACAAAAACTGTGAAAAATTGACTGGAGGTTTATTTCAGTAAATATAGCCTAAAGGGATGCAGGAGTAAATCTGCAGCCAGTGGGCTGTCACGACCAGTCGAACTGAGGTGGTAGAGCACTCTAAAAGAAGAATAGGAAGGCATATCTGTGTAGCTCGAGACCCAGCTATCTGCATCCTCTACATGACCATTCATAGCCCTCTGACTGGCTGCTGGTGGGCACCTCACGAGTGGGTATCGGTCAGCGAATCTTTACTGTGTGCCCTTGTCAGCAGTATTTGCTATGAGAACGCTATTGTTGTGGACTATTGTTGGGCGACAATATCCAGCGACATCTGGCATCACATCAACCCACGCCTAGCAACATGCCAACAGTGGAACACAGCTCCATTACCCATAGAACGAAAACTTGCAAAGGACAAATAAAAAATTTGTTGACAATAAAATTTTTCCTCAGGCTGGTGGTCCACCACATAAATTCCTCTTGACTTCTGATGGAGCAGGTTATTAATTGAAAAATGATTTGATATTAGAAGGACTATTGACAGTATTGATTTAAGTAAATGTTCCCTTGGACAGATTGTGCTGACATTTAACAAGGAGCTATAGCTTAATGAGGGTAGATTTCAAATAACAAGATCTTTGAAGTTACTGAAAAGGGTCAAGAAGTTCAGAGTTTGATCATGATTTTCTTTAAGATTACAAAAATAATTACAATGAGTTATAATTCAGAGGGCTATTTATAGCTAATTACAAATTGGAGAGCTGCCAAGATTGATTCCAGTGGGGTGGATAGGTCTTGCACGTTGTGGGAGATTGCAACACTCCATCAAATGGGGGTATCAGTAGAGGCTCATGGTGGTATTCCAATAGAAAGAGGGGGGTTTAGCCTAACATAATTGGTTCATGACAGTTCCTATAGGCTATATTGTTTTTATATAATGTTATAATGTCAAAATTGTTGAACAAAATTGACATTGAAAACTGTTGAATGAATAAATGACTCTAAGATACTCTATAAAACATTGTTTACGTTTTCCCAATGGTGGTGTTATTGCTAAATACCAAATTATTTGCTTGGTCCTTGCACAAATAGGTATAATGCTCTAGAAAGTAATTTCAACACATGTGAAATAGTAATTAATACATTTCCCCATTACATAGTGCAAAAGGATAATCATATTAAATGAAAACACTATACAATACATAAACATTTTGTCCCTAATGCCTAACCATAAGGGAGCGCCATGACTGAACAGTACCTTATGTTAACTGAGTTTTAACTCTGATAACATCCCAACGGCTGCTGCTCAGTTGTATCTGACTTTGGCGATCTGAATCAGTTACACTCTCTTGGATACACATGATCCATATAATTAGCACAACGGATTATTGTGATAATGGAAGAGATGTTCCGCCAGAAATAACCACTTTGTGTAGATATTCTCGAATATTCCAATCAACAGTGTGTGCACTGGCATGATCAAGAGTAACTGACCATCACCCCAGGCTATTGATTCACCAGTGGACTCCAGAAGGCAGTTCTTCATGTTATTCAGCTCTCAAGGTAAGGTGAATAAGTAAGCTGGCAGGTGGTGGCAGCACGAAAGATGTTTCAAGCAAATAAAGCAGAAAATGTTTGATATTGGTATTACATGTGTATGTTAAGTGGAAGGATATTCTAACTATCTAACTATGGGTGTGGTTTCATCACAATAAGAACTGTTCAGTGATAGTCCACTGACTAACTGATTGATGTGAGACATGAGTGCTTGACTATAACAGGGAAATGCTGTTACAGTTCCCTGTTGTACCAAATGCAGTGAGTTGTTTCCGTCAGTTATGAACCAGAGTTCATGCAGCATAACAACAGCACAAGAATGAAGGGGTACCTTAGTTTCCTCTAAAATAAGGGACTGTAAAAATCTGTGGTAGTGTAGAACGATGAAATAGAGCACATGTAATACGTATGAGTGTGAAGTTACAACTCCGAGGGTCGCCTACAGTAAAAGATGTCTCAAACACTATTATAATATGATCCACACACGGCATCTGGTAGTAGATAAAATACTGGTAGCTACCCCTGGAATGTTTCAATGGACTAGTAAATGATCAATGAAGTGTACTCATGTGGCTTCACCTTCAAATAATCGATTGGATAGTCAAAAATTGAACAATGTCAATATGACGCCATATTTGTTTACAAATGTGGCAGTATACATGTGATGTGTTACGACAGCAAAAGGAACCTGTGATCACTGAAGGTACTGTAGTTTACTTATTTAATGTTTACCATTAGATATCAGTTTAATTTTTCCTCAAAAGTAATCCTAAACCATATTCTGAAATAGCGTCTCGTTTCTCCACTAGGCAGTGCCACAAGTTCCTCCAAAAATCGCAACACAACACACACACAAATGTAATACTTACTAATGTAAATCCACCTGATGATGGAGGTTTAAACCTTCGAAACGCATCGTGGAAATAAATAAAACGGTGACTGGTAACAGTGAACTTGTTGTTTCATTTAATCTTTTAAGCTTATTATTAATTTTATCAATTTCCTGGTTCACACACGACCACTCAGGTAAATCATGTCTCTTGCTATCAACTAATTTAACATTAGAGATTCCCTGTTTCACACACAACCACTCAAGTAAATCATGTCTCTTGCTGTAACTAATTACAATAACACTTTTGCTGATTAGAAGAAGTGGAAATGGAAATGAGCTTTTGGTGTCATTGTTCGGGAGGCCCCTTGTGGGGCACATCCGGCCGCCTTGGTGCAGATCTTATTACATTCGACGCCACACTGGACGACCTTCGCGCCGGATGGGGATGAACTGATGATGAAGGCAGCACAACACCCAGTCCCTGAGCGGAGAAAATCCCCGATCCAGCCGGGACTCGGACCAGGCCCATAGGATGGCAATCCATCATGCTGTCCACTCAGCTATTCGGGCGGACATTAGAAGAAGTGATAGTCTTAGATAATTCTTCAACATTGTGACTGCATTATTGCACTGTATGTAGTTAGATACTGCAAGAGTCCAATAACTATAATATACAAAAGGTTTTCCTTTTTGATACCGTCGATCGTCCTTGCTGCCTCACAAGTACACGTTTCTTGACCATTAGCGGATGCTGCTTTTTGTTTAAGTCCACACAGTTCCACGTGGTCGCGTAGTTATCGTCACTTCTCACTGAGGGGTCAACCTTTCCGCAGCGAAAATGAAATTTTTGATTACACTGATCAACAGTCGTGCTTGGGTAATATTTTCTTGCGTTAGCACTTGGGGGCTCCGAGCAGTTTTGTAGAGGAAAGGCATGTGTTACAAAACATTTATTTGTCACCTAGCACTGCATTAGCAAAAGTACATGGTATGGTCGTAAATGACAATGAGTGATACTACAGTATTTATCAAGCTATGAAATATTACATTGGTAAAGATGAGTCCTATGTTGTGGAACTAGTCTTCTCACTAATATGAAAGATTTATCACCAAAAACGACAGCAAATTTTGCAAAGATGCAAAGTTTATTTACAGTGACAAAAGTCATAAGAATATCTAGATATGACATATATGTGTGACTACAACATAATATAATTCAATTAATATGTTACTAAATGTAAGAATTCTATAAAGTGTCTAGCATAAAGGGTACACTGTTGTATTTACACATGATTTCAGTTAGGGCCAGGAACAGCTTCAAAACTCCAAAGGCACAAATAAATTTTATATCTCCACTTCGCCATGACATAAACTGGGTTCACACAGCCAACTAATATGATGCCACAGCTTGCGACTTTCTGTAGTGGCACTGTGAGCTACCATTCACAAAGGATGCCACAAATTCTGCATAGTTGCACAACATTCAATGTGGCATCATCTGAAATCAGGTGGCAGGTATTAATGTTATAGTGCAGGTATGGCGTTAGAGTTGTGACAGGAGTTAAGTACAAGGAAGACGAAACACAAATGTTCTATTCAAAAATATTCAATGATTGTAACAAAAATTGTTAGTTGTAGGGGGTGGTACAATAAATATTTCCACCACTGTAGATGAGTTTGTGCATTGCATATAGGTTTGAGCTTGGTTTTCCCCTTATACATATGCTGTGTGCTTGTTCCAGTTCACATTTTCATCGAATTTTATCGCAAAGAATCTTTTGTATTTGGCGTTTTTTCCTATGGACTCATTTATGCAAATGACAATATCTCCATATGTTGGTTTTTTGGTCTGAAATTTAAGCAGCGTGTTTTTAGCAATAGTATTACTGGAATTTATTTGAGAAAACCTTTGAGTAGCATTTGGTACTTCCAAGTTGGCTTTCATAACAGAAGTAATTATTTTGCCATAATTAATCAAGTGTGGGAAGTTAATTGCGTGTAAAATGAATCGCAGTGGCCCAAGTATGTATCCTTGTTGAATTAGTGTGCTTATTCTTTTGTCAGACGTTTTCGTACCTCATTCTTGGTGTGACCCTGACTTGGGTTTAAATGATCTATGATCATAAAGATAATGAAATGTAACTTACCCACGGATCAGGGTAAATTTTCGTTTGTTTTTATCATAGAGTAAATATATTTACTCTGTGGTTTTTATGTTTCTCTAATTTGTAATATCTACTTTTAAGTTTTGCAGCTGTTATACGTGTTTTAAAACAGCAGCTTTAGTTTGTGCACAGAAATTTTAAGGCGGCGCTTTTTGGTTTGATAACTGTATTGTGTAGAAAGTTAATGATGTACTGTCAAATATGAGTTTCACGTTCTCCTGCGTGTGTGAATTCTTCCCCGCCCTGATTAGACACAAAAATATTGCACGGATTCTAACTTGCGTCTTTGTTGATAAAGCGTATCTGCATAATTACTTATTAACGAGGCATGTTCTTTAACGCAAGATTATGTCGCATGGATTTGAAACGAATTGTTTGACTTTGAAAACGTTGAAGGATGCAGAGACGTTGCACCTAGGGCTAAAATTAATTGTTATCTTTAGCTATCGACCTTAGGAAGGATTGCGCGGTTCGCTAAAATATCTCTATACGCTACACAGTCGAAGCGGTTCGCTGTTTCTCCTCATAAATTGAACTAGATTTGCCACTTTCGCAAAACGTATGAATATTAACAAAAATTAGTTATGATTTAATAGAATAGCCATCAACATCCTGACTGCAGGTTTTATTTTGCCTTTAGCTGCCGTGTCATCTTTCAAATGCTCGTTTACAGATTTCATCTATGTCATTTGTGAGGGTGAACTCTTGTCTCCCTGCGAGCAGCCGTCACAAGGTATGACTTCTCTTGACCTGTGATATTTGAAATGACTGAGCCATGTATTAATAAAACAACACCATTTGCTTGATACTCTTTCGTAATTTTGGTGTGAAATTATTAGTATGCATATAGTTGCACACTTCGGACGTATGTTGGTGCCCTATTGTGTAGTTCTGACAGAAGACTGTTATTCATTTCATGTAAACCGTAGCATTCAATCTGTAGTATGACTGACCTAGTATGGTGACCAAAGCCATCAGTTTCGTACAGTCTGGGCAAAGAACGCTTTTTGCAGCTCAGTAGCCGTTGTCTTTAACAGGTAAGATGGGAAAAAAAGCATGTTATATAAAATGTGGTTGTCGAGTCGACACATCTTCAGAAGTGTGTTTACTCGCGCTGTCGTAAAAGTTTTCAGCATTCTGGCATTCCGAATTAAGTTTATTAGATTTGATGATACTAGAAAGCAAACGGCGTGCCATAGTTGGACTTTTGTAATCCAGATCCCCCATTGAGTATTTAGTCACGGTGACGGTAATCTTAACCATTTTCACTTTGGTACAGCAATCCCAGTGACAGTCATAAGTAAACTGTTGATGCGGCACAGTTACTTTTAGACATCATCGTATTAGAGTGAATGTCTTAACTGCGATCATGTTTGCCTAAAACACAGACGAACAATGTACTGTAATGCAATCGTGGCTGACCAAATTAGTTTCTTTGTTTTACTGTAACTGCCATGAAGTTTATTTGTGAAGGATACTTCACTAAATATAGTGTCCAAATTTTCAACCAGCTAAGGTACTTCATGATTCGGATACAGAAATACCTGAAATTGTAGGCATCAGCAATATGCAACTCTACCACTGTTTTGAAAAGATTTCTTCTTTATTCACAGATGAGTTTTGAAACAAACACGTTGCATGAAAATACTTTTCCAAAAAAATAATAAAATGAAATAAACAATTCAATGATTTTGTGTATCTTCAGCCGAAACACTGGTTTGGTGCAGCTGTATAATCATGGTAGGCAATGAAAACCTCGTAACTCTGTCTGGCTTTGGACACTTCCAGTAACTCTGTAATCAAAGAGAGTTGGAAAATGCATGTATTCTTCTAATCTGTCAATAACTAGGCTTCTACTATACATTTAGACATGTAGCAACTTTCCACATCGCTTTATATTATTTCTTAAAGGGAGCTGGAACGGCCTGTTCCGACAATGTTATAGTGACTTGGCAGCCACGGAATTTCAGGAACCACTGTAGCCATTAACATGAAACTTTTACAGGACATTTAACTGTATGTTCTGAGTCTACTGAACTACAATAACTGCATTTCAGCCACTGCTTTCAGAAATAGGCTATAATTTTTTAATTACACGGTTAAAATTTTGTGTACTTCTTTTGTACGTTATCCTAAATAATTTTAATTATACGTAACATTATGTTGTTTTTTTAGTTCAGTAGACTCAGGATATGTAATTTTTCCCTGAAAATTTGAATACTCGACTTGAAGTGGTTTCTGAGATTTAGGGAAAAATGCAACATAAAATGTAAATTTTCAGGAACGGTTTCTAAAGTTTCATGTGTGTGAGATGTGCTTGCTTGTGCAAATGAATGTGCATTTTTCCTTTTATGAAGAAGGCTGTGGCCAAAAGCTAAATGTGTAACTGTCTTTCTGTTGTGCTTGTCCACAAGCCATGTCTTCTTTATAGTGAATAGCAGTCTCTTTTTCCTATCTTCTTCTTCTTCTTTTTCTTCTTCTTGCTTGTTATGGCACCCATCTCGTGTGGTCTTCCTAAATTTCTTCCTCAAGTGTGTTTGATTTAAAGCCTTTGTTGTGAATCTCTTCTCCAGCCATATAGTCTAAGAGTTCCTGCCTTTTTTTCCCATAGAGTCCTTTATTTTTTCAGTTAGATTATAGGCTCTGATGACCAAGTATTGGCAGTATAACCATATTAAGTACAGAGGAAATGCTGCTTCATACTCACATGAGTTATGAGCTGTGGCTAGTTAAGCTCAGAGACAGCAGTCCGTCACCAGTTTCACGTGCAATGTGCCAGTAGCCCATTCAGTACTTGCAGTACTTCGTCTTATATTGTTGATATTCCAACCTGGAGTTTCCATTGTTTGATTTTGTATTTACCATTGTCTGGTGTTTTGCTCCCCAAATAGCAAAACTCGTCCACTACTTTGTCTGTAATTTCTTCGGCATTTTTTGACTCAATTTGATTGCACCCCTTTGCAAGTGTTTTTCTTTTATTGATGTTCATCTCATTACCTCTTCAAGGTGGTAGTCATTCCCTTCAACTGATCTTCAAACAGATTTGCCTTCTCTGACAGAATTAAATTATACTGGAAAACCTGAAAATTTTAAATTCTTTTGTGTGAACCTTAATCTCCACTGTGGATTTCTCCTCGATCTCTCTTATAGCTTGCTCAGTACGCAAACTGCATAACATGAGGGATTGGCAACAACTCAGTCTCACTCCCTTCCCGCAAGGTGCCTACATTTGTTAGAACTGCACTCTGGTTTCTATACGAGTCGAAGATAACCCTTTGCTACGTAATTTATACCTGCTACCTTCAGAATTTAGAGTTTTGTGAAAAGTATTTTTTTTAAATGTATAAATGCAGGTTTGCCTGTCTCTTTTAAGATAAGTTGTTGGGGCCAGTGCTGACCCATGCATACTGCAGGGAATAGTTTTTTGTGGTAGGTTCTAACAAAGGCCTTCATAGTTTTTAGGGATTCTCAATTATCTTAGATACTATGTTGCAGTTTGGGTCTTTCAGTTGTCTGTCAAATTCTTTTCACAGTATCAAATTATTCATCCACTACCTGTTCTCTTTACATAATATTGTCATCATATCTAAATAGTTCATCTATATATTCGCTTCTTTGCTTATTGCTTGATAGCCACCTGAGCTCTTGATATGCACATTGATACTCTTTTTCTCCAAAGTTTCCTTTACACATGTTGCAATTATTTTCCCCATAGTTGTGCATGCTGCTGCCGCTTTGCATTTCTTCTCTAGCAATTCCTACTTTGCTTTTTGCACTTCTTGTTAATCTGATTTTTCAATTACATTAAAGATAACAATAGAAGATACAAAAGTAATTTTCAAAGTTGTTCTTGGTTTACGCCTAGGATGATGCTAACAAGCACAAGTATAATGCTAACAAGCTGTGCTTGAATGTCAGGATGACACCCAGGACATGAATCACATTACTGGAATGGTTAGACAAGCTGCTAAAGCCATCCATGTATTGTTTAGTCAGCTTTGAAAATAGCAATGCCTCGATGGTGTGAAGAATGTCACTCTGCAAATAGAGGCAGGCAGGTTATGATGCAGACAATCTGAAACCTTTCCACATGAAATGGTGCCATGCCCCCCCCCCCCCCCCTTTCCCCACAGCTCACATCTGGTGATGCCCAGGATTCTAATTGCAGGATTATGAAAAAGTTGTGGATGGGGATCAGTTGGACATCAGTTCGTAATCCACAAATCATACAACTGTTTGCGAATTAAGATATATCAATTACTAACAATATAGCACCAGCACTGGGTAGTATTCAGTACGGCACATCTAAGCATAAGATACAGAGAGATCCTTCGTGATGTTAATAACATAGGGATTGATTGAAGTTACTCAGCATTTGGGAGAGGGCATTATAATCCCAAAACTGGGAAAGATTTCAGCATCTCAATTTAGCTATTGCAGTGTTTCTTTGACAAGCTATGTAGTGAAGACTCATGAGTGAATGGTGAACCTCTGTCTAGTATAGGTTCATAAACCAAAAGACATGGCAAGCATTGTGAGAAAGTGCCATAGCTGGTGTTTTCATGGGCAACTGCCAACATTTATCAATTTGTTCTTTCTGTATATCTTTTCTACTGTAGAAACTCCGACTTTATCTGACAAATATGTTGAGGAGAATGGTGTCCCTTAGAGAAGTATTTAAAGTTCAGCCTTGTTTGGTCTTGTTGTAAATACCATGACACTTGTTGTGAAGATCCCACCCCCACTGAACAGTGGCTCTCAAGGGGCTCAAGACTTTCGTGCGTGCGTGGTGGGCATGGGGCACAAGCTGTTGCAGCACCTCCTTCCTTTCCTGTGCTGCAGTCTCTTTATGTCTGACTATTCTTCCTTCTCTTGATCTGTATTATAGTGGCAGCCTTCGATGTCAACCCTTCTATTTTCCAGAACTTGCTTTTCATTCTTGGAAGATTCTTTCATTCAGTAACTTTTGGTAGAGGTAATCTCTGGCCCCCTCGTAGTTTCAACTTCATTTTCCAAATTTTTCTGTAATGTGGACCAATTGAGGAAGAACATCTTAGATAGTGCCTTCACAATACTTGTGTAGTCTCTTATTTTTACTTCAAAACTAATGCAGTAACCAATGTGAGGTGGTGGGGTCGTCGTTATGTAACCTATCAGTGGAGCCCACTGACAACACATGGCTAACACTACTGATGCCTGAGCTACTAGCACTCCACACACAGCAAAGACTAGATTACTGATCTTCCTGTAGCATCAGGTTTCCCTGCAATAGCTTTTGTTGTGGCTGCTTGGTGCCTGTAGGGAGCCCGCGATCAGAGTAGGTGGCATAAGGGTGGGCATTTTGTATGTGACACACATTAGATTGCATCAGGACAAAACAGTTCTGATCTAGCAGTCTTTTCAGACAGAAATCGAAACCTCAATGCAGACAGTTACAACCCTGCTGCTTTCCCTACCTGGCTACCCCACAGAAGAGCAAAGCCAGATGTCTAAGAGTGAAACAACTTATTCAATACTTAGTATGTATCCGAACTGATGGGTATGCTTCTACTGTGACAAAGCCATTTTTTGTGGAGAATATTGATGATAAATGTGAAGAAGCTGATTCATTAGGGGAAATGCACAGTGGGCTGCTATTTATTAAAGCCTCGTCTGCTGCACAATCTAAAACTCTTCAGGCATGTGAATGTCTGGGTGATATCAGTGACCATTGCCCCACGCAAGACTTTGAGTGTGGTCCAAGATACCATCTTTCAGACACCATATACTCAGATGAGTAGCTATGAGCTAATCTAAGAGTGGCGAGGCATACGTTCAGTCAGGTCCATCCGAAATGTCCCAAAATTAGAGTAGATACAGGTGTCTTGTTCTCACCCTTTGAAGGGAATGTTCACCTTAGTTATAGTGTAGAGGTATAATGGGGAAACCTTACCTCCCACCACCACTGAGGTGCTTTCGATGCTTGCCATTTGGTCATGTCATTCCACTGCACTGAGAATTCAAAATGTCGTAACTGGGGATACTCATTCCATGGAGGTTGTCTTTCTGAACAACCACTTTTCTGTTTCATTTGAGCATAACAGTCCTTTCACGTTCATGGTGTCATCCAGTCTTCAATAATGGAGAGAATATGAAGGCATATAAATCTACTGACCTCGTGTTGTATAAAAAAATTGAGGCTGATAAAAGAATACAAACACCTACATCCTGTTGATATGGTGTCCAATTGTGCAAAAGTTGTAGCCATAACTTCCACTACCTCAACTTCTCTGAAACCAGTTCTCTCACTGCCCTTCCTTCCTTGTAATTCCTGCCACACAGTCTTTGGAAACCACTTTCCACATCTGGGTGGATGAGCAGTCTCCTCCTGTGGTGTCTACCGGTGACAGGGCTTCCTCTCAGTACCCTGCTCTCTGGAAACCCACATTAAATGTCCAATGCCAGCTAATGGCTGAGGGATCACAAACGGTGGGTGGCAGGACTGCCCATTATTCATCTGTCCCCAAACATGGCATGTATAAGCCCTCACTTGAACCCCAGCCACCAAAGGTTATGTAGGAGGAGGAGGAGCAGGAGCAGAAAAAAAAGTCAGGACAAGGCTACCTAGTGTGACCATTCAGTGGAACAATAAAATGGATACTACTGTCATCTGCTGGTACTAAAACTTATTTCCTTGTCTTCTGCAATGTGTTTTGCACTACAATAAACACTCTTCATTGATGATCATTCCTAATGCTCCATGGTTATCATGCATTCTGTTCGAACCTTGCTGGCTCTGAGAGGGCATCTGGAGAAATCTGTACATTGGTTAACAAAGATGGTGTCAGTGAATGGATTCCCCTTCGTACTATGTTGCAAGCAGTAGCAGTAAGAGTGTGAACAACCTCAGTGACCAGTTTGCAACACCTACACGTGTCAGGTAGGCCAGTTACTTGAGTTGACCACCTTAATCCAACAACTTTCCGTCCCTTTTCTCTTGCTTGGGGTTTTCAATGTACACCATCCTGTAGGGAGGATAGTGGGGGTGGAGGGGTACCACTTCATCTTATACTTGACCAGCTTCTCATTGACAATAATCTGTCTCTCCTAATCACGTCATAGCTTTCCAACTATTGATGTAATGATCTCTTCTTCCAGTCGTATGGTTGTATGGCTTCACAGCATTGGTCCCTACATGACAATCTTTGTGACAGTGACCACTTTCTGGTGACCTTGTGGCCTCCTTGTCCTAGCCAAAAAGACTACCACATTGGGAGCTTCAGACAACTGGCAGTTGTATGTCTCTGCTGTTACCTTCAGCCCCTATGTCAGATTGTGTTGATGGGGTTATACAAGGTTTCTCCATCATGATCACCCACACTTTAGTCCCATTTCTAATGGTGGCCTCCAGCTCTGGTCAGTGCCATGGTGGATGCATTGCAATAGCTATTCAGAATCACCTAAGAGTTCTGCAGTGCTCCAGGCGACAGCCTTCATAGACCAGCCTAATCATTTTTAAGTGATTTCATGCTATGGCTTGCCTTCTAATTAAATGCAGCAAGAAGTACTGCTGCGAACACTGCCTCTCCTCCCGTGGAACGTAGGCCTTTTCATCCCAGCTGTGGGAAAAGCACCACAGTCTTCTGGACCACCGATGATCAACAGCTGTTCTAGGACTTGTCCTTCAGGGTGGTATTTGTACAAGTGCTGAACACCTTGCAATCAATTTTGCGACATCATCAGCATCCTCTTCTTATCCAGCTGCCATCTACTGCAGGAATGACAAGTTGAAGACATCGGAGTCAATCTGAATCATATAATCCATCTTTCACTGACCCAGAACTGCTTCAAGGCTCTTGCGTTGTCTCATGATACAAACCCAGGCCGTGATTAAATTCATAATCAGATGATCCAACACATGGTTGTTACTCAAATGCTACATCTACTCAGCATCTTCAATCATATTTGGTTCAGAGATGTCTTCCATTCGCAGTGGCAAGATAGTATCATTGCTCCAGTCATTGAACCAAGCAAGTGTCTCTAGACAGCTACCAACTGATTGTCATCACCATCAACCTCTGCAAACTGCTTGAAAGGATGGTTGCCCACATGTTACGCTGGGTTCTCAAGTTGGGTGATATGTCCGCATGTCAGTGTGGTTTCTATGAAGATGATCCACAATCAGCCATCTGGTCCAGTTACAAACAGCCATCTGACATGCTTATTCTAAACATCAATACTTCATTGCAGCCTTTTTGCCCTACATATGGCATACAACACTGCTTTGTGCCATCACATTTTACTTACCCTCGATGATGAGCTTAAGAGTTTCCATACTGATTTTTATTCGTCACTTTTTATCCTGTTGATTGTTGTAGGTTTGAATTGGTACTTATAGAGCTCTCCTCAGGTCCAAGAGAACAGCATTCCACAGGGCTCTGTTCTTAGTGTCACACACCTCTTCATTGCCATCAATGGGCTTGTGACCTCTGCCAGGCAGCTAGTCGTCTCTGCATTGTCTATTGACAACTTTTGTATTTAGTACAGCTCCCGCTCAGTAGCTTCAGCTAAAAATCAGCTCCAATGTGCCATCCAGCAGGCCAGTACATGAACCCTGCCCATGATTTCCAATTATCTCCAGCAAAAATGCCGGTGATGCGTTTCTGTCATACCACAGTCCATCCCGATCGGAACTCTACGTGGGCACATAGTTGAAGTTAGTGCGCAGACGTGTTCTTGGAACTTCTTTTTATAAAAATCTGACTTGGCTGCCCATATTCAGCAACTGAACACTAGTTGCATGCAGAGGCCTAACACTCTCTGCTTCTTTGCACATATCTCTTGTGGTGCAGATTGTGCTACTCTTCTCGGTTTTGAACAGCCCTGATCTCATCATGACTGGACTATGGCTGCCAGGTTTAGGGCTTGGCAGTGCCTTTGGCTTTGAAATTGTTAGACCTAGTCCATCATTGTGAAGTATGTCTGGCCACTGGTGCCTTCTAGACTAATCCCATAATTGGTCTCCTTACCAAAGTGGGGATCTTACCTCTTTAATTGCAGAGGTTCCAACTCATTATGGTCTCCTATCGAATCACCTTTCGACAGTTCACAGATCATTCCAACATCACCTCTTTTTTTGCATGAGGGACATCAACCTCCTGATAAGCAGCCTCAGGTGGGATTGCTAGAATTTGAAATGTGCCTCACAGCTGTCTGCCACGATCTCCGCCTCTTTCCCCTGGAATGTGCTCCTGATGTTTTCTCGTGCACCTGCCCAAGCCACTAATTAGGACTGGTCTATTTCAAGATCCTAAGGTCTGTTGACATTTCTGTGTCTGCTACATGAAGTTCTTCAGAAGCTTCAGGGTGCTACCTTCTTTTACACAGACCACTCTAAAAATGTGCGTAGGATGGATATATGCTTTTACATTCCTTACCAGTTAGGAACACCTTTTGTTGCCAGGACGATGTAGTGTTTGTCACCCTGTCGTCTCTGATGTTCACAATTATCACTGAACTTAGCCCTGACCATTCAGTTGCCTTTGTCTGGGTCCCAAGTGATATGGGTATCCCAGGAAACGAACTGGTCGACCATTGGGCGATAGGAGTGATTAATTGCCTCCTTGTTTGGTCTGCCAGCCTCAAGTGTGGATCTACAAATGAAAATAAGATCTCTCCTCACTGATACCTGGTTGGCAACTGTCCCTCTAATAAACTCCACACTGTCAGGGAAACTACTGCTGCATGGCACTCTTTCAGTTTTCCTGGAAGGAATCAACCATCAAATGTCGCCTCCACATCGGTCATACCAGGCTAACCCATAGTTTCCTTTTACTTAGAGCCATCCCCATATGGTAGTTGTGGAGCCTTATTATACAGTAACTCATATCCTGGTGGAAGCCACCGTTCTCCTGGCCCTCTGTGCTAAGCACAGCCTTACAAATTCTTTGTCTCAGATATGGCAGACAATTCACAATGGCCGAACTGGTCTGTTTTCTCTGTAAAACTGGTTTCTATTTTCTGATGTAAGATTGTAACCTACCTTTGGGGCAGGGGCAGTATGGTTGAGGTTGGTGTCTCCTGATGCATGCTGTGTCTGAGAGTCCCCAAGCCTACCTCCTGGACCAGCTCACTCTTTCACCATTATCTTACTTTCTGTTGTTTCAGTTGCTTTTAGATGAAGATTGTCCTCTTTCCTGCCACTCTTGTTTTAGAGATAGCTCACCGTTGAATAGTGGGTGGCTCTTTTAATAACTTGACTGTACTGCAGCAGGAGTAGGATGGCTATGGGTGGGGTGAATCCTGTTGCATGCAGAGCCCCAGGGATGCTCACCTGCTGACTTACTTATTTCACTTCTATTTTTTTTTATTATTGGTGGTCCAGCTGATGTCCATTACATTTTTAGCCTATTCACTTTCACTTTTACTGTTCTCAACCTACTGACCAGAAGACATTCTTTGTAACTTATCTTTGCCCTTCATTGGGCTGGTGGGAATCAGATGAGAGGTGGGGCTTTTCTTGTCATTGGATGAGTCATGGGAGACCCCTTATCTGCTCTGGCCTATGTACCAGCGTATTCATGAACTTCACCATAAATTCTTTCTCAGCTCTGGCATTAGTAGACACTATTGCCTTCAGTGCCCAGTCTTATTGTGCCTACATAATTTCATCGTTAGAACATGTACTTTGCAGATGTCATTAATTCCAGATGAACTATCCCTGGGTCGAGGGACTGATGACCGTGCAGTTTGGTCACTTAACCCCCAACCAACCAATCATTGCTCACTAGTTGATGATTTTTTCTGTCTACCTTTCAGTGTGGCTAGTACAGAACAGCAGATTCCTTGGAAATAGATGAACTGGCAAAAGCTTTTCAACACAAAAGACAGTATGTGTAAATTTCAATCCTTCTAGGTAGATTTTGAAATTGCCACAGTTGTATTGGGGAGGGTGAAACAATATTGTTGGTTTTAAATACCTGAAGTTCTTAGTTGTCATCTGATCAGAAACTTGTGTTGTTACCATAAGTGAAACATCTTTGGGAAGGGCATTCAGGGCATGGTAGGACCTGAGGCACAGGAGTTCTATAAAACTTTTATTTGGCACTGCTGGTACTATGGTTTTGCACTTAGTCTGTTAGACTGATATACTGTAAGGCACTAAACATTGATCACCGTAAGTGCATAAGCTGTCAACATGGGCTTACAAAACAAGCCTCTATGCAGAGGCTGATGAGCCACCGTTTCCACCAGTAGACAACTTTTTACATGGTGTGACATTTATACAAAGTGCAGTCAATGCTAGAGAGATGATTTGACTGGCCAGTTAGTTGAATACCTGTTAAGTGCATGATTGCAACTCATAGAAAAGCACGCAAGTCATTTGCATTTGAAGCAAAGTAACAATTTTGAATTCTAAGTGTTGCAAAAATTTTTAGTACATGATTGCAGGAGGTTACACCCTTATTACAAATGAGGCCGAGTGGTGAGTGGTTTTAAAATTAGCCAAGTGTGTAGAACACTGGACTTGAATTTGCAAGAACAATGGTTCCAATCCTTGTCTGGCCATAAAGATTTAGATTTTCCACGATTTCTTTAAATTGCATAAGGCAAATGCCTGGATGGTTCCTTTGAAAAGGCGCATCTGTTTTCCTTCCCCATCCTTGCTTAATCTGAGCTTATGCACAGTCTATAAAGACCTTGTTGTCGATGGGATGTTAAACTATAATCTTCCTTTCTGCTGCTAGATATTTAGTTGATCATGCATTTAAAACTTGCCTCCCAGGAGAAAGAACTTTCTTTCAGGAGAGGTATATTACTGAATAAATTGGAGCACATAAGGGCTGATCGAAGGATGTTCTGCAAGCTTTCACATAGATGTACCAAGCATAAAATATTGTCCAGGGCTTTCAGGGCATCATGCTTCATTTACAATTATGGGAGAAAGTTCCATTCTGCTGCATAATGAGGCACATTGGGAGTTTAGGGAAATGAAGAAGCGGAGTCAGTGGCCAAATAGGCATCCCAAGAACTCACTGACAAATTATGCCATCTTTATATGCATGCAGTTGCCACAGTGTCAGGAGGAATGGTCTTGTTTCAGTGAGAAACTCAGTGAGTGGTTGTAAAAGAAAATTACGGCAAAAAGAGCCACACACCAAAAATTGCCTTAACAAGAGTGAGATCAGGGCACTGTTTCCTGACACATCCTGTAGTGACAGGACTCACCGGCTGGCGGTGCTTAGATACTTCTACTCTATTTTACAATCTCCTGGTAACTTTTACCCATATGTTTCAAGCTTTTTTCAGTCACTAGTGAGCTTTTAGCTGCATTAATGAGAACATACACATACCATACACCATGATAACTATTTGGTGGGCATGAAATGTCTTGGATATTCTCAAACTTCACTCAGCAGTCAGGTGACCAAATGTTGTCTCTTGTAATTTTAAGTTATATTTGTTCTTGGATTTTGTGGCAAAGTATAGGTAATAAATTTAATCAAAAGGATTTGAGGCAAAGTTTTCATCAAGCCATGTCCATAGTGCATTTTCATCCAGAAAGGAAGTTCCTCAAACATTGTTTGATAGAGATCAGAAAATGTGAAAATGCTGAGGGTGCAAGATAAGGTAAGGTAGGTGTAGAATGATTTCCCAACCTAACTCCTATATAGCATTTTTTGGAAGTCTAGCACAATGTGGGAAGGCATTATCATGGAGTAGCATCACTTCACACAGTCTTCATGGTCATTGTTCTTGGATTGCATCTCAAGATATCTCAGTTGTTGACAATAAATGTCAGCAGTGATGGTTACACCTAGAGGAAGCAATTCGTAGTACACCTCACTGTGTCTGTTCCACTAGACGGATAACATTATCTTTTGTGGATGCATGCAGGTCTTTGTACAGGGAGTTGTTGCTTTGTTTGGGCTCAGCCATTTATTCTTTTTCCTTATGTTAGCATAAAGACATCATTTCTCATCAGCAGTAATGATACATAAATAAGAATGGTTGGAGCTATTCATGATCCAATTGATGAGCAAGCATAGATGCACATACCTGCTGATTTTTGTGATTGTGGCTTAGAGCATATGGTACCTATACACCAGATTTTTGAACTTTTCCCATGGTATGCAAATGTCACAAGATGGTGGAATGATCACATTTGCCAATTCTTTGGTACACTGACATGGATAATTATGGATTAATCTGTTGAAACAACCTTCATCAAACCTCGAAGGGCTTCCTGAACATGAAGTCACTAAAATGTCAAAACAGTCCTCTTTAAAATGAGAAAACCATTTTCTTGCCATGCTCGATCCAGTGGCATTAACCCCATACATGGCATCTGCTGCTGTCACCCCTCTATTGAACTCAAACAGAAGAAAATGTCAGAAATTTTCCGATTTGTCCAGTTGGCACTCCATTTTCAAGTGTTTACAGCTCCACCCACTATCTTAAAGTTAAAAAATGACAATATGAAAACTCAAATAGTAACAGTGAATCACAAAGAAAAAGTGATGATCAATGAATAAACTCATAGCAATTAGTATACCAGCATGCAAAACAAAAATGCTACAAACTTGTGCACCAACCTACTATTTCTGCACTTACATGCAGAAGTGGAATACTACATAAAACTTACATTTAATATTAGTAATACATAAATTAGTTAGGTCTATGAAGAATCTCATCAATTGAGTAAGAGTTGGAATGCAAGAGTTCACTAGGGATACTCATAGTACCAAAATAGTAAATAAACCTTATGTGGTTGCTGGAAAGTTATTAAAAATTATATTCTTATGTAAAACACACACCTTTTTGAAACAGACTGAAGGCATTGACGTCTTTATGGAGATTGCTCTTATTACTTATACTGAATTTGTAAACCGAGGTATATGTTGAAGCATAAAGGATGTGTTAGTGATACAAAAATTCACACACCCAATTCTTTGAACAGGTTTTTGTAGCATCTTCTTAAATTTACAACATAAATTATTTAAATTGCTAAATTTGGGGACATAGAAAACTTAAGCATTACTTGAGTAGTTTCTGCAAATTGATTTGTTTGGATATTTCAGCAGTTCTGCGTACACTACTCTCAAATGAATTTATCATCAAGCTGTAATCAATTTAACACCATCAACATGTATCACTACATCTACATATTTTTTATACACGCTGTGTAGAAATATCATACAGGTTATGAACTACAAATGTTTGTTTTAGAGATGCAATGACAATGAGTTTGCCAATAAATTTTTCTTAATGACCAAGAAAACTCCATATACAGCCCATTCAAAAACTGTGTTCGAATTGTTAGACATAATAATATTTGTATTATTACATACAAAAGTGTCTTCAATATGACTGTTGAAAGTTCATTATTATTCACAAGAAAAAACAGTTGCTCTAAGCTGAGACCCTGAGAGACACACATGCAATTACTTTGAATCAGATGACAGCTGAGGCTTAATTTATGCTTTCATAATGACACTTTTGACACACATAATTCGAACCATTTTGTAACATTTCTTGTGATTCAATAATACTCTAATTTAATCAAGAATCCTAAAATTCATACAACCCAAACACTTTCGCAAGTTACTGGAAACACCACTGGCCTTTAATTTGCCACCTAGTAAATAGTCATACTTGTTGTATGTGTAAATTGTCTTCTCAGTATTGAAATATTTCATAAATCAAAATGTGAGGAAAACAAACTTTTTTGATTAGTTGGTTAAGAAGTTGTCTTTCTAAAATGTTGAATGTTGGCAGAAATGAAATTGGACAAAAGTGTTATTGTATTTAGTCCCTTTGTTGTACAGAGGTCAACTTAAGCATATTCCAGCCAGTGTGGAAATATTCCAGTAAAAAGTTATTTGTGTAATCAGTTTTTAAGACAATCCATAATTGGTTAATGTTTGATCATGAGCAGTGGAATGTTTTGAGATTCCCGAGCTCATCATAAGTTTTGCTCCTGTCACATCCAGGTTAAATGTAAATGAAGCTCTGTTAGTGAGTAGCAATTTCATCAGTTGAACATAGGCAGCAGAATGTTGAGGATTTTTGAAACCAAGTAAAACTGTAAAAACGTAATGATTTTGTAGTCACTTCAGAACATCATCCATTTTAAATCTGTTCTTGTCTTCTATCTTCTCAACAATACTGCATACTACTAATGTCAGCTCTCATCATGTACTAGCATTCATTGTCCATCTTCCTTTGATAGAGTCCTGTCTTGTTCGATCCGGGCTTGTAGACGGCTTTCCTTAAAGCAAAATTTGGTTTGAGCACCACAGTGCTTTACTATGCATTGTCCAGTTTGCTGTAACATCACCTTGGGTTACTTGGACCTTTGTACTGACTTATCCAGACAGTTATTGTGGGTATACAGTTCAACATGAACTCCAAACTACAATGCTACTCAGAATATTTAACATATCCAAATCATTCCCTGAGGTCAAAGAAGTGATGGGCGTCAGAAAAAAAAATCTTGTGATTGGTGATTGAACCGTGGGGCTTTGGATTGGTACTCTGACACTTACCATAGAAAGCCTTCTTCCCTATTTTGACAGATCATCAAATCTCTTGCTCTGTTAGACTGATTTTATGTGACTTTGTAGTTCCATCTGTGATTGCTGCTCCTCAATAAGTATTAGGTCTACAACTTTGCTTCCGCTGTTTTGCAGTAGACGGCAGTAGTGGTAAGTGGGATTCGGGTCGTTGGTCACAGGTGTAATACAATAAACTTAGGCATCTGTAAATATAATGCCATAAAAATATTAGTCAATTTGTTCTTGCATCATAATTTTGTTCTTGATTAAGTATGTCAACTTACGTACCAATTTCTCACCATTTGTGGGAAGTTTTAATTTTCTGCTTTAACATGAAGAAATCTGCAGTTGTGGCTCTTAAATGGCTGGGTAACACCAATGGTGAAGGAACTATTAGTGGAAGAATGTGCAGAGAGTGTTTTCAATGCCTTAAGAATGGTGATTTAGATGTCTAAGACCGGCATGGCGGTGGAAGACAGAATGTTTTCATAGTTACTGAAACAGATGAAGACAGTCACAGGACATTATTATCGACCCCATGTCGCAAAAACCCGTCAAAATATACATGGAAATGTTGAAATGAGAACTCCTATCCCTCCCGCCGTATTCTCTCTGACTACCACATTTTTCAATCGGTGGCATACAGTCTGGCTGACCAGTACTTCCTATCATATGATCAAGTGCAAAATTGAATCTATTCATGGATTCCCACAAGACACCCAGTTCTTCCGCTGCAGGATTTGTATGCTATCCGAAAGATAGGAGAGTGTAGTGGCCAGCGAAGGGCAGTACTATGAATCATAATTTTTTGTAAGTTTTCACAATAAAGCCCCAAACTTTGAGAAAAAAATGGCGGAAGCAAAGTTGTAGACATAGTGACCAATATAAAACTGAAAACAAACATTATACTGTGTTCAGTGGATGATTTTAGGCATGCAAGTTTGACAAACAGTATGCTGAACCAATAACCAAGTTATGCCAAGTTATGCCAAGCTATGTAACTGTTATAAACTTTTTTTCCCCCCCTGAACACACAATCTCCAATGCTAATTTTATACTAACGAAATAAATGGCTTGACCAACTACAGATATTTTACCTATATATTAGACTCAAAAGATTGATGGCTTTGTCTTAAATGTATATATTTTGTAAGATGACATGCAAAAACAAAAATGGCACTCACCCTCCTCCCACCATCACGGAACCTGCATTGAATACCACCAGTCTTACATTACTAGGAACATCCTCTGCTTTGAAAGGTATGCCTTATATATTTTACATATATAACTAAGAAAACTGTTGAACAGTCAACATATTCCCCTCTCAAAAACTTTCAACGATTTATGATAAATCTAGATTCATTATTGAGCTACCAGTCAGACAAGAAGAAAAAATTAGTAATTTGTGGTGTGGATTTATTAAGATTCTGACAGGAAAAATGGGCTGGAACCATTATTTGGCAGTTTCAACTTAGTTCTGTAATGATTTACAGCTCATGTGCAGCAAAATGCAGGACCCTGATTGATAACATTTTTTTAGACAGTTCTGCAGATGTAACAATGTGAATCCAATTTAGTAAGATGCACAATTGGAGACAAACAATGCATCTTAAAGCTCTGAGTTATGTTTCTAGAAAGCACTTGTGATTATTATCAATGTCAGGATACAGTGTTTAAAGAATAACCTAAAAAAGAGGTATATATGGAAAGGTATGGCAATGTGAAATAAAATATATTTCACAGTAAATTTGTCTCAATATTTGCAAGTAGCTTTCCTAAAAAGTTACCCAGAAAGTCAATTAAAAAACTAAGGCATCGATAATTAAAAGTATTATAAGTAAGGGAAAATGAAAATTCTATAAAGTCCAGGACAAGTCAATCACTGACATTATTTGCTTTATACAAGAAATACAGAGTACTTTAAGGAAAGTCATTCAAATGTCCAGAAATGTGCACATGACAGAAATTAATAGTGTAGATAATAGGATAAAAAACTGTACAGGGTATTATGGAATGGGAGGCAGAACAACTAATCAGTGCACAAGAGAATGCCAGTCCACAACACTTTAATCATCTAGAAGTAGAACAAATATTCTTTTCTGAAATTAAGTTACCAAAGTACATGAAAACACCCATGGTGTTCATACAATTTCAAACAAAAATCTGAAGAGTTGTTGTGGAACACGAAGTTTAATAAAAAATACATTAAAGGTAACAGTAACAACTGAAATAGTTCATTGTCCATATTCCTTACTGTCATCTTTTCCAAAATATTCGAAAAAGTAATGTACTTGAGTAGTCCCACATTTAAGTAAAAACAATTTACTTAGTACATTTCTTTAGTTCCAGAAGGGTTGCTTAACTGAGAATACGTAAAATGACAATAATGCTATTTATACATTCTCTTACTAAATATTATGAGCCTTAAGTAATAAAATACTGTCACTTGGTGTTTTTTGTGATCTCTCAGAGGCATTTAATTGTGTAAATCTTAAGCTTTTAGTGACTGGGGAGAAATCACAAAGGGAGGTCAACAGGGTTTAATTTTGGGTCCATTTGTATTCCTTATATACATGTATGACATCCTGCTTAACATTAATCAACCAGAAGTGGTACATTTTGCCGATTATACTGTGGGATGTGGCTCAGTTGTAAAGTGCCAGATTACAAATCCAAAGGGCTTGGGTTCAGTTCCTGGCCAATCCTAGGATTTTGATCTGTAACATACCACTTCTTTCACCTCTGGCAGTATGTGTTGATGTGAAAAATGCTGAACTGCACCATGGTTCAGAAACCGTGTTACTGTGATCCCCCTGTAACTGACAGGGTCAGTAAGTTCAAAGGTGGAGGAAGGCAATGGCTTATCACCTCTATCACAACCATGCCTAGTCTCCCAAAATTTTGATAACACTAATCCATTCTGTATAACAAATACAAATAATCACACCACCAATTGATGAAGCACATCAACAGGATACAGTGAACATGGTAGAATGTGCCAGATTTTTTTGGGTTGTATGTACTGATGAAAATTGAACTGGAAGCAGCACATCATTGGGTTGCTCAAACAGTCATGGTCAAGTACCTTTGCTCTTTATATAATTGATAGCCTTGGAAACAAATCCTCATTCTAACATTTTGCATGATTTTAGTCAATACTGTTTTATGAAATAATTCCCTGGGGTAACTTATTTTGTAGAAAGGATTGATCACACACAAGTGAGCAAAAGAATGTGTTTTTGTCTGCAGTCATCCTGTAAGTACCTCATCAAAGAGTTATGCATGTTAATGACACCATCACAATCTATACTGCTTGACAAAAAGTGAAGAACCTAGAAGGGGGGGGGGGGGAGAAAGAAAGTGAAACTTCATCAGTTGACAGGATTTGTGACGTTATTTCAATAACAACAAAATCAAGTCAAATTTACAAAGAAATTGGCAGTATGAGCCCACTTAGCAGTATGATGATTCACCCCTTCTGGCCTGCATGCATAAATTGTTTCATTTGGGAAGGGTGTCATAAAGCCATTACACCCTCTTCTGAGGCAAGTTGGCCCACAGCTGCTGTAATGGGTCCCTGATGTCCTGGATATTGGCACAGACAGAATTGACACCCTTCTTGGTCTTCCACACATACAGAGCACACATTTTGGGATCTTGCTGGCCATGGGAGTACTTAAACATCAAGCAGACAGTTAATGGACACACTTGCCATGTTTGGATGAACATTGTCCTGTTTGAAAATGGCACTATGAAACTGTCACATGACAGGTAACATGGGACACACTCTCTGTGATGTACCGCTGTAGCATCAGTTCCTCAGTTAGTACCAGCTGTGACCTGAAGTCATGCCTGATGGCTCCCCACACTATGATGGGGAATATGGGACATATCCCTAGCTCACTTGGACATCTTGGACAGTTCAAAACCATGATTCATTGCTGAAGCAAAGTGTGAGATCATTCATTAGCAGTCATGCTTCCCACTCCTGCACTACTTCACATTTACATTGTATACTTCAAACACAGTCATTTACATTGTATACTTCAAACACAGTCATTTACATTGTATACTTCAAACACAGTCATTTACATTGTATACTTCAAACAGTCATTTATGTTGTAGTGTTAATGCTATTCCTACACATGGGACAGTATTTCCTTGGTCTGGCTGCTTCTAGTCTGCGACCAGTGGTGTGGGATTACACAGAATTTCGCAGGGATTCTCTTTGGTTGTCAGATACGGATATGTGCTTAGTGCGCAATACAGTGATCCTTAGTCTCGGTGGTGAGACATGGTCGACCAGAACATTGACGACGAGTATAACTGCACTTTCTTTCCCATGTAGTCCAACATAAAGCTGCTGCCATATCAGAATTCCCCACAAATCTAGATATTGTACAATGAGCTGGTCAAATGGAGAGCCACAATGAGCTTCTTTCAAACTGTCAGGTTCTGATAATGCTGTCTCACACAAGTATCCGTCGTGTCGGTGTCCTTATAGTGATCATTAAATATCTGACACTACTCACACCCCTTATATATCCTAAGAGGCATGTCAACAACACTAAACATTAACAGTATTAATCCACCCTGTTGAACAGATAACTGCAACTCGAATCGTTCATGTACTCACCAATGGTGAGTGCGTGTGTGAAGTTCCAATGACTTCTGGCCATGTCTTCTCATTGCTTCACATTTTTTGTCAGTCACTGTATATATTGGCTTATGAAATAAGGTATGAACAATTCCTTTTAACTTGAGGAGAGTAGTGATGAACATACGTTCAGCATTAGAAGTAAAAGTTGATCTTAATTACCTGTTACAGAAACTGTCTGGGGGCTCAGAAAACCGTTAAATATACATTAACAAATTTTTTGATCAGCTGCCCAACAACACATTGTGTCTAATAGTTAGCAAAGCAAATTTTAAATCTAACCTAAAATCATTTCTTCTGAAAAACTCCTATTCCATGGTTAGAATTATCATCTTAAAAAAATTAAATAAAACAAAAAAACTGGTAGCATGTAATACGAAATAAACCTGGTTTTTAAGTGTAATTGTAAAAGTGAGACTGAAAAAGGTTTATTACTGTTAAAGCTGATCAGGTATACACAACCTGTAAACGGACTCTTTTTAACATCATTTCAGTAAAAAAAAAAAAAAATCGTTCAAATGATCTGTAGAGTGTGTAACTTATACATTGTGAATTACAGTGAAACCAAGAAGTTCTGTGCACTTGTTTCCAGTAATCTTTTACAAAATTGTAGAATCTCTTTAATCTTGCTGATATTTTAAGTATTGTATTTCTTTATCTGCAAGGTTAAGATAGTTTTTAGAAATGATTATCAAGTGTTGTAGTTTATGATTTTGATACCCAGTAACATCTCTTGAATTTGCTCCTGGGTCAGGTTCAAATTTCTTGTCAAGTCAGTTGAAGAATTATGTTAATTCATCAGTAAATGAATAGGCCATCAACAACCCTTCTTTAAGCACTATAAGGATTGGCTGTGCTGTGAATAGCCTAGGAAGACTGTGTGAAGAATATCAAGCATCATGTACAGACAGACTGAAATGTGATCAGACATCAAGAGAAGTCATTCTTGTTTCACTACTTGTGATGCCACACACTCCAGAATTGAAATTTATTCTTCTGAGAATATGTTAAGAAATTCTGACACTGATGTCTTGCACTGATTCTATCTTAGTGAAACAATTCTCAGCTATGGGCCATCCTGGACTATGCCAAGAGTTCGTCTGACAGTGTCATATTAACTTTATAGGTGATCACTAACCACTCCAAACACTTACATTACCTCCGACACTGTTTTACATATTTCCATGTTATATTAACATTCCTTCACTCTGATTGTGGTACCAATTGAAGTAGACACCAGCTCTGTGTCTGATTACAGCAGGCACTGGCAATCTTACTTAATAAATGTGCAGAGCAATTACACCTAGAGAAAGTTGTTTGTGTTGTTTATTTTTTTTTTCTGTGGATCATGAATTTGTTGACCCCCCCCCCCCCCCCACACACACACACACACAGTATATCCATCAAGGAACAAGACCTTAACATATATTAAATAAAGGTGCATTGGTATGCTGTTATATCTTTTAAAGATACCAGACACAGGGAAGAAGGAAAGCAGTTACATTCATGTTATTCACATGTAGCCATTCTTGAATCTTCTCTTATCAAGGGTTATATTTTGTACATACATTTTTTCCCCCTATTCTTAAAGAAAGGTGAAAAGCATTTGCTCCAGAGTTTGTACCATTCCAGAAATTAAGTAATCACAGTTGTGTGGGCCTTTTCATGACTTTTCTGGAACACTTCATTATCAGAAGAAAAATAAGGCTAAATGAAAATCAAAGGCCAACTATGTTGTAAAATATTTCATGTGGTAAAATACTAACATGCCCTTTAGATGCCTGTTGCTGGATGAATGTAAATAGATTTCATACACTTGTGAAGTTAAGCACAGTAGCATGGAGTAAAGACACCATTTCAACAGCATATCAGGTGTAAAAGCATAAAGAAGAAAATAAGGTATGTTAAACATTCTACTGGTGTTTAGCTTGTTGGACATACTATGGACAAGAATGGTGAAAGATATCGTGTCCTCCTTGTGAATGCATTTAGGAAAAACAAAGAAAATCTAAATGACGATTCCTAGTTAAGTGAATATATATTATCTATAGTCACACATTAGCAGATATCAAATATTAATTCTTAACCGCTAAAAATATTTAAATCAAAATGTGCTCACCAGTTATCAGAACCTCGAAGACAAAATTCAGTGAATTTATGAATACAACTTGTAAAATTACAAGGAATGTTTTGTGACAAGCAACAAAATGATGCCAAGTAGAGTGAGTTAGTGTAATAAAAGTGTTACAAAATAGTTTTCTTTTCCTTTTTTGGCCGATGAACACAGACACTTGGCATGACAAGTGCCTTACTATGACACTCCTTCAACATTCAAAATATGTAATATTTTTTAAAAAAATATTGCAATCTTGATTTTGTTGTGCTGCTACATTTAATAAATGTGCAGTTGATGCAAATAGCACATTTTGTGAGATACAGTTTTTATGGATACTTTTATAACAAGTAACTGCAATTGGTGGATTAACAAACTCAACAACAGATTATAACCTAGAAGTAAATAAATGGTAGGACTCATGAACATTAGGGTGGATATTACATAACATATCCCATACTTGTGAAGATTTTATCATTAAATATTTAAACTGTGAATACAATTTTTGTATTTTAATTATCCACCCTATGCATGCAACAAATCCACAGCAAAGTACCTACCTGGAACATCATACTCAGTGGAAAGTAGCATTAGTTCCAAATTATCATGCAAAATTCAACTCTCCCTTCAAACACAGTATAATAATTGCCGTAGGTAAAGGAAAAGAAGTTGATACTGATTTTTCTAGCCCTTCAGAAAGCTTTCAATTCAGTACCACCTCAAGTCGTCCTGAAGACAATATCTTCTTACGGAATATATGATCCTGTTTGCAATTACATGGAATATTCCTTGACAGGCAGGACAGCACTTTTCCCCAGATGGAAAGCTATCTGTAGGCACAGAAGTAAATCTGATGTGCCCTAGGGAAGTGTAATAGGACTTAAACTATTTATGTTACACATTGACTTAGCAGGAAGTATTAGTTAAAATGTTGGTATGTTTGAATATGATACGGTTTTCTGTAAGTAAATTCTTTTTGGTTAAAAGTTTAGTGATATAGAGTTAGATCTTAGCAAACAATCAACCTGGTACAAAAACTGTCAATTAATTCTTAACATGGAGGACTATAAACCAGCACACTTCATCAAAAGTAAATGTGGTGTCCTTTGAGCAAAGGATTAATGAGTCACATCTGCAGTCAGTCATGCATACACATGAAGAGGAATGAAGACATTAGAGTTAGTCATAGGTAAAGCAAATAGCAGGCTTAGATTAAGTGGCATGATATGGAAACTGTAGTTATGAAAAAGAAATTGCAGAAAACACTTGTACAGCCCATACTTGAATACTGCTCAGTTGTATGAGATCCACTATGACATGACAAACTGAAAACATTGGGTGTATACAGATGTTAATGTGACTAGTCACACGCTTGCCTGCCCAGTGTTACTGGAAGTCTTGAAAAACCTTAATCGCATACATCTTGAGAGTATTCACACTCAAAGAACTGGTTTTAAGAGTAGAAACTACGAATGTTGTTCAGCCCTCTGTAACTGATCCTGTGGAAATTGTGCAAAAAAAAAAGCACAATAATTATCATATACAGATGTAAGTATTCATTCTTCCTTTTATATTAATGTCCTTTCAAAAAGTACTGTGCACCACACATAGTAGTGGTTTATATATTGTATATGTAGATTAGACCGCATGTGACAAGGTGATACTTCCAGAAAGTTCATTCATAAATTAAAATTTTCAAAAAAATTTCCTTTGGTCTCAATTTAAATCTTTACTTTCTGTAACTGTTGTAACTAATTCATGTCTGTAAGTGAAGGAATTGGAGAGAATCATGAAATAGCATAAAGCAAGTTAATGTCTGTGGTCAAAGGTGCCATGGCAACATATGTAGTGATGTGGATCCAGGGTATACCTGTGTTACAATTAACATGTGGAGTCCTTCCACCACGAGCACACAACTTCATGTGGATCAAGTGATATGCTCAGATGGCAATAAAAGGTGTATAACAGTTCCCCTCACCATCAGGCTAGCCTACATGGCTTGTGCTAACACAACTGCTGAAAAAGATTTCTGGTGGTCAGTATTGCGTATAATGTTTGGGCTTCAATCCTTTTGCTTAGAATGTCTCATTTGTGTCCAGCAGATTTAAGTCCTTGAGGAAGATTTAACATTCTAGACATAAGATACCATCATGTTGCAATTATTCTTAAACAGGCCACCACTTCACAATTGGGGAAGTATTATCTGTCCGAATGACTCTTGCTTGATATGCACCACGACAAATGCAAATGTACCACTGTCAATTGTCCAAATAGACTACAGTTGTCACAGTGCACCTCTGAAACGTTTGCTATGGCCTACATGATGGTGCCAGAACACTAGTGTCACTGTACTGTCCACTTTCCATAGTAAATGCAGGGTCATGAAGAATTCTTGAAGTTTGCAAAGTGATCATACTACAAGAAAAACTTCTCCCTGATTCATGAGCAATGCTCTACCCCATTGTTCCTGGATCTGCTCATAGTGAGCAAGGCACTGAATTCATCAACCAACACTGCACGTTTGTGTGAGGACATTGTATCTGACAAGCTGATAAGCATGCATATAAATCTATAGAAACTGACAAGCCAGCTTGATGGGAGATGGGTGATTCATTGGTTGCTCATCTTTGGGATATGAAGGCAAGATTGTGATACTGAGTGTAGTACTGTTGAAAGTTTCCTCTTCCCCCCCTCCCCGTAATCTGTAATCTCCACAGAAGTGAAATGACTCAGTCAACATTGAACTCCTGGCCGATACGCAAATTTTGGCTGGCCTCTGAATTACCAGTGGTTCGGAGATGCATAGTATTATCAAAATGTTTAGTTGGGTAGTCCTGCTTCCTTTAAGACATAAATGCATTGCCACACATTGGACTCATTAAACAGGTCTCTACCCACTCGGACTGTTGCATATACACAAATTAGTGTTGTATTGGTGTGCCGTTAATGTCACTTTCTTCACAGCATATTAGGTGAGCAATGTTTTTTTCATACATCTGTGATCCCATAGCTTATGAATATGTGCAAAGTTCATCCTTGTAATCAGGAGCAGTAAATGAAGCTCAATAAGTGTGCTTGTATAGTGTTTATTTAAATATACTTGGCATACGACTCACTGATGGATGATAATGACTCGCACCAAGGCTAACAAAAGCATCAAAAGTTAACATAAACCAAAAAGGCAATGTTGCTACCTTAAATCATTAACATTATACCACTAACATCACTAATTATCAGTGTTACAAAAACTATATTACATGATTTAAGTCAGTTCTAGCAAAGTTCCAAACTTTCCAAATTTTGTCTTACCTAGTAGCTTCCTCAAATGCTCATTTGTGCTACTGTGCTTTCACACAACTTCCATAGCAGAAACGTTCTCCGTAACAAATAAAATTTTGACATCTATATATGCTTCAGTTTATGATGAAACTTTGGGTTTTTGCTAAGGCTTACTTACTGACATGAACATAAAGTACAACTACTCTTTGACTGGCAGAAAGACTAAATACGAGCTATGGAGCCAAATGGGCTTAGCGGTTAAAAATTCTGAGTGTGTTTGTGACACACCGTGGGCTGATTCTCAGATGCACATGAAATATAACCAAAAACTTCAAAAAGGTAACTGTCTGTGAATATTCTTTCCAGTCGCCAGCCCAGACATGGTCTACATGACCAATTATAGTACTGGTGCAATTTTTTTTTTCTTGAATGTAATGCTTAATTTTTAGGGTTCCCTTAATATAATGCAAAAAGCATTCCATAAGTCCAGACTTTGACATGATTGGTACCTGTGTAGAATATTTACTGCTACACAAATGTTCTGGAACCTAACACAGCATGCATCAGTGACTCAATTTTCTGCATCTTAATACCTTCATTTTCAGATTTTTCTGCTCTTAACATGTTGTGACCAAAATTTTACTCATGGGTGTTGAAACAGAATTACATTCAAATGTATAAAAAAAATTTACTATTTTTCAAGATACGTACTTTGACAAATAGTAATAGTTCCTGCACTTAAATTTTGAAAATATTTAATCCCAAATGGTTCCTAATCAGACCTACATCCTTGGGCTTGAAGTTTCACTTAATACCAACTTTAAATTGCCAGTTTCACTGAGAATTGAAGCTATCAGTGAATAATCACCAGTATAACAAGCACTTCATGGTTATTTTGTGTCTTTATATACAAGCAATGCTCAGTCACTTGTTATAAATCCTAAACCAGTTAATAGTGTGAGGAGTTTAATGTTCCAATTTTTTAGTGAGTCCTTTAAACCATAGATAGCCTTTCTAAGTTTACAGACTTTACTATTACATTTTATTGAAACACCTATTAGCACTTTAACATAAGTCTCAAACACTCTCTCCATAGAGAAAAGCACTACAAACCCTAGTTGATAAATGGGAAAAACATTCTCATCACAAAAAAGTCTTACTGAGCTAATTGTGCTACTGGACTGTATATTTCTGAAGATGTCAATCTTTGTTGGAAACCTTTAGCTACAAGACGAGCTTTGTAAGAAAGATTACCTTCTTCTCTCTCTCTCTCTCTCTCTCTCTCTCTCTCGCCTAAAAAACCCACTTTGCGTCAATAACATTAGCTATTTGGTTTACATAAATAATCCTGGGTATTATTTTCTCCCAGGACTTGCAGCTCTCTCACTGACATCTTTCCAATTTTCAGCATGACTAAAAAATACTGCTTCAGTGTAGGTGCTAGGTGCATCACCATTCACCGCTGTCAACAGGCCCATCTCATCATTTTCAAAGTAATTCGGATGTTAAATATTCCTCGTGAGTCTGACTGTATGACCTCTCATTCTCTTCTACATTTTCCTCAGCATATAAATAAACTTAATAATTACTCGTGGACGCGTGGCAGAATTCTATCCCACCTCTCAGAAGATCATAGATTCCTAGAAACACTATACGAGCAACGTTGTGACCGATAAGCAATCGCATGCTTGACTTAATTGGTAATTCTACCTCCCAGCACTAACGAATACCTTCGATTAAAAGGATCTTATTTAGTGTAAGCTTATTCACAAAACAAAATCCACATATAATGTAGGGAGTGCACTAACCAGTTCACTACCGTTTTTTCTCGCGTTAAGATAGGATTTTTAGTATCATGATAGTTAAGCCTTTAACGTTTTCATTCCATCAATCACTTGCAAATCACTGAAGTGTTGAACTTCCAGTATCAAATTGTTTTTGTAATGTATTCTGATGCCCAAATCCAGAGGTACAAAGTGTTAGTAGGAAAACGTAAATAAACTTCTTTAGGCATCACTTCTAGTTAATTGTTCCGTGAGTAATATTCTGTATAATTTTTAGATGTATGTACCAATTCATTCCTTTGGTAAACCTTTTTGAAATATTCTCGCCAGCTCCAGTATTTAATTAATCGTAGCATTTCAGTGCCAACCGCTTATGAAATTCCTTTAATGTCTTCTTAAGCCATAAGGCATTATTTGTCTTTGAAATGACCCTCTTTGGTTTAACTATTCTCAGTTCGATTGTCAAGATAAATCGGTGACTAGTGTGTGCTTCTTACGCTACTTACTAAATGTCAGAACTAAAATTTTTGCTTCCCTTTTAAATTCTCCGCTTTACAAAATCAGTTACTGAAAAATCGGGAATACTGAAGAATGAGATAAAACCCGTCAGCTTTGAAAAATGGCGCCCAAGATACCACAGATCAGGCGCGGCTCGTAATTAAAGGCTCTGAGGCGGAGCCGCCCCAAAATATATGTTAAAGCAAATTTCGCAAGAGCGTATTACATAATTTAAATTATCAGGACGAATTTCGCATATTTCCCATTCCGATTAAAATAACGACGGTCAACGTTTTTGGAACTGTTTGTATCGATGAATGTTTTCCGAACGGTTAGTAGTGTTTAGGCTGCGCCTTGGAAAGTCCGTAAGCTGCATGTATATAGTCTGTCTGTAAACTCAAGAGCGAGCAGCGCTTTTGGTGGGGGAAGTGCCCTCTCCCGGAAGAACGCTGCCACCGGCCTACAGGGGCACCCAAAATCTGTTGCCCGTTACCTGTCTAGAGGTGTAGATCGGCGTGCGGTTATATACGTAGTTTCTGTTCATATGATCTTAGTTGCCAGTGTCAGTCAGTTAATTTTGTATACCTACTGATGGATAATCGTTTAGCATTGCAAGAAAATGTGCAGAATACGAGGAAGACGAGGTACTTGCAGAGTAACGACCGTTCGATCGTCTCTAATGTTATTACATCGTATGTTAAAGCGACGACGCAAGAAGAACTGTTGGCTAATATTACCAGTCCCAATCAAAGGGCTGCAATTTATGCAAACGTCAGCCTCGTCCAATAGGACGCATAAGGAAGGAACGCGAAAATAAGCCGTATGGTTTAGTGGAATCGCCACGAAGGAAAACTAATAATCTTGGGAGACAACCTATCGTTATAGACAGTTTCAAAATAACTTAAAACCTTTGATGCTTATGGAACACCAAATCTCTATCTCGGTCGATATTCACCTCATTGAGACATATTGCTTGAAATTTGTGCGCAATAGCTATTCTAAACACTGCTGAAATTTTCTTCGAAACATGTACGTGGATTCTGGAATTCGAAAAGCTTGACATACGAGATGCGTTCACGTATTAATTTTTATTTTTTGGTAAGAACTTTATTTGTTAATTTATAGCAACGTTATCCTCTTCAAAATATTCCCCATTACATACTATACACTTGTGCCAGTGCTTTTTCCAGTTTCCGAAATTCTTTAGGAACTGTTATAGGTCTCTTAACTGCATTTTTAATCTCATCCATGCTTGTAAAACCGCTGTCCTTTAAGGCCTGCTTTGAAATGTTTATACCACTTGTATGCCCTTGGTTCACGTTAACAGGCTCACCAAAAGCAATATTTGACATTTCTAAAAATTTCACACACTTCATTCCATTCCTATAACAAAATTTAATGCAGAATCTCTAATCTATTTTTATACAAAACAAATTATCGTTGATGCTACCAAAACACATGTAACCTTTTTGACTGTTGACAACAGAGTAAATGCCCTATATGCATAACATTGTACACACACTTTTGAGACATGTTTACGAACACAGTGACAAAAAGTAGTGCAAATCTGACAACACGCAAAATTATAAATTTCTGCTTACTTTTTAAACACTCTTCGTGTTGCAAAAATTTTAAGTTTCAATGCAGTCCTTCAAAGAAGACATCTGCCTTTTAGTAGAAACACAAAGTAAGAACAAGCCTCAAATTCTACAGATTGATTGCATTTTATGGGGTTCGTTTTAAGAATAGCAATAGAGGAACATACAATACATTCACATGAACAGGCATTCGGTTCTATGTTTGTAGTATAATCCTGACTTCCAGTGTTATCTTAATATCATTTACTCTATAATATTGTATTTCGGAAGAAGGTATCGTTTTTTGTATTCCTTATAGTCTTAATATATTTGTCTAAAAATGAACGCAGCCGAGACCTATCTGTACACGGCGTCGCCACAGATTTAAGTCGTGCGCCGCGGCAGGGCCGGTACTGCGTTCTGAAACGGCCCGTAGAAGCGCCTTGTGACGTAGGTGGGTTGACAGAGTGGGGACTCGCTAGCTCGCTCTTCAGTTTACCGACAGACTATAGTAGCGGTTCGGGGGCGTGGCTTCTACATAGCACTGCTCGTTATGGGCGATCCGAAGGCTCAGAGCTTGCAGCCTAAGGGTGTCATACCAACCACCACACGTTTTTCACGTTCCACTATCTATGTAATAAAGGAATGTTGAGTGGCCGAAACTTTGCTAGCCAATCTCTGTCTCTGCACATCTCTTCTACGCCTCGATGCGTCATTAATCGACGTTTAGTATTATTGTTTTGATAATGTTTTACATAGTAGTTTTGTTTCTGCCATTGGCTATTGTATCCACATTTAGAGTAAGTTTGCAAATATCCCGCCAGAGTGCACTAGACTACAGTAACATATCAGTACTGCCATCTAGTGAGAGTTTCGTAAGTGATTAGAGGACAAAGCGCGCGAAATTTGTCCCGTTACTTTATTTTCCTTGCTTGCTGATGCTGACTGCTTTTGTTGATACCGTGTGATATTAGCAAGTTTCTATTTCGGAGTGTATTTTGCAAGATTTTAGTGAGTTTTACTTCCTTGTGAATATCTGCGACATACGGCGAGTGTGAAACCAGCGCAATATGAATTCAGTGTGCAATTTAATAGGTAAAAGCTTGGAACACGGCCACAGGATGAAAGTGAAAGAACTTGGTGCACCCAGACCCGATCTAATGGTCAATCAAGAACAGAAACAGTGCAAATCTAGGCAAGGATACAAACGCAGTTTTAATAGAGCAATGTACGATACAGCTGAGTGCTTGTGTGGTTGTGAAGTGAAAAATGCATTTTTCTGTTTCACCTGTCTTCTTACAAATAGTACTGATAGTGCCTGGACTGAAACTGGTATCGCTGACTTAAAGAATTTTCACGCAAAGGTGAAAAAAACATAATTCCAGCGAAAAACATTTAAATGGGTTCATTGAGTTTTCAATGCTAGGGAAAGTGGACATTATGTGCCAATTAGACAGTGCTTACCGCCGTAATATAGATATATAATGAAAATGTATCAAAAAATCGGTATATTCTGGGTAAACTGATAGACTGTATTAAATTTTGCGGCAAATTCGAGCTTGCCTTAAGGGGCCACGACGAAACAGAAGATTCCAAAAACCCAGGAATTTTTCGAGGATTAGTCAGTCTTATGGTAGAACTGGACTGCGTCTTGAAGCAGCACATTGAGAAATCAGAAAACCGTGTTTTCTTAGGCCTATCGAAGACAATTCAAAGTGAACTCCTGGAATCAATTTATGAGGTATGCCTCAATGTCATCAGGAGTGAACTGTCGAAGGCAAACTTTCTCGCAATAGAAGTTGATGAAACTACTGACTGCAAATTGGTCACAATTGGTCCTAATAATTCGCTATGAGCTACTGGGACAAATAAATGAAAGATTTATTTCCTTTGTACGCCCAAAAAGTCACAGTGCAGACGATGTAACAGCAGCTGTTCTCTGCGAGCTAGAGAAAATGAATGTACATGAAACACCTGAAAAACTAACAGCTCAGTGTTACGACGGTGCTCCTGTTATGAGTGGCCATAAAAGTGTTCAGTCTAGAAGTAGAGAAATGTACAGGAATGCTCATTTTATTCACTGTTACGCCCATCAGTTAAATTTAATTGTTGAACGTTGTGTGACGGGCAATAAAAAAGTGCGGATCTTCTTTAGCAACTTGGAAGGAATTTCCACCTTTTTTTCCCGGTCTTCTAGCCGTACAGCCATTCTTGACGAAGTAGTGAAGAAGCGTGTTCCTACCTGTCCTCAGTCCATCGGATGGAGTTTTAAATCACGGAGCGTAACCACTGTGTACAAATACCAAAAGGAAATTCTAGAGTGCCTAGAAAGAATTATTGATGATGATGCCAGTGATTACAAGACAATAAACAAGGCCACGGGACTGAAGGGTTTCCTGCAAGACGAAGATTTCCTCTTCTGGTTAAATTTTTTTAGTACAGTCATGCCTCACTGTGACATTCTCTTTAATCAACTGCAGCAGAGTAATATTGATGCAGTGAAAACTTTTGAATATGTTTCGCACTTTGCAGATTCTGTTCAGCAAATTAGGGCCTCACTTGAAACCGACGATCACTGGGAACAGGTAGAACCAACTGCAAAACGGGGACGTTTCACAGAATCAAGAATAGTGTGTGCACGAAACATTTGCGACCTCATCACAACTCAGAACAGAGAACGATTCAGTTTCAGTGATCACTTATCGATTGCACAGCTGTTTGATCCATCGTTGTTTGCAAAACATCAAACTATTTTTCCGGAAAAAGAGTTTAAAATAGCTGTTAATTTGTTCAATTTACAGTCTTCTGATCTACGTCATGAGCTGAACGTGTTGTACAGCCGAAAAGATTTTATGAAGGCGTCAAGTGCTTTGACCTTGTTGAACTTTCTTTACGATAACAATCTGGCAAAAGCTTTTCCTGAAAGTGTAAAACTTGTGCAAATAATAGTAACCTTCCTTGTGACGACCGGCGAGGCAGAAAGCTGCTTCTCGACGTTAAAGCGAGTGAAAACATTCATGCGCAACACTATGAATGAGGACAGACTTTGTGCGCTTGCAGTGTGTTCCCTAGAAAAAGAATTATTGAATCGGCCAAATTTCAATGAAATGGTCATAGACTAGTTTGCTGCGCAGAAGGGGAGACGAGCTGACTTCGTCTATAAACAAATGAATTGAGGTAAGCAAAAGTGCATTCATAATTGATAAGAGGTAATTTCTTTATATTAAGTCCTACTTAGCCTGTTAAGTGAAGTGAGTAAAAAAGTGTTCAAAAAAGTGGTTCAAATGGTTCTGAGCACTATGCGACTTAACTTCTGAGGTCATCAGTCGCCTAGAACTTAGAACTAATTAAACCTAAGGACATCACACACATCCATGCCCGGGGCAGGATTCAAACCTGCGACCATAGCTCGGTTCCAGACTGTAGCGCCTAGAACCGCACGGTCACTCCGGCCGGCGTAAAAAAGTGTAGTGTCATGTTTAGCCAGTCATAAACGTGATGACATTTTCCGAAACGAATCACTTTTGGTACCGGTACAGTGTGTTGCGCTACAGTGTCACATTTTGTGTACTTCAGCACAACAAACCGTACTAAAAATGACGTATTTTGGAGAGATCTTTAGTGCGCTATTTCATATAAATGCATATTTTCATAATACACAATAAATACGAACTGTTCGCTTCTCAAACATGTGAATTAATATTGCAGTTGCACGGATTGCTCATGCCACCCAGTCACAGCACAAGACTTGTGACGTCACGAAAACATCACAGTATAGTCATGCAAACTCGTAAACTTCGAGCTCTGGAGGTTAACCACAATAAACGCCTTAAGTTTAGTACTGAAAACACCAAAAATATTAAGCAACCGCAAAGTTAACATTCATCGCATTAAAGATCTCTCCAAAACGCGTCTTTTCATATGATTTGCTGCAAAGTGTCAGAATATGTAATGATGACGTATAAAAACACTAACCAAAGATTTTAATTCGAAGTTAGCTTTTAATCATATTTAATACCTGATTATAGAACATGCAGTACGTAAAATTATGGGTAGAGAGTGATCTGCCACCCCCCTCCCCCTGAATTTTTAGTTCTTTGTCAGACTAATCTGTAGTGTAACCCGAGGTCTATGTTGGCTCCGATCGATAAATGCCGCAGCCTTCCCCAGTATAGAAACCACGAGCCGCGCCTGCCACAGATGATGCATTGCAAAGACATAAACGAATGTTGAGAAACGAAGGAATGTAGCAGAGAGAAAATAGATGGTAGACATACCACGTATGTCCATATTTCGAATGTAATTTTACACACATCGCTTTTTGCACAGTAGAATGCCCGAGTATCATTCATTTGATCTATGTAGGTCAACTGAACGAGCGGACACAAGTGCTAGCGAAAAAAGAAAGAAAAAAAGACGTACGTAGCATTGGCATGGAATACCTCCGTTGACATACGAGTAGCCCAGTTGTAAAAGTGGCAAATTCAGTTTTAAAAGATATTTGGGAAAAACCGAAAAACGCAGCCTTGTTCTCACAGCAATATTACAACGGTTGTTAATGGCCCAAAGAAAAGGAAAAAAACGCAGCAACCAAATCATAAATGTCTCTGTAATCCTACATTAACCCCTTATTAGTATTTTTATGTAAAAATTTGTACTTACCCCGTTTTGCAACCGAATGGGCCAGTTGGCCGCTTCTGCAACAGCATAGGCGGCCATGATTGAATGCAGTCGGTTGCAAAACCGGCCGAAAATTAATTCCGGTGTTTATTTGGCTATGTCGGTAAGAATGGCAGACTACAGTAGTATATTAAAATAATGCAAAGGAAGAAAATTAAACAAAGTGCTGAAATACTGTTTTATTTTAAATATTTAAGAGATTGAAACCTTTACATAAAAAACTAAATATGAACTACTACAAGGTACAATATCAATATTACTCAGATTTCATCGCCATGAAATTGAGAAATCTTTCGAAACAAATCTTGGGAAAATGAAATATTGCAAAGAAACGATCACAAGGTAAAATGAAGTATACAAGGTTTAGGCTCTTTTCAGGGAATCGTCGTCATCTAAGAGCTCAGGATCAACTCCTTCATCCTCGCCGTTTAGACATTCGTCTCGTTCCATGATCTGCCGCTGCTGCTCAAAAACACAAGTGTAGAATTTTAACTTTTCTTCCTCGTGCCATGTCAATCCCCAGTGTAGTTCTAAGAGCCGCTTGACGTCCGTAAATTTAGCGTTTTTCAGTGGGACGCCTTTTGGAATCTCCTCAGGAAGAGCTTCTTTCGTGATACGTTTGCCTCATTTAAAAATAGATTTCGGCTGTCCACTTTCAAAATTGAATGAGGCTTCTACTTGCACAAGACAATTTTCAGTTTGCTGTCTTAGTGATAATTTTCTCCGACTTTTGAAACTGGAAGTACCAGGATCCCCCGAGCTTTGATAAATTCAGTGGCGATCTTCCAGTCTCTCACTTTGCAGTCGTCCGACCCCAAATGCAACACTGTGGCGAATTTTTCCGTTATGCCGACGTATACTGCAGGGTTTTTGATTACGCTAAATTTTGAAAATTTTCTCTCCATGTTTCCAAAAACTCTTATCAGGGGGTATAAAAGAACGACCGACGATCGGGCACCATACTTCAACCCTCTCTACGTGTACTGGAGCAGCGTACAGGAACCAGTACATAAACATCCCAATCATTGTTGTAATCTTGTTTTTTTCCCCACAGCATCCATCCGAAAAGAGGCGTAGTTTGGTGACACCATGCAAATAGGTGTTAAGCAGTTGATAATGAAGAGGTGAAGCAATCTGATTCGACCCCTTTGCAAATTAGCTCTCCACTCGAACATACGAGGTAACATTGTCTTTGGTCTGAGTGCTCGTAGAGGAACCTCGGCAAACCGTGAAATTATGTAAGTACATCTGTCTGGAATAATAAGCCGCCTGATCTGGGGCTTTTGGAAGGACTAAATTTTCCAGCAGTCATAACATAAAATTAGTTGAGCTTCGGTGTCTTCCTTCAGTCTTTCATAAAAAAGAAGAAAATCGCTCCTAACTTTGTGAGCTGTAAGCTGATGTTCCAATTTTTTCTTTTCCATTGGCCGATTTTCCAATGAAATCATGCTTTGTAGGGACGAGCATGTAGAGCATATGTCAAAATGTGTTCCGAAGCCAGTATTAAAATAATCGCAGAATATTGTCTGGTAGTCGTCATAATTACGTCCAGATCAGGATGTTTGTCACAGAACATTTCCCACATTTTTACATTTTTTTAAGCACAAACTCGGTAAATAGTGGTTCTTGATACTTTGTTCGAGGAGATGACAGTGACATGCTGTCGAATGTAGTTGCTCTGCCATTCTCCGTTATTTTGTTCGTAAAATTTTTGATGGATCCGCCTTACGTCCTGCATAGTGAGGTTCTTACATTTCAGCTTTCCATCAGGATGTTCACTGTTTAGCATCTGTGGAAACCCTTTTGGTTGGTACCTACAAATAAATGAAATTGAAAACCAACTGATAGTTTTATGTCAATGTAATCAGAAGTTCAGTATTTCTATTTCCAAGTACGTCGAATTTACAAGAAATGTTTTCGAGAAAGGGTTAGGTAATGCTGCTATGACATTAATTCCAACAACAATAAACCTGTAATGAATATTTGAATATCTGTATAAGCAGTGGTCTTCCTTACCTCTTCCTTTTCTCGACGTTACGTTTCCATTGCTGTACATTCCGCATTCTCTTCCTAGAAGTAGAGTTTCTCATGGCATCTTCCCTCTCATCATTACCGGTAACGCTAACCTCAGCTCTATTGTGGTCGGATTCGTCGAGATGTACTTAAATAGTAGAAACTTCCTCTTCATTATCCTTGTCCATTTCGAACTGTGCTACAATAAAACTACCTACAAAGTCGTTTTAAAATACATAGTGGAACGAGTGTGCTGGTAGGTCTTTCTATAACAGTGCCTTCTCGCACTTTCTTCCTACAATGTAGCAATAGAAGCGAAAACATACGAGAATCTACCCACTACTGCCAACCCAAACCTTTGTCACATGTGGTTAAAAATCGGAACTTCTCAAAAGCCTTACGTGTGCCAAGACGATATGTTCTGCCCCGTTTGTCGGCGGCCATTATCCCGTTAAGACTCTGCCGCTTTTGCAACCGAATAGGATTTGACGCTTTTGCAACCTTTTGCACCCGCACGCTCATTTTCGCACCGCATTTTAAAATACTTAGAACCGTTTGTGAAGCTGGATCGATACATTATTACATAGACCGTGAAAACGTGCACAAGGGAGTCCCTCTAATTCAATTTTCTATTTCTTGCAACTAGGGTATTCATATATAGGTTGTATCCTGTACATCAGATGACGTATACAGGTCAACTGATATACAGGATGTTGTTGTTGTGGTCTTCAGTCCTGAGACTGGTTTGATGCAGCTCTCCATGCTACTCTATCCTGTGCAAGCTTCTTCATCTCCCAGTACCTACTGCAACCTACATCCTTCTGAATCTGCTTAGTGTATTGATCTCTTGGTCTCCCTCTACGATTTTTACCCTCCACGCTGCCCTCCAATGCTAAATTTGTGATCCCTTGATGCCTCAAAACATGTCCTACCAACCGATCCCTTCTTCTAGTCAAGTTATGCCACAAACTTCTCTTCTCCCCACTCCTATTCAATACCTCCTCATTAGTTACGTGATCTACCCACCTTATCTTGAGCATTCTTCTGTAGCACCACATTTCGAAAGCTTCTATTCTCTTCTTGTCCAAACTGGTTATCGTCCATGTTTCACTTCCATACATGGCTACACTCCATACAAATACTTTCAGAAACGACTTCCTGACACTTAAATCTATACTCGATGTTAACAAATTTCTCTTCTTCAGAAACGATTTCCTTGCCATTGCCAGTCTACATTTTATATCCTCTCTACTTCGACCATCATCAGTTATTTTACTCCCTAAATAGCAAAACTCCTTTACTACTTTAAGTGTCTCATTTCCTAATCTAATCCCCTCAGCATCACCCGATTTAATTTGGCTACATTCCATTATCCTCGTTTTGCTTTTGTTGATGTTCATCTTATATCCTCCTTTCAAGACACTGTCCATTCCGTTCAACTGCTCTTCCAAGTCCTTTGCTGTCTCTGACAGAATTACAATGTCATCGGCGAACCTCAAAGTTTTTACTTCTTCTCCATGAATTTTAATACCTACTCCGAATTTTTCTTTTGTTTCCTTTACTGCTTGCTCAATATACAGATTGAATAACATCGGGGAGAGGCTACAACCCTGTCTCACTCCTTTCCCAACCACTGCTTCCCTTTCATGCCCCTCGACTCTTATAACTGCCATCTGGTTTCTGTACAAATTGTAAATAGCCTTTCGCTCCCTGCATTTTACCCCTGCTACCTTCAGAATTTGAAAGAGAGTATTCCAGTTAACGTTGTCAAAAGCTTTCTCTAAGTCTACAAATGCTAGAAACGTAGGTTTGCCTTTTCTTAATCTTTCTTCTAAGATAAGTCGTAAGGTTAGTATTGCCTCACGTGTTCCAACATTTCTACGGAATCCAAACTGATCTTCTCCGAGGTCGGCTTCTACCAGTTTTTCCATTCGTCTGTAAAGGATTCGCGTTAGTATTTTGCAGCTGTGACTTATTAAACTGATTGTTCGGTAATTTTCACATCTGTCAACACCTGCTTTCTTTGGTATTGGAATTATTATATTCTTCTTGAAGTCTGTGGGTATTTCACCAGTCTCATACATCTTGCTCACCAGATGGTAGAGTTTTGTCATGACTGGCTCTCCCAAGGCCATCAGTAGTTCTAATGGAATGTTGTCTACTCCCGGGGTCTTGTTTCGACTCAGGTCTTTCAGTGCTCTGTCAAACTCTTCACGCAGTATCTTATCTCCCATTTCATCTTCATCTACATCCTCTTCCACTTCCATAATACTGTCCTCAAGTACATCGCCCTTGTATAAACCCTCTATATACTCCTTCCACCTTTCTGCCTTCCCTTCTTTGCTTAGAACTGGTTTGCCATCTGAGCTCTTGATATTCATACAAGTGGTTCTCTTCTCTCCAAAGGTCTCTTTAATTTTCCTGTAGGCAGTATCTATCTTACCCCTAGTGAGACAAGCCTCTACATCCTTACATTTGTCCTCTAGCCATCCCTGCTCAGCCATTTTGCACTTTCTGTCGATCTCATTTTTGAGACGTTTGTATTCCCTTTGGCCTGCTTCATTTACTACATTTTTATATTTTCTCCTTTCATCAATTAAATTCAATATTTCTTCTGTGACCCAAGGATTTCTATTAGCCCTCGTCTTTTTACCTACTTGATCCTCTGCTGCCTTCACTACTTCATCCCTCAGAGCTACCCATTCTTCTTCTACTGTATTTCTTTCCCCCATTCCTGTCAATTGTTCCCTTATGCTCTCCCTGAACCTCTCTACAACCTCTGGTTCTTTCAGTTTATCCAGGTCCCATCTCCTTAAATTCCCACCTTTTTGCAGTTTCTTCAGTTTCAATCTGCAGTTCATAACCAATAGATTGTGGTCAGAATCCACATCTGCCCCTGGAAATGTCTTACACTTTAAAACCTGGTTCCTAAATCTCTTACCATTATATAATCTATCTGATACCTATTAGTATCTCCAGGATTCTTCCAGGTATACAACCTTCTTTTATGATTCTTGAACCAAGTGTTAGCTATGATTAAGTTATGCTCTGTGCAAAATTCTACAAGGCGGCTTCCTCTTTCATTTCTTCCCCCCAATCCATATTCACCTACTATGTTTCCTTCTCTCCCTTTTCCTACTGACGAATTCCAGTCACCCATGACTATTAAATTTTCGTCTCCCTTCACTACCTGAATAATTTCTTTTATCTCGTCATACATTTCATCAATTTCTTCATCATCTGCAGAGCTAGTTGGCATATAAACTTGTACTACTGTAGTAGGCATGGGCTTTGTGTCTATCTTGGCCACAATAATGCGTTCACTATGCTGTTTGTAGTAGCTAACCCGCACTCCTATTTTTTTATTCATTATTAAACCTACTCCTGCATTACCCCTATTTGATTTTGTATTTATAACCCTGTAATCACCTGACCAAAAGTCTTGTTCCTCCTGCCACCGAACTTCACTAATTCCCACTATATCTAACTTTAACCTCTCCATTTCCCTTTTTAAATTTTCTAACCTACCTGCCCGATTAAGGGATCTGACATTCCACGCTCCGATCCGTAGAATGCCAGTTTTCTTTCTCCTGATAACGACGTCCTCTTGAGTAGTCCCCGCCCGGAGATCCGAATGGGGGACTATTTTACCTCCGGAATATTTTACCCAAGAGGACGCCATCATCATTTAATCATACAGTAAAGCTGCATGTCCTCGGGAAAAATTACGGCTGTAGTTTCCCCTTGCTTTCAGCCGTTCGCAGTACCAGCACAGCAAGGCCGTTTTGGTTAATGTTACAAGGCCAGATCAGTCAAACATCCAGACTGTTGCCCCTGCAACTACTGAAAAGGCTGCTGCCCCTCTTCAGGAACCACATGTTTGTCTGGCCTCTCAACAGATACCCCTCCGTTGTGGTTGCACCTGCGGTACGGCCATCTGTATCGCTGAGGCACGCAAGCCTCCCCACCAACGGCAAGGTCCATGGTTCATGGGGGAGGGATATACAGGGATATATAGGATACAAGCTAAGAAAGCCAACAAACGTAAAATTTGTATCTTGTACATCAGCGTACCTGTGTGGGTCAACCGATGAATAGGGTACTACTACTAGAGAAGGTGAAAAAAGTGGCAAACGTAAAATTTGTATCCTGTACTTCAGTTGACTTGTATAGGTCAACCAAAGAATAGGATACAACCTTCGTAGTTCAACTGAAGTAAAAGATGCCAGTGTTATGTTTGTCGCTTTTTTTCGCTATTGCTAGTATTCTAGTCTTCAGTTGACCTACATAGTACAGGATACGAATCAGTTGCAGAGGAAACAGCAATTGGAACGACTCACTATCTGACAAAGGAATAATTCAAAATGTGTAAACAAATAATTTAAAATTACAACAAGCGACAAAAAGCATGCGCAATATCTGTCTCTTAATTACTCCATCATTTATTTTTATTAATGATTATGATGCTTTGCCACAGAAGATAGACGATTTATTATCTACAGCTCGAAAATAAACGAATACATATGACTAAAATATGAATTCATTGGCCAAAGCCGACGAGCTGCTTCCCATTCTATAGTCGCCCCCTTTGTTTTGTCGTGGGTAAGTGACAATTCGGGGACTAAAATTTATTTTTAACCTGAAAGTTTATTTTCCATCCTCTTAAAGGTAAGGGCTGTACAATGACCAAACGTCGAATGTGAACGAGTGACTGCAAAAAAACTGTCAGCACCTCACCAAGCGACATGAAAAATACAAAAGGGACTCAAAATAAATCCTAGGCGCCACCATCACCTTACGTCTCAAATTTCAGATTTGCAGAATATTAGCCTCTTCAGGGGTTGGACTCTCGCGTACCCACTAGTAAATCGTGAATGTAATGCCACTCGTCACTTTTACTACAGAAATAATGGTAGCAGTTGGAATTTCCACTTTGAAAAGGTTATCTTGGACAATGTGGTCTCAATGGTTACGTCACTAACAATACATACCGGAGAAATACCATGTGTATAATGATTCGCCTCAGATCTGTATTTTCCTGTCCTTGACTCGTCGGCCCAGAAAAGCTTCGAGAATAGTGGTCGGGCGCGCGCTCGCGTGACTACCCCTCCACCCCCCCCCCCCCACCCCACCACCCCCCCACCCGCCAGTAAGACCTTACACCTTAAAATAAATAAAAAGTCGCCACTGACACTCAACTTGCCTTAGTGTGCGCCTCCGTAAATATGCCCTAAACATTTGCAAAACCCAAGTCCACTGACATGTGCACTAAAAAGTATCACAGGCAACACAACACTAACCACTTCGGACAAAATTACTGAAGTCTCAACTTCAGTGTCGTCGTACACTCCTGGAAATTGAAATAAGAACACCGTGAATTCATTGTCCCAGGAAGGGGAAACTTTATTGACACATTCCTGGGGTCAGATACATCACATGATCACACTGACAGAACCACAGGCACATAGACACAGGCAACAGAGCATGCACAATGTCGGCACTAGTACAGTGTATATCCACCTTTCGCAGCAATGCAGGCTGCTATTCTCCCATGGAGACGATCGTAGAGATGCTGGATGTAGTCCTGTGGAACGGCTTGCCATGCCATTTCCACCTGGCGCCTCAGTTGGACCAGCGTTCGTGCTGGACGTGCAGACCGCGTGAGACGACGCTTCATCCAGTCCCAAACATGCTCAATGGGGGACAGATCCGGAGATCTTGCTGGCCAGGGTAGTTGACTTACACCTTCTAGAGCACGTTGGGTGGCACGGGATACATGCGGACGTGCATTGTCCTGTTGGAACAGCAAGTTCCCTTGGCGGTCTAGGAATGGTAGAACGATGGGTTCGATGACGGTTTGGATGTACCGTGCACTATTCAGTGTCCCCTCGACGATCACCAGTGGTGTACGGCCAGTGTAGGAGATCGCTCCCCACACCATGATGCCGGGTGTTGGCCCTGTGTGCCTCGGTCGTATGCAGTCCTGATTGTGGCGCTCACCTGCACGGCGCCAAACACGCATACGACCATCATTGGCACCAAGGCAGAAGCGACTCTCATCGCTGAAGACGACACGTCTCCATTCGTCCCTCCATTCACGCCTGTCGCGACACCACTGGAGGCGTGCTGCACGATGTTGGGGCGTGAGCGGAAGACGGCCTAACGGTGTGCGGGACCGTAGCCCAGCTTCATGGAGACGGTTGTGAATGGCCCTCGCCGATACCCCAGGAGCAACAGTGTCCCTAATTTGCTGGGAAGTGGCGGTGCGGTCCCCTACGGCACTGCGTAGGATCCTACGGTCTTGGCGTGCATCCGTGCGTCGCTGCGGTCCGGTCCCAGGTCGACGGGCACGTGCACCTTCCGCCGACCACTGGCGACAACATCGATGTACTGTGGAGACCTCACGCCCCACGTGTTGAGCAATTCGGCGGTACGTCCACCCGGCCTCCCGCATGCCCACTATACGCCCTCGCTCAAAGTCCGTCAACTGCACATACGGTTCACGTCCACGCTGTCGCGGCATGCTACCAGTGTTAAAGACTGCGATGGAGCTCCGTATGCCACGGCAAACTGGCTGACACTGATGGCGGCGGTGCACAAATGCTGCGCAGCTAGCGCCATTCGACGGCCAACACCGCGGTTCCTGGTGTGTCCGCTGTGCCATGCATGTGATCATTGCTTGTACAGCCCTCTCGCAGTGTCCGGAGCAAGTATGGTGGGTCTGACACACCGGTGTCAATGTGTTCTTTTTTCCATTTCCAGGAGTGTATTATAACGACTTACTAATTCTATCAAATAGTTACGCAGCGTATAAGCCACTCTTGATTAAACCAGCACCCGCTTAAACTCACTTTACCTTTCGCACGCAAAGTACGAGGAGTCCGACTCTGACAAACTTCAGGTAATAATTATACTCATGCCCCAGACCAGTTACTGCACTCTTCAAACTGTGGATTTTGAAAACAGTTCAGTCCAAGAACAGTTTCCTGTACTCTTCCAATAAAAAGTGGAAAATTTCCGCACTATCGAAATAATCTATACAATTTGCGCCAGGTAGATATCGACCACTCACTTGAAACATTGTCATAACTCTAGTGAAGAGACACATACAGACCCAAGCTCGCTGTCTCCTCAGCTCGTCAGTAGTGACTGACTGAAACACCCGTCAGTATCGTAGCTGAAACATAAAAAATGTAGGGCGCTATTATTATTTCTTAACAATTAAAATAATCTTGTGGCCGTCGGTTGCTTTTGTAGCGGGCATCTCACCCAGGGTGATCTCTGGCGCGCCCACGTTCTGCTGTCGGCCAACGATGGGCAGATGAGCTTTCGTCTCTGCATGAATACTTGCATGGCTGGACACAGTAAGGATTTTTCTAGAACACATGTATAAACATAGCCTTTAGTTCTAACGAAATGATAAATATCACGGTCTTTGCCTGGACTTGCCTTACTTCTTGGCTGCGACAATAGACTGAAACCGTGGAATTGTATCTTAATGACACGAAAACCGATAAAAATAATTTAGATTCGTCACAGTATTAGCATAAGTTGCTGCAACATAACAATCCTCTTTGCCAGAGTCGTTTTCGCTGGATTCCTCATTTGCAGCTAACGGCGCCGCTAGAATGTTTACCCGTTCCTCTGCGCTCTGTTGATATACTTCCTTGGCAAAAGTTACTTTAAAACTTGTTCGTTATTCTTAGTTAGTTTGGTTGTTTCATTGATTAGTCTCTCGTTGAGATAGGGTTCAGTAAGGTGCGTGGTCAATGATTTGATGAAGTGAGATCGAGACGTCTACAGGATGATTTTTCGTATTCACATAAAAAACAGCAAGAAGCCATTTGCTTGTTCGCCTTTTTGTGCTGTCGGTAGCGCAATTCTGGTCAAGAACGTCTGTTCCATCCTTTGTGCCAGTGTAAAAGGAAATTATTTCTGGTTATTCTATTTCGGAATGTGTACTTTTTGAACATTGCATATTGAAGATAAAAAGACAGCTTTTCTATTTTTAGTGACGTAAGGAATGAATGTTCTGTCATTTGTGAAGCTATAAAGTGTTGAGCCTTCTACACTCCTCGTACGTGGCTTGTAATTCACATGAATGAGAAGTCGAAGCCATTGTAACTCGGAAAATAAATGAAAACACTAAGCCTGAAAATACAAATTTGCAGGTAAATTTTGACCATACAGAGAAGTGCCATGAGGTCAATAATGGCACCACACAAATCTTACAGCCGTGCACCGAGAAAGCGGACGACTCGACAATGATTCCAGGTCGTCTACAGGTCGATCATAAACTGTCGGCAAAGTGTGTGGAAACGAAAAAAATAAAAAAAATAAAAATAGAATGATCAAAAGAGGAAATGGCAGAGGTGTACAGATTCACTGGTATCGTAAAGGACACCTCAACTCCGTATGAGGATTCACTTGGCCACAGTGAAACTTAGCGGAAGATAGGGAGCATTTCTAGTTCATCCGAAAGACTTTTCCATGTCTGTAAGAAACTAAATCGAAAGACGGTGTAGCAAACATGCTGGCAAAGTTGAAATTAGTTTGATGAGTTGGAAAAGTTGAAGATAGTCCACTGAGGCTCAACATTTTGAATAACGACCTTGCTTGTCTCCAAACAATTTGGGTGAGAATTAAGGTGAACGATTTCATCAGGGCACTCAAGGTGACGGGAAGACTATCATGTTGCTGTTGTTATGGTCTTTAGTCCTGAGACTGGTTTGATGCAGCTCTCCATGCTACTCTATCCTGTGCAAGCTTATTCATCTCACAGTACCTACTGCAACCTACATCTGCTTAGTATATTCATTTCTTGGTCTCCCTCTACGATTTTTACCCTCCACGCTGCCCTCCAATACTAAATTGGTGATCCCTTGATTCCTCAGAACATGTCCTACCAACCGATCCCTTCTTGTAGTCAAGTTCTGCCACAAACTCCTCTTCTCCCCAATTCTATTCAATATCTCCTCATTAGTTATGTGATCTACCCATCTGATCTTCAGCATTCTTCTGTAGCACCACATTTCGAAAGCTTCTCTTCTCTTCTTGTCCAAACTATTTATCGTCCACGTTTCACTTCCATACATTGCTACACTCCACACGTATACTTTCAGAAACGACTTCCTGACTCTTAAATCTATACTCGATGGTAACAAATTTCTCTTCTTCAGAAACGCTTCCCTTGCCATTGCCAGTCTACATTTGATATCCTCTCTACTTCGACCATCATCAGTTATTTTGCTCCCCAAATAGCAAAACTCCTTTACTACTTTAACTATGTCAATGTCATTTCCTAATCGAATTCCCTCAGCATCACCCGACTTAATTTGACTACATTCCATTACTCTCGTTTTGCTTTTGTTGATGTTCGTCTTATATCCTCCTTTCAAGACACTGTCCATTCCGTTCAACTGCTCTTCCAAGTTCTTTGCTGTCTCTGACAGAATTACAATGTCATCGGCAAACCTCAAAGTTTTTCTTTTGTTTTCCTTTACTGCTTGCTCAATATACAGATTGAATAAAATGGGGGATAGGCTACAATCCTGTCTCACTCCCTTCCCAACCACTGCCTCCCTTTCATGCCCCTCGACTTTTATAACTGCTATCTGGTTTCTGTACAAATTGTAAATAGCCTATCATGGCCACTGGAATATCAGTACGATGGGAGACTACGGAAGGTCACTTCACCAAGAAGTAAGACAGGGAATTCATCGGAGAGAAACGCGTACAAGATGTTCTAACGGAAAAAGGAAGTAGAAGCCAATGGACAAGCAATTTGTATTTAATAGAGATTTTGGTCATCTGTAGACGTCGATTGAAGCATTATTCAAACTGAAAAATGAAGTAATCTACATTCCAGTTATATTAATTTTGCTTATTTTCTCGTTTATGGCGACCACTTTGTGGTAAGAAAAAAAGTGAGACATACTTTTAAGAAGATATAAAACAATTGACTCTCTCACTCGCGCGCGCGCCTATTGAAGCTGTGTATCAATACTGCTTGAATTTTTGTAGCCTCTTCACTGTTTTTAAACTGTTGTGGAAAGAGTGATAAGAGTTTTAAGTATGTTCCTCATTTATCCCGAAATAATTGAACCAGGGTGTTACAAAAAGGTACGGCCAAACTTTCAAGAAACATTCCTCACGCACAAAGAAAGAAAATATGTTATGTGGACATGTCTCCGGAAACGCTTACTTTCCATGTTAGAGCTCATTTTATTACTTCTCTTCAAATCACATTAATCATGGAATGGAAACACACAGCAACAGAACGTACCAGCGTGACTTCAAACACTTTGTTACAGGAAATATTCAAAATGTCCTCCGTTAGCGAGGACACATGCATCCACCCCTCCGTCGCATGGAATCCCTGATGTGCTGATGCAGCCCTGGAGAATGGCGTATTGTATCACAGCTGTCCACAATACTAGCACGAAGAGTCTCTACATTTGGTACCGGGGTTGCGTATACAAGAGCTTTCAAATGCCCCCATAAATGAAAGTAAAGAGATTTGAGGTCAGGAGAGCGTGGAGGCCATGGAATTGGTCCGCCTCTACCAAGTTATCATAATGTCGTAGAGAATGTTCTGTCTGACCTGTTAGCAAATGTGCCTTTAGCTGTGCAATAAAAAATGTACTTCATGCACGATGGAGCACCACCTCATTTTAGTGTTAATGTCCGTCGGCCTCTAAATAACAAATTCGGTGACGGATGAGTAGGTAAAGATGGCCTCCACGCTCTCCGGACCTAAACCCATTGGACTTTTTATTTGTCGGGCATCCGAAAAAGCTTTTATGTGTGGAACTCTTTACAAGATGTTCAGTGTCCGGGAAGGCTGCGAAACCAAACAAAATACTCTCAGGGATACATCAGCGCATCCGAGATTAATTACGACGGCGTGTTGATGTATGTATCAATGCGCACGGAGATCATATTGAACATTTCCTGTGAGAAAGAGTTGCACGTGGTCGATGACCACGAAGAAGACAGGCCGTGGCGCGTACGTCACAGCAGGTGACTGACACTGCAGGTATTAAGAATGCCAGCAGCTGTCTCCGAAGGCAAGACGAGTTTAATAATTATTCTTGACTGCATGTTTAAATGCAAGTTCTCAATAGCACACGACAAAGTAAAGACATATAGCGTGTACCTTTTCAATTAAATACTGATTTCCCGTGGACCCTGCACAGAACCGACCGTTCGCGAAGTGTGGCGGACAACCACTAGTGTGTCGTCAAAGTTCGTTGCAGGGCCCGTATATCTTTCTGGCCTCTGCATGTGGTATGCTGGTGCGTTCTGTTCGTGTGCGCGTTCCGTGGTTAACGAGTTGGAGAAAATGAGCTGTAACATGGAAGCAAAGCGTTTCCAGACCCACGTTCATGTAACATAATTTCTTTCTACGTGTGAGGAATGTGTACTGCAATTTGTGCCATGCATTTTTGTTACAGCCTTTATAGTACCTGAAAGGACAGATTCATTTTCTGAAACTGTATCAGAGAGATTAAAAGAAAATTAACGAATAGTGACAATTACTTTTTGCGAAAAATACTTATGGTTGAGAAACAAGTGATTAATTCACTTTAAAAATGTGTATTACGTTTTTGCTCACATCACCTCAGTTTACCGAAATTTAAAGAAAAAATATAATTGTTCATTTTAAACAAGAATTGATATGCAATGCCAGAAATACGAAAAATTCGTATTAAAGTAAATACATAAAATTTGAAAATACTTCATTTTTAGAAATGTTCTTTTCATTTACCTCATCTTGAAATAAGATACGTTACTTGTCTCTAAGAAAGTTGGCAATCCTCGTCTTGGGTCATAAATAACCGCAGAAGCTGAAGAACTTTGTAAGCAAAACCACTCAAACCCAGAGGCAGAATGACAACAGTCACGTAACAGCCGACGCTTTTTAGTCGGTTGCGCCACATTAACGCCGGCTGAAGTGGCCGTGCGGTTCTAGCGCGACAGTCTGGAACCGAGCTACCGCTACGGTCGCAGGTTCGAATCCTGCCTCGGGTATGGTTGTGTGTGACGTCCTTAGGTTAGTTAGGTTTAATTAGTTCTAAGTTCTAGGCGACTGATGACCTCAGAAGTTACGTCGCATAGTGCTCAGAGCCATTTTTGAGCCACATTAACGCTCGGCGCAAATTGATTATAGCGCGTGTGGTGCGGCTCAGATCGGCGCGCATTTTTGTAACTTCACAGATTCAAATGGGATCGCGTAAATTCGGACGCGACACGAGTCTGCGCCAGGTCGCGCGGCTCTGTGGTTGTGGCAGTTTTCTAACGCACGAGAGGGGTGAGGTGGCGAGCGGGAAAGCAGTCCTCCCATATGATGCCTTCAGCACCGCGCCAATGGTAGTGCTGCCAACCCGAAAAGCCTTAATGTATGTTGATTTTTGTCACTGAGTAGTGTTTCGTTTTTCGCCTTTTGACCGCTCCATAATTTTTCATTAATACATAATTTTCTTCAGTTATTTATGAGGGTAGTGAATAAGGAAGTAAGGAATATTATAAAATCATGTGATCAACAAGCAAGGCAGGAAAGTAAAACGTTATCTACGTGGTGCATATTATGCTGGTGTATCTGTACGATGTCACAAAAATTCGGAAAGGAGTAATTTCCATAGGTGTGACGCCTTTGTGCTGCCGGTCGTCCAATGTCTGAAGCATACAAGATTCACTACGATTATTTGGATATGGACATAATAAGAGACGTTATAGTAAATACATGTGGACATCATATTACCACTGAAAGCTAGAAACAATCGAGAAACCCCTGCAAATGACAGTGTTTTAACTGGCTCGTCGAGACGAGAAAAAGCATTTCAGTGATTGTATACACAGTGTCAGCATTAATAAACTAATTATGTAACAGGCTACGCCAATGGAGAAGTGGTCGGTATTATTCCGAAACAATGTGTATCCTGAAAGAGTGTGATGATTTGATATATTTAAGATGTTGAAATGTCTTGCTGACGAAGGCAGACCTTCATTCATGACAATGTTTTTCGAACAAGGTGAACGCTTCCTCTCTTAAGGTACACATGGCTAGCGTCCGCATTCCTGTCGCGTGCAATATTCTCAGCTGATGACAATACACTGTCCTTTGTGATGTGCAACGTACCAATTGTATACTTTTCTCAATAAGAACTATTTTATTCGTGAATCTCACATTGTCAGTTTGGCAAGCCGTAGGTGAGTAACCATCATCTGGCATGTGTGCGTCATTCTGTCTGAAGAATACGCTCGTCATTAATTTAATACTGCTCAGATGAAGAAAAGGAATAGAATCCTTTGGTAAGTTTCAATTCCATTCGTTCAGTGTTGAAAATTTACGGAGACTCAACCAAAACTGCAACAGACTTTGCGATTTATTTGTGTGAATTGGTAACGTTTTCTCATTCGAAGAAGCATCACCATTTATGAGTAACGGTCACAGTTCTCTTAGTGACAGGTTTAGTAGTGCTTCTTTTGCCAAAAACCACAATATAATTTGAACAAACTCATCTTGCAGCAGCTATTGTGACAGAATTCTGAAACAGTGTCTCATTAAACAAGCAATTGGCGATCAGAGATGTCAATAGCTTATGAGAAACCTAATTGTGTTGATTTGCAGGAACATAAGACAAGAAATTAAACGTTTATTTTCATACTACGAAATTATCGTTTCTCTAGCTGTCGAAGACTCAAAAAAATTGGAGTGAACAAAATAAAGTATAACTTCTGATATATTGCCATAGACAAAGTTCCGTGTGTTTACGAATTGGCAACGTACTCTCCTCCTTGTGTGCTATCATTCGCCAAAATCTCGCTTCGATGTCTCGAGCGGTTTAGGAGATACGAGGAATGATGTGAATATTTCATTCTCACAGGCGTGTGATCGTGAGTGAAACGGATACATAGATCCATTTCCTCGAGATCGAAGACAGGTAGACTACCTCCAAAGTCTAAAGAAAATTTCAGTATGTTAGCTAAATTTTTAATACGTAGCAACATATGGTGTAATACTACTAAATCATAGCGACGCATATTTTTCATGGCAAAGTTTTCGAACTTTGCGCAGTGTCTTACTTAAATGTGTGTATCACAATAAGTATGACCATTAGGGAGTTGATGGGCACTTCATGAGGAAGCTGAAATGTAACGCTACAAGTAAGGCAAAGATCAAATATTTTTACCGAATAGCATCTGTAAAATCCTCTAAGGAAGATTACAACAGGGTGCGCTGCGCTTAGATTATGTCAGCGCAGCGCATCGCAAACCGGCGCGAGCAAAGGACACGTACGATTCACAATATGCGCCGGACCCGCGCGGAACTTGGCGTCGCGCTGTATTGTCAATTCGAAAGTGCTTTAAGCATCTCAGTTTGTGCTTAGCCTAAATGAAACCACTGTATAGTAAGTAAAAAACGTTCATATATATATATATATATATATATATATATATATATATATATAATCATGGCCACAGAGACCAGTTTCATTTGGTTGTATCATACGACTGAAAAACATACTTGAAAGTAGTATGTAAAACTTATTTTGATGTCGAAATGTGTAAATTTCGGTGCAGAGCAAAATAACTACGTGAAAGTGTAATTTTGAGCGGAAATATAAGGAAGTCAACGCCGCACGATGAGAAATCCAGACTATCTGGTACACGAAACAATTCGCCTGCGAGTAAGCAATCAGTTTTCAATGACATTTACATGTGCTACCTGACTGCAAAACAAATGACTCAGATTAAACTGTTAGCCCTGAATATGGCTAACCTTTGTAAACAATCACTGTGCCAGAACTGTTACTGTAATTACAGAACAAATAAACATAAAGATTAATGCATTTGACTTTCTGATCAAAATGCTTTGAAAATTCACAAGATAGCACTTCACTGAAATATTTTACTGGTATTAAGCCCCAGAACTTTACTGATTTTCACAAAAAACACAATCACTATGCCTTACAGTGGACGTAAACCTTGATGGTGGTTAAATTTACGGGCATACCGGTAAGCATGGAATGCTCGTCTGCTCTGTAAACAGTTGCTAGTAAGAATAATGTGACTGTCAAAAATCAAATGTCCTTGGCCGTACTTGCGATGTGCAATACAAGACGGTATTTTATAAATTTTCATAAAAATGCTTCTCAGTACATAAATTGCGATGGTCAATGCGAGTGTTCAATGTTATGAAAGTAAAATGAAAATGTGGAAGTAATCTTAACGAATAATAAGGGAACAAAGACACTCAGTTTACCTGTGTTTCATTAAGCCATGACAACAATATACCCCTTTCGTAAAGTACTCACACACAGACAAATTAGCAAAATTATTTCTTAATAACTCTCCTGTGTACAGTTGCTTTCCTTGACAAAGGTTTCAACTATAAAACAAAACCATCTGATGCATTATAAGACTTCTACAGTAAACTTCAACCACACACAATATGTTCTAACGTAAGAAGCTACACAGTTAGAAAAAACATAAAAAACTGGATTCCTCAAAAATGGCTTTCTTCCACTAACATAATCTCATTTTCTTTCCTCAAAATATATTAGCACAAAATCCTTTTTTAAATAATGCAGCCTTCACTACACAACAGGCCAGCATCCATCCTTTTCAAAGTACATAGTCAGACTGCCCAACATACAGTGCTACCTCTTCAAAAGAAGTGTTTTCTCTGACCAAAGAACACAATATTACAGAGGTCAGTACATGTATGAAATTCGAAATTTCATTCGCATTTATGGCCAGAAGTATCTGAAAATCGTCGTGGCAAAGAGGGCAGCCTCCTTTGAAATTGAACGAAAAAAATCGGAATACTGGGTGGTAAAAAAGCCTATTGTTTCATCACTACGGGGCTAATGAAGTCAATCATGGTATACGCTAATATGTCAACATGGTCTATCCATGATACTGCGAATACTGCAGCAGCTGATGAGAGGGGCTTGGACCTCCTCACTTTTCTGTAGTAAAAGTAATATTAGCAGCAATTATTTTTTTAATCCTTAATGCAGCTTTGTCAGTGAGCGCGAAAAATGTTAGCATGCAAGTCCAAGTGCGAAGGTTCAGCGCCAACCTAAAGCAGACGGAAGCGTGAAGCGAATGGCAAGGAGGCAGGACACAACAGGCCGGCCACCTGTAAACCGCTCGGTTGTCATGGTAACGTCCCCGCCCCCCGTCGGAGGTTCGAGTCCTCTCTCGGGCATGGGTGTCTGTGTTGTCCTTAGCGTAAGTTACGTTAAGTTAGATTAGTGTGTGAGCCTAGGGAGCGATGACCTCAGCAGTTTGGTACCATAGTCCTTACCACAAATTTCCAATTTGCTGGAACAGCTGAATCGGCATTTGCCTAATGAGTACAATGAAGGCATCCTTGTTGCAATACTGCTAGTCAGAAGTAGTCAACAAACATTTGAAGTCGTTGCTGAGTTCTAAGAACTGCTTAATGACCCCGCGCTCAGCGGCAACAGTGACGCTTGTAATGCACGTACTCTAAGCACGGTCATCACACATCCAGGACCGCAGCACAACTGTCGAGCGTTAGCACAAGACAGCGCCACAGATGGTGTGATGCGGTCGCATGGTGCGGGCACCTGACGAGGACAGCGCAAGTGGTCTCTCAGCGGACACAGCTACACACAACGTGTCTGTCCTGAGCAAATCCGCCCTAGTGCCTGCCCAAATCGGACTTTCGGCCTCTTTGAATTGCAGAGTCTGGAAGAAGTATATTGCATCAGTTAAGTTTTCAGCGGAATATGTACAGAATAGTCACGGATACACTAAATAGAATCTCGATATGTTTGAAGTGGGGAAGCATGAAGATAAACCAATTGTGTAGCATGATTATTAGAAAGATACATCAGAAAAGCTGGTTATAATAACTAATATTTATTCACGACTGACTGTTTCGGCATTTATCGCCATAAACTGATGAGACGTCCACATTATGTCGTTAATGAACTGTATTATACCTGTCACTGTTTTCCTAAGACGGTAATGACGTAAATATATTGAAAATAAAACGCTAATTATGGTTTGACAGTTCAAACTGTAATTAACGTTTTATTTTCAATAATTTTCGTCATTTACCATCTATTGAAAACGGTGACAGTTATAAGACGGTTCACTAACGACGTGGTGATAAATGCCAAAACAGTTTGTCTTGAATAACGATTAGTTGTTATATGCAGCTTTTCTAGCGCATCTTTCTAATAATCATGTCATTATCAGGCATACTATGGTGCTGGCCCTAAAGAAGGGAAAAAACTGTAGGATTGCTGTATGGATACAAACTCTCCTAATTGTATACTGATAGTATTTATCAGACAAAGGGAACGGGAGGTCGTATAATATGGTTGCAGGGTCTCGGAATCAAATGCCACTTCTAAAATTGTTTCTGGCCAGGGTTAAAAAGTACAAACAACTGGAATGGAGGATTCGAAAAAAGCTTTTGCTTCCTTATCTTCTGGATCTATAGTATTCATGAACGAAATCTCGCACAGTTCCACAGCTCCTCTGTCGGTTGGCTCAAACACCTTTTAAAGAATTTACTCTTTATTCTTGGTGCCCATTTTTACCTGTTGTGTTGCGATCTTTTCCTCCTGGTCGTCAACGTCGTTCTTAATAAAACAGACTCTGAGACGTTCTTGTGTCCTTGTACATTTCAATACAATTTCGCACACCTGTAAGAGTTTATTAATTCATCAACGTACAATTCATCGTCAATCTCGCGACCCATGCCGCAGCAAACCAGAACACGCACGACCTGGGCATCAGGCAACACAATTTTTGAGCCACACAAACAGGCGACGACAGTGCGGCATGCGACGTCATGCGAAACTGATGCTTCGTTCACAATATACTGCTATGTCGCGTGACTCGACACCACGCCGCGTTTGCGTCTATTTGACGCTCTTGTAAGTCTGGTCTTAACGCCCATTCACCCATGTCCGGCAATGCTTAAGGCGCGAATTACACTGTAAAACGAATGCCGGATATTTGCCACGCCGGGCATTTGCCACACTTGCCCCTTCGCCAGGTAGCTTGAGTAGCGATCCCTCAGGTCAGGGACGCGCTTCCCCGCACTACCTCTGTCCGCTTTCAAACTGCCGTCTCCACATCTTACTCGATATAACCAGTACGTAAGGGACCTTCTTCTTCGACATCTTGGCGAAATACAGAAATTCTTTTCCGAAATCGAAATATTTATAACTTTTGAGAAACGAAAGCAATACAGACGATTATGTCAGTATGTAATTAGTTCTGCCAAGTATAAATATAGATTCCTCTGTCTGTACGGTAGCTTCCTTTCACGCTTACTGATTGCGATAGAAACAGTCCATCGGCATGGAAGCAACAAGAAAGGAACGATGTAACGAGAATGCGAATGTACGCTAGTCATTTCTTTTTGATCACTGCATTTGTGCCTACTTTAATTACTACAACTGCATACCTATAAGACAATAGGGAAAGAATAAATGGGTATGTGAATGTTTGAAAAGGAGAACGACATACTCCATATTAATTTACTCTCTAAAAACATTAGTTAATAAAGTGTAGCGGACAATGTTCAAATCATAACTGAAAACACGTTCACTAAATAGAGATAAGAACATCTATGATTGACATGTCATCTAAAGTCGACTTACAAATTTAAAATGTTAGAAATAAGGAAATGAAGTAATACAGAATGCTACGCTTGTAACGTACGTTGTTGTTCTACAGTGTTTAGCTCTGGTATTTACAGGGTCACAGAGAAAGCATCCTAGGTTCTGGAGGGAAAAGCCGTAATTGTAATTATCTGCACTACAAGAGAAACAAGGAGGACAACTTAAGGAAAAATAATGTAATCTCACAATCGACTTTGAAGCAGATAGTTCCTGTGACTTCGTATGGGCAGAGGTTATATTCGGCTACCGGAATAAATTAATAACTAGCTCCTTTTACCGACCCCCTGTCTCAGATGAAACAGTTGCTGAACAGTTCAAAGAAAACTTGAGTCTGCTCACAAATAGGTACCCTACTCATACAATTGTAGTTGGCAGTTACTTCAATTTACCTTCCGCATGTTAACAAATATACATTTTCATAGAAAACAACTTCCGCAATTGTTCTAAATGCTTTTTTAAAATTATTTTTAACAATTAGTTGACGAGGCCACTCAAATTGTAAATGGTTACGAAAACACACTTGACCTCGTAGCCACAAATAATCCTGAGCATCACGACGGATACAGGGATTAGTGAACAAGCAATCGTAGCGATGCTCACTTCCATAAGAAATAAATTCACCAAAACTAAACGCGAAATATATCTATTTATAAAAGCAGCTGAAAATTCGGATGACGTCTTTCTAAGAGATAGTCTCCAATCCTTCCAAACTATGCAAATGAAGACCATATGTGGCTTAAGTTCAAAGAAATAGTATCAACAGCACTCGAGATATTCATACCAAATAAATTAACAAGAGACGGAACCGATCCCCCATGGTACACCAAACACGACAGAATGCTGTTGCAGGAGCACCGCAAAAGGCACGTATAATTTAGACGAACGCAAAATCTCCAAGATTGGTGAAGTTTTACTGAGGCTCGAAATTTGGTGCGGATTTCAATACTTGATACATTTAATAGTTTCCACAACGAAACTCGCTCTATAAATGTGGCGGAAAATCCAAAGAGACACTGGTCCCATCTTAAGTAAACAAGCGGAAAGGCTCAGTAAGTACCTTTACTGCGCGACAGCGACGGTAATGTTACTGATGACAGGGCAACTGAAGTGGAGTTAGTAAATGCATTTTCCGAAATTCCTTCACCAAAGAAGACGAAGTAAATATTCCAGAATTCGAAATGAGAACAGCTGCAGACATAATTTAGAAGTAGATATCCATGGTGTTGCAAAGCAACTGAAATTACACTGTCAGTGACAGAGGAAATGATGAAATATCTTTTCAGAAAGTCTCTAATGTATAAGAAAAGTAGGTCTAATACATTTGTTTCTAATGTTCTTCAGTAACAATTAATTTTCAGTAGTAAGCTCCTTGCTTTTACTGACCTGTTTAAAGATAATCAACAATTTAGTAAGAAATTTTAATTTTTAAATGACTATATCTAAATGTACTCAAGTAGATTTACATCTACTATAAATGTATGGAGCTCAACTGAAATAAAAAATATTTGAGGTGCCAAAATTGTCAACCTTGGGATCAGATCAGTTTAGGGATGTCAATTTTAGGTGCAATTCAAAGGTTCAGTTCCCATTTTCTTTTACAAAAGCGTATACTATCAGTTTAACAAACCATGATATTTTAGGTGATAGCTGCGATTCTGAAGCTTCAGAAAATTATTTTAGAACTCACAATTATTTAACAGTATGGCCATAATATTGGAAGGTAGAAAAAAAGTTATCTTAACGTGACAACAATAGGGATACTTTTGTGAGGCTTGAAACACTTTTTAATTTTTACATTAAGGGCTGATTCGCATCACACTTTGCGCAGGCTTTGGACCGTGAAAATTATAAATGACCATCTACCATTCTGGCGTGTGTAAAATCAGCCTAAACACGCTGAACTAATGTACGCTCTGTTCACAATTACAACTTAATATTAGCTCCGATAATGCTGCTTCAGTGTTTTAATAATTTTATCTCAGTAATCTGCGAGGACTCAGTGGTCTTCATAGTTTTTAATACATTATTTTTAACGTATTTTAGTCCAGTTTCTGAATATAGGCAATGGCTTTCTAGCAAGGCCTAATGTTGCCAGTCTCTTCATAATTCTTTACGATTCTCTCTATCCTGTCGTCCAGCTTCAAGTACTTCTTCTTCTTCTTCTTCCCTCTTACCTTCAAGATTCATTTCCAATTTCATGTACATGCAGTTCGTGAGCTCTGCTTCCTCTTTCAAGCACTCCACAAACTAGTTGATTCTACGGTGAGGGTTTCCAATAATACTATTTATTTTGTTGTGCCACCCTTCAACAGCATTCGTCGTTCGGTGACTTTTTCCGTTAACAGTCCCACATTTCTATTGCGATATCCTCATTCTCTAGCCAGTTATCCACAAAGTAGTCAAAAAATTGAGAGAACCTTCTGTTATCAGGAGCTTCTGCGTGAAACTCAATGCATCCTTTGCTTACGTCCTCCCGTTTTACAACTGCCAGCGCTGCACACATGCTGACGTGAAGTCTTAAATCCTCGTTCAGGCGGTACTCCTCAGACCGAGAACTCGAATTCTTCTCCATAAACTCTTCTTCATATGGAAATAGAATCCATTTATTTCAGTTGTGGGAAAAACTTACGAATGGCCGATATCGCAACTGCCTCAAAGTCCACCTTTACTTGTTTAGGACGCCACTCAGAGACTGGAACATATGTGAGGCGAACATATGTGTCTTTCTTCTTATTAGGGAGGAGTGCAAATACAGTAGGAAGAATGTTTGTTTATTTAATCGGGCAGTAGAAAACTACTGCCATCTCCCATTTTTAATAGATCTTCATGAAGATCAGTTTCATAAGAGTTCTTAGGCTCTTGTTGGTTCTCACGCTCTTGACTCCATCGACGACGCATGGTTCTCTTCATAGAATCTGAATTAGGCATCACTGTAACAAAGTCATAAACTTTGTTACGTAGATTTCCCATTTCATCCGCGTATATCTCAGATAACTGTGTAGTTTCTTCTCGAGACCTTCTCTTCGCTCTTTCCACTTGCTTTCTCGTCAGGCGGTCCACAGAGACGTTCTAATATGTTCAACACTTCTCTGTTCCTCGAAAGCAGCTTTCCCTTGCAGTGATCCGCTTTTCGGCGTAAGCACATCCATGTAACAACACCTTCTTTAGATTCCCTCTGTTTAAGATGCGCGTAGCCTTTCTAATGAGCAGGAAGCCTGCCCTTGTTCGTTGTAATAACTTCCATACTGATGGTCACGTTAGGAACTTCGAAAGCAAACTGGGCGGGCGGGTGAGGAGGAGGAGGTGGAGACAAGGGACCCGACCCTTCGGAGCAGGTAAAACCGTGGCAAATGTCCGGCGTGGCAACTGTCCGGACACCCTGTAAAACAGGAGTGGCCACGGTTCGGCTTTGGGCCATACCGGGGCCCGAGGGTCGAAAGTGGTCAGCCTCGCTTCACGTTTCCCCCACCGCCACGCTCGCTGTCTATGAGCGGTCGGGGGAAGAGGGGAAAACAGCGAACGCGACGCATTTAAATGGCTATACAGTCGTACTGCATACGACTCATTTTATATTTCACGTTTTTCAGCAGCATAGATCCCAAACGAAATAAGTTTTCAGTATTAATTATATTCGGCGAGTTGAATAAACAATATTTTTATCTGGTACAAACTGCTAACATATGGACAGACGCAGACAATTTCACTGAGTTTGTCATTCAAGTTCCCACGTAATCGCAACTTATTTAGTTTCATATCGAAAAACAGCTCTTTCACACAACTATGCCGATCGAAATATTGTAGCACTTTTGCAACCTCATTGTGGGGACTGAAAATCTACCTGAGGAGCCCTGGACGGGTTCAACGTAAAACGATTTGTAATTAAAACTACAATTACCTTGCAGGTCAGTCAGTTACATCTGCGCATGCACAGGGGGCGCTTTCAACTGAAACAGCAAACGGTCTCGAAAAAAAATTGAAAACATATGTAAGATAGACAGTGTCCTCAAAACCTTTATAAAGCTACCGTTGTAACTCTTGCAAGGCAATAATGAACTCTTGAAACATCGCGCTTTCTTATGCCAGTGAACTGGATTGTCTTTGTCACATTTTCTTTCTAAATGCATTTCTATCGAATCGAAAGAAATTATCATGCCTTGTATTACTATGGCCAGTGTGCGGCCAAGTCCACATAAAATGCGAAGTGTGCTATCCATTCTGGATCTTCTAATTATCGTTCCCAAACTCTTTTTTTCCCTTCATACATTCAGCAATGGCGAGATTTAAATCGAAAAAACGTTCCAGTTGTGCCCGTTGACTTAACCAATGTATTTTGCAGTAATATATGAAGTCTCCATAATCCTCGTTCATGTCCCATCAGTTTCTTAAAGTGCTCCATGCCTGCAAATTTAGCACAAAGTGCTTTTTGATGTACAGAACAGTGCATCCCATCTGTCGATCGTTCGAATTTTTTGCTCTTCCAGTGTCATTTAAATTCTTTCTGCACGGTACTATAATGCCGTTTCGTAGTATATAACAAGTACCTGTCGCTTCTCCCTCTCTTCCGTTTTTCCCATTCATTTTAAAGGATTATGACGACATGTCGCTAGACTGCCTCATTTTGTGTAGACAGCCACTGGATCTGTGAACATCCTTCATACCACGAACAAATAGCAAAGGGTAAACAGTGCTGACATCACGATTCTGACGAGGATTGTGCCGACCTCAAAGTGCCGGTACTTCCGTGAAGGACCAAGCAAAGCCGTGTGACGGGCCGGCTCTTAGCCCGCCCGCGGCCCGCACTTGCTGGACGCGTGAAGTTTGGCACGTCGTGGCCGGCCCTCCTGTAAACGAGTTTTGCCAGATATAATTGACATTTTATAAAGTCTTTGACAGTGTACTGGGCTAATTATATCATGTGTCTCATAAAAGTTGGAATGTGGTGCTAGCTTTTTTTAAAAAGATCTGTGAAAGAACTTACTGTAATATGGGTCTAAATGACAGAATGTGCACAGCTTGCCGCCACGGCGGTTTTAAATTTTGCCGGTTGCTTTTGCGGACGGCACGGCAGTCCCTTTCACTTTATTCCCTCCCATCTCTCAGCACAGTCGCCTTCCATAGGTTTGTCATTAAAAAAAAAAGGAGAAACAGAATACAGTGGTGTCATCCAATTAATTTTTAAGGTACAAAGACAGTGCGTTTCACGTCCAGTTGAAAGAGCTGGTAGCGATCCAGAGAAATTATTTCAGCACCTACGAATGAGTAAGGTGTACCAACATTTTATGAACTGCATGGACGACTGAAGATTTCTTATTTCTGTCACGGAAGACGAGCCTTTTGGACTGCAGAGACTCCTCTTTGACTATATCGAGGGACTGTGTTGATAGTTACAAAGAGAATGTTTAGTTACCGTTTTTCCAGAGACTGAAGATTAGAACTCGCACCAAAATCTCGGGCCCATGCGCAGAAACACATCGTCCTGCTGCTCTGTGCGTTTTGTCAGTATGAATGAAACACTCTTCCCGCCTCAGCGTGGCAGTTTCACGATGCGTCGCACTGCTAGAACGACAGCAGAGCACACTGGATATTCTGCAGTCGTTCTCACACGACGTTACAGAAAATATTCTTTAAAAGTGTTTGATTCATTCACATCTTGTAGTTTCATTCGTCAGTTTCAAGGTGAACTGTATATAGTTTCGTTAATGATAATAGTTAATATATTTCCAGATTAAGTAATCAATCACACAAAATTAGAATTGTTTACCATGAAAAATATGAGTCGCTACGAGTTTACGTTTGGTGCATGTTAGATCATACATTGCTTCATACGAAATGACGCTGACACGTTTAATTTTTCCTTAAACTTAGCGAGAGATCTATATCTGTCTACAGTTTCGAGAAAATGGGTTGTATGAACCGAACTCACTTCTGCAGCCACGCACAAACGGTATACTGAAAATTAAATGTTCATATCATCCCTCGTATCTCATAAACGGTTTGAGGTATCAAGAAATTTTTGGCAAATGATAGCAGATAAAGAAGAAGCTATTTTGCCATGAGGCTAACACCACACTGTATAGGAAACAACAGATTTTTTTCCAGTGGGAAAATCTAATATTTTAAGGGCCATTGGAAGCTGGCGAAACAAGAATTAGTGAGAGTTTGAAACGATACGGTGAAAAAATTACGCTTTTATTCTTATGCTAATAATGAGCTTTTCATAGGCCGTTGACCTGTTAAAATCTGCTGTTTTGACAAAAGAAGCTTAATTTAACATGGCAAAAAGAGAATTGTAAATACAGGGCTATTCAAAAAGAAGAAACATATTTCAAACATTATTGCTTCCAAACTATAAAAGATAGAAACATAATTCCAACGTTCCTGGAAAGAGAAAAGTTCGAATTTTTATGCATTCGATGCGAGCACCATGTGTTACACGACAAATATCAAAATGGTGGCTCATTTCCTGCCACAAACGAAGCAGGTAACCTCTCGTTATCGAATTCACAGCTATGTCGCAGAAAAGTGTCAGACATAAAGGGAGGGGAGGGGGAGGGGGGGAGCGGGAGCGGCGGCCTCGGCGGCTTCTTCTACGTGATTCCAGGACGTTGGAGTGAAAGAGGACGAGCAGAAGATGAACTACATCGCTGGTGGCTTCCCAGGTCTCCAGACCACACACCTTATGACTTTTATCTGTGGCGGCAGCGTAAAATACCTCTTTTTTCATCTCCCCCCACCTCTCTCATAACCCCCCCCCTCTCTCATAACCCCCCCCCTCACCCATCCATGTGTGACACTCTTGAACTAAATGGAAAGAAAAAAAAAGTAACTTAGTTACAAACTGCAGCCTGCACATACTTTATTCAACACATGTACACGTCACTACAGACATTCGGATTTAGGTTATGATATGTTCGATATGCTTGCCTGTCTTTAATAAAGCCCCACAAAAGTAGTCGCATGTGTTCAAATCCGGAGAATATGGCAGCCAATGGCGGCCCATGCCAGTGGCTTCTGGATACCCCAGAGCCAGAATGCGATCCACAAAGTGCTCCTTTAGGACATCAAACACTCTCTTGCTTCGATTGGGTCGAGATGCGTCTTGCATAAACCACATCTTGTCGAAATCAGGGTCACTTTGGATAATGGGGATGAAATCATCTTCCAAGACCTTCACGTGCCGTTCGGTAGTCACTGTACCATCAAGGAATATCGTACCGATTATTCCGTGACTGGACATTATATACCACACAGTCACCCGTTGAGGGTGAAGAGACTTCTCGATCGCGAAATGCGGATTTGCATACCCCCAAATGCGCCAATTTTGCTTATAGAGGAATCAATTCAAATGAAAGTGGGCTTCGCTAAACCAAACCACACAATGTGCATACTAATTCCCGTCATGCCCCGCGGTAAAACGTGCAGTTTGAGCGTCCTAACGCAAACTGTTCAGAAGTTATGACTCTTTTATTTCATATAGTTCAATAATCATCATCTTGTACATACACGTACATTGTGACAAATTCCCGGTTAGGAATTGCGTTTTGTTGAAATAAGACGTGGTGTTGTATTTTATTCGTCTTGGATGATACACGTTTTGAAAGGGGCTACGCTCTCGAGCAGGCTGTAGCAGTTTTACAGAAGTGATAGTGAATCAATTTTTGGAAATGAGGGTGAGAGTGATGCTGGGGTAGATATTATGCAGGAAGATATACACGTCCTAGATGAAGTGGATGTAAGTGAATGTCAAGATGATGATAGTGTTATTCAGGAAACTTGTGCGCCTATTCTTGTATCCAGAAGTAGGCAGATAATATACGTAAAATATAAACTTTCATGGTCGGAATTGTCACAATTAATAAAATATACCGGGCTATTATGCCGTGGTCTAAAGGATTTCACTTCAAAACGCGACGTTTTGTGCCCATCTGCGGAGAACGTTTTCAAGGGGGATCGTAAATCAGTAAATTAAATGGCGTAGTAATACAGTCGGAGGACATATTAATTAGTTCTGATGTGGTGTCGCTATTTACTATGGTTCCATTGTTGCACAAGCTGAATCGGATTTTTCCTCCTGATGTTGCGGTACTGTTTAAGTATTGCCTCACAGCCACGCATTTCAAATGGAACGAAGAGTTCTATGAACAGACGTATGGTGTCGCTATGGGAAGCCCCTTAAGCCCGGTTATAGCGAACTTCTTTAAGGAAGAATTCGAGAAGCAAGCATTGGAAACGGTGAACAAGAAACGGAATATTTGGTTCCGTTACGTGGATGATAAGTCTGTTTTGTGGCGGTATGGCAGGGTGGAACTGAATCGTTTTCTCAAACATCTGAACGGGATCAATCCGAAGATTCAGTTTACGGAGGAGGAGGCAGGCGGTAGATTAAATTATCTTGGTGTACTAGCTTTCAAGAAAGATTATGGTAGCTTGGGCCACGCAGTGTACCGAAAACCCACGCACACGGAGTTACCTACACCGGGATTCGAACCACCACCCACAACAAACGCGAGGCGTCATAAAAACGTTGGCGGATAGAGCAAGGAAAATCTGTGAACCAGAGCTGCTTGACGCAGAATTAAAACATCTCACCACTGCGTTGCTTAAGAATGGTTATTCGTACGGTGAGGAGAAAAGGGCGTTAAGACCACCGCGTAGAAATCATAGTGATGCTCTAGCGTCGGTGAAATCGAAAGTTTTCGTACCATTCGTTAAGGACGTGACTGACCGCATAGGAAAAACGTTGAGCAAGTGGAACATTGCGGTAATTTACATACTCGCATGGAAGATAAAAAATCATCTGAAATCGACCAAGGATGCTCTCCAAATCCTGGAAAAAGCTGGCATTTAAGGAATTCCGTGTAGTTGTGGGGAGGTGTAAGTGGGTACTACAAAAAGAACTGTAAAAAAACTACCCGAAGAGCACAAGGGCAATTGGAGAAGAGGGCAGATTGATACATCAGCTGTTGCGGAACATACTTTACAGTCAGGAGACGACCACATCCAGTTTGACCGGACTCAAGTACTGGCAGCCACAAACGGACACCACGGGAGGGGAGGCTGTTCAGCGAGGTCATAGAGACTTGTGAAACACCACAGCAATTTTAGTGGGCAGTAGGACGTGGAATTGGATGCAATTTGGATTCCGGTGCTGAAGATGATTTGTACCAACCAGTCTTCCACCATAGGACGATAGTAACAGCGGACGACGGCAGTCGACAACGGCCAGTTGCGCTCACGCATCCAAGACATATGACGTCCCGCCCCTGCGCGGAAGCGGAATTTTGCTGTAGTCATAGCGAGCCAGGGTGTGAATCGGACATTCAACAAAACTACGATGCTCCATGAAAACGTTCCCTGCATATGGGGGCGAAACGTCGGGTTTTGAAGTGAAATCCCTCAGACCACGACATAATAGCCCAGAATATTTTATTAATTGTAAATAACGTGTGACTAGTACCACCTGATGGTGCGCAAGCAGATTTCAAGGAATGTAATATGTGAAACTGCACGTATTCCACGTCGCCTTAGACTACTATTACATTCAAGGGCAGACTGTCTGACATCACATACAGTGTGTAATCGTAATGCATACCAATAATCGAGCAGACGGCACTCACATCTTGAACGCTGGATTGAACTTAACCCTTCAGCACTGCAGGCATTCTTTCGTTAAGAGTGTTGTGTAATAAGTGTTCATCATACGACGTGGAGAATGAGTGGAAGTTTATTTCTAAAACAGTTCCTTGTAAGTGATACTACACAATACATTAATTAATTACAATATTGTTACAAAGTGAGTGGCATATAAATATTCTGTGTTAATATACTTTTTGGAACTAAATAATATATATGTTTTCAAATATCCAACATAGCTGTTACATAATGACAACTTATATGAAACTTACAGCACGCAACAATGGAGTTGAAATCACAACATTGTGCATCGGGCTCTCAATAAATCAGTGTAATTTTTATGAAAATATTTTACATTTTGCTAGTATCATTTTGGGATCAAAAAAGACCCCAGACATGTTTTTCCAGAGCCGATGCCATGCGAGGGTTAACAGCAGTTTTCGTTTATCTTCAAGACGTCAGCGGCAAATTTGATACTTGAGCCCAACAAATCAAAAACCAATTTATTGGAACGGCATCAGACTGTGTATGCAGCAGCCACAATATCAGGAACGCTCACAAAAGATGCCTATCACCAGGTATTGGACAAACTTGTAAAACTTCACGTAAAAATATAGCCGCTTCTATACAGTATTAACTCGTGGCGTGGGCAAAGGTCCGTCCTTACATGATCGATTGTTTATTCGATAACATCGGAATACCAACTTGCTCATTAAAAGTAATTCCGCCAAAGTGTACGCCGTTCTGTCAACGCTGCGACGTATGCTAATACTGACAGATGAATAATTACATTCGCAGATTACAGAAGTGTGCTATTCTCAACGCACAACAAAGAGACATCACAAGTAGAAGCGATGCAGTTAAGGTACACACCTTCCTCCGTTATCTATTGCACGCCCCAGTGTCGAGAAAATGTTTCGATATACATGTTCTGCCGCGAAATTATCGCCAGATTGCAAGACATTTAGCAATTTCAACGATGTTCCTTTTCCTAAAGATAGTTACACTAAAAATTGTGACTTGCTTAGGCGGTTATGTGGCTTCGTACGTTGTTCCGAATTTGAATGCATTGAATATTTTTATGATCATTATCACCCCGGGGAATGCACTGGCTCTCTTGAAGTATAAAATAACTGAAATACGAGAATGTATTTCATTTTCAGTTACGTTACTTGTATAAGTGATGAAGAATCTATTTTTATTTTATTTGTCAATAATTCCATCGCATTTCACGATGTCACAAAAATATTGAATTCATATAAGATTATGTGAATAATGGGGGCGAAAATTTGAAACAGTGCGCTTAGTGACTGTCCTATGACTCACTTGGCTTTACACCGTGCGACCAGACTGATGAAGTGGCGTCGAAACGAAGCCAAAATAGATGTACATTTTCACCATTCATTCACATGCGAAGTTTCGACAGTGTCGGTGACCTATGGTGAGTTCCCCTTGTCAGATAGCTACTTTATCGATAACAGGCAGCTAGACAGGTACATGGAAGAATTTTAGCAAATAATGTGTGAAACATAATGCTGCATTACTTGTTGACTTCTTTGGGTCTCCAAACTTGTAGTTTTGTGATACATATGAAACATAGCTTTTTCGAAGGATTGTTATTACTCCATTCAGTGTAAACATATTTTTGAAAAGAGTAGAATAATGAGTCACGTACCATATTCATTTTTTCCCTTGCCGTTCGTTTCGTGAAATACCCAGCCAGATCCTTTACATACATCGATCTACGCATTTTTGTGTGTTCTCTGTCCTCTTAAATCTTATCCTAGTAATCATCTAGAGCAGTGGTCGTTAAACTTTTTGCTCAAGGGCCAAAACTAACAATATGATGTGGCACCTCGGGCCGCAGATTTCTAGGTCTTTTTATTAACTGGCAAACCACATAAATGGTGTGTTATGAATCTCCAATAGACTAGCTATAGTAAAGAAGCGAGAGGTTTACCACTGACTTTCTAGCACTTACCGTTAAAGTCGATACCATTCGGACCACTATGTGTAGAATGTTCTGTTTCAGGCTGTTGCCATCCTCAATGATCCGTAAATTGTAACACTGTAATTGCCCGACGAATTGTTGCTGCGTTGTCTTTGTGAACAGATGGTTAATAACAGCAAATTGACCTATACTTAAATGTATTATGTTACATGAGACAACTGTTTTCTACATGTTTTGAGTCATTTTTCTTCAACTCACGTGACTGAACTGCAACAGGCTTAATTTTATTTCATACTAGATGAGGTACCTGGCATTGGCTATACATGTATTTATTCCAATCTTATGCTATTCTGTCTTTTCCTTCCCTCACTCTCTGTCCTCCATCTCGACTTTCCCCTCACTCACCATCTCTTCACCCCTTTATCTGTCCATTTCGCACTCCCCCTCTATGTGACCATGTCGTCCTCCCCCTTCTCACTCCGCATTACCATCCCACGCCCCAATAAGACGTTGCCTTTGCTTACCCTAGAATATTTCTTTACACATTGAAAATATGTGTATCAATGTGGTTGAAATCGATCCGAGGGCTTAGGAGCAGAAGTGGAGGATAAAAACACACACACACACACGCACACAATTTTAAGAGCTAATTATTTCTTTTAACAAATGTGTACCGCATATGACCATCTCTATAATGCGTATTCATGAATCCGACGCACTTTCATTTAAGATTGATACAACAGCAGATAGAGGCACGCGCACCCATTTGTCAGCACTGAGAAACAAACAAGAAAACATTTCTATTATTATGTCCCCTCCCACCGCAACAAGAAATCTATCTGCTCCTGTACCAAGTGGCACCTGTAAAGGTTTCATCTGACGAAGGAGACAGGTACAGCCGATCAGCAAACCATTTATTCTTTACCAGATTTGGAGAGACATCATTTATCTTTCTTCAGAAACTATAAACATTAGCACCTGTTGAAATAGTACTTTCGTAAACAAACCACTCGCAACTGTTGGATGTATGTGACTCCTTCGCCAAATAACATTGCTGTGCAGTTGCTGACAACAATAAGCCACGTTTGACACTGAAATTCTGCAATACAGGGAAAAAGATTTTTAAATACTCGTCCGCCGACTTGACTACTATTAGATTATGAGGGATGTATTCGTAGGAGACATACGAGTAATTGTCACCTTGTCAGCAATTACATTTTTAGTCGGTCTTCAGAGGAGTCGAGTGCTGAGACCGATTGGAATAATCGCTGTGGTAGCATGAGTCAATGATGACATGTGCCATTCACAGACTTTCACAGAATTACTGTCACCATGTTTACAAGTGTTGAAAACTGCATAAAATGCTGCTGATCAAATTTCAATAAACTGGAAAAAGCATACAGTGCATCTGACTAATTCATTCCAGTTTAATTATCTCTCTGAAAATAAAATTCACATGACTTGCATAATCTTACAATAAACATGTAGCTAGGCAGGAGCATGTGAAGGATGAGAGGAAGAGAGGGAATCATTAGTAATTTTGAACCACTACCAAAAACAAATCTGGGATCAGTGTATGTTGTTCCTGAAATTTATTTCAAAGTACTTTCATGCAAGATGTGATAGATGTATTATTAAAATATTATATTAATTATTCAAATGGCCATAAAAACTTTATTATAAGTGCATTAATCTCAAACTTCCAAAAAATGTAGAAATAAATAAGAAAAGGACAGATGCACTGCACATGCATCAGGCTATATAAGAAAGTTACAGGTCTCTTATTGAATGTGGTTTTTATTCATTATAACTGCAAAACAAACGTAAATACAAATATATAATTTTTCATTAATGTGACTTGTGATGTTGAACTTCTTTGGCTATGTCGTCTATATCGGCGTCGCTTGGGCTGCATGCAAGCCTCATTGCGTCTTCTAAATGACTGGACGACCGATTACGATATTTATTTTTCAGGTACTTCAAAAATGAAGTACCTGAAAACAAAGCTTAACAAAGATAAGTTGAAGGAAATAGTGTTAAAATGAACTGTGCACAGTCTCGTAAATTTTTATAATTGTTAGCCACACATTTCCAAAATTCAGTGTACTATCGTGTTTCACGATGTTCTATAAACAGAGCTTTAAGCTGTGTGTCACTCTAAAGTTCGATTATTCCATTTAGCAAATTAGTTTAAGGAAATCCAAATTAACAGAATAATTTGGTATCATGTCCAAAATGCCAAGTGTTCTGTACGAGAATGAAACAGCTCCGAATATTTCTAACAACTGCAAATCTGTTTTTTATTTCTTCCAAATAGGCTTCCAAATATTTTTTTCTTGTTTTGGTAAATAGTTTCGGCGATAGTTAAGCCGGATATGAGCATAGCAACAGTTCGAAAATTAGACAGATCTTTTACTTAGAGTTCATTTATACATAATTGCAGCTTGGCTTCAAATGCAAATATTTTGTTAGTCATTTGCCCAATTACCTTGTTTGATCCTTGTAATTCCAATTTAAGTGTTTTGAATTTTTGTGTAATATCGGTCAAAAAAAGCTGTAAGTATCCACCATTTCTCATCAAGTTAAGGATAACTTTTGCCACTTCGTTGTAAGAATAAAATAATTTCAGTTTTCAAACTGACGTTCCAGCACTTTTCCTTTGCTTAGCCATCTGAAAGCAGTATGTAGGAGAACATCACTGTAACAAGCTTGCAATTCCTGCGGAGGTTCTTCAAATTTTCGGTGATTAAGTTCACGGGCACGAATGAAATTTATAACGCATATAACCGTTTGAATAACATTCTTCAATTTGGTATTTGATATTTGACATGCCAAACTTTCTTCATGCAGTAAGCAGTGAATGGAGAGTAAATTTGGCAAATTCCATTCCTTCTTAATCAGTGCTATCAAACCATTGTTGACGCCCGTCAATGACGGACAATCATCTGTACATACTGATATCCATTTGCTCATAGATAAGTTGTTTTTTTTCCGACTTCTTTAATTGGATCCACAAAATCAAATTCTTTTGCCGGCCGGTGTGGCCGTGCGGTCTAGGCGCTTCAGTCTGGAACCGCGTAACCGCTCCGGTCGCAGGTTCGAATCCTGCCTCGGGCATGGATGTGTGTGATGTCCTTAGGTTAGTTAGGTTTAATTAGTTCTAAGTTCTAGGGGACTTATGACCTAAGATGTTGAGTCCCATAGTGCTCAGAGCCATTTGAACCATTTTTTTTGTGTAGTAACGCACAAATAATGAAAACTGAGCCATCGAAGCTAAATCTGTACTGGAATCACATGCAAGGCTGAAGTATTTGTATAGTTTGACTTTGTTAATTACTGCCTCAAACATATATTTTGAAATATCTTCTATAAGACATAGACAGGTAGATTCTGAAAGTGTGAGCTTATTTATTTCAGCTGATATTTGTTTACTGTTGGAGAAATTTTGAAACAAAGTTTCAGAAACAGTCATCATACATTGCTTCACTATTTCATCAGTGAAAGCTTTCGTATTTTTTTGCCAGAATATTACATACTTGGTATGATGCTCCTGTCACAGCCTCACATTGCCCAACTTTTGTTGACGACGAATGGTAGATTTTAGATGAGCAATTTTTTCCTTTCTTTCATTTGAATTCAAAGGAAAAGCTACTATAAATGAATTGTGTTTACTTGTGTAGTGGCGAAATAAATTGTATCTCCTCAGTCCCACAATCGTATCCCGGCATATTAAGCAAGCAGCAGTACCTTCTTTGTGTCCACTTAAAAGACAAAACCCTTCTTCCCATATTTATTGGACACTTCTTTTCTCTTCACGTATTTTCCTCTTAGTCATTGGTCTTGAGGGTACATCAGACATTATTTATTCCACTAATAATTATATCACCAAATATGAGCAAAAATAAACTCAATACGCGACCCACAATAGCTCAGGGGCACTGCAACTTAGTTCACGACTGACAGACTGACAAGACAAAGCTAACAATGAGGCGGCTGCAGGACAAACGAGCCGACAAACGAGCGGCCGTGGGCACAAGGCGCGTTTGACGTACATCTCACATTGTTGGCTAGCAGGCCGCTCACGCCTTTAGCGCTGCTGAACACCGGCAAGTGGCGCGTTAAATGAAAGTGGTGGATGGTTTTCAGTTACCTAATCACTTCCCCAACTTTAATCACAATTCTACGCAGTTTCTGTAAACAAAACACCGCTACGCCAGACAAGTAGATAACTAATGCTACCCGTGCGAAGCCGAGGAGGGTCGAGGGCAGCACGAAAACATGATCTGGGCCGCATGCGGCTCGCGGGCCGCAGTTTGACGACCACTGATTTAGAGGTTTGGCCCACGAAACTCACCATTCTTCCATTAAATTAATTAATCGCTCAGTGCCTGTGACCCAAGCCATGTTTAGACCTTGCGAGATCCCCTCGCTTCTAAACTGATACTGTTATTACTCAGCTTAGCCGCGAGTCCGAAGAGGGTGGTATATGTGACGCACAGTATAACTGGTCAGCATTTCCACCCGGAATTTGCGAATGTAAGTCGGACCTTCCTTGACCCGCCTTGGCGGGTCGTGTCGTCGGATTTCCTCATACCTGGGCGCGGTACAGCTCTCGTAAATGTCGTCCCGTCCAGATTCTTCATTGGCACTTTGGATGTGTCTGTCGGTGGAAGATAATTATCTGAAACTGCTGTCGATCAACTTTGGGGTATCTATTTATTCGAAATTAACATTCAGAATACCGTAATATCACTTCTATTCCTATTAGATCAATAATGAAACACTCGTGTCACAAACTACTTGTAACCGAGAGCATGACTACCATCGAACAAGACAGGAAGAGCTCTTAACGCCGACTGCCGACTTTGGCGCGCAGTCCATATCTCTTACTAGTTTCGTCACAGTTCGTGGATTTCCAATCAAGTTTGTACTTACTAAGATACGCATTTGTGAATGAACGGGTGTGAATTTTAACGAGGCAAAATTATGATAAATAGTTTTAAACACCCAGAGGCTCCTCCTAGTATTCATGCTGTCATAAGTGACTTTAATTATTAAATATAAATAAACAAAATCGGTGACTTTGGCGCCAAGATGGCGGTGCTTCCCGTCATGTATATTTCCCAGGCCGACGCTTGTTGCCGTGGTCCAGCGCCGAGCCCCACCCCACTAAGCGCGACATGTGGTCGCTTCGTCACCTAGCCAGCCAGCGTGGGAAATGCTCTCCGATTCATGGCCGGCTACGGACTACAGCATTTCCTAACTATCGTGAATACATCAATAAGAGACAATAATTTATTAAAACTGGTAAAAATGTCTTAGTCACGTAAGAGGCACCTTACAACCTACGAAAATAAGTTATGAAAACAAAAAGACGGCAAATAACATCAGAACGAATGCCGCGCTGTGCTTGAAAGACTGGAGGCGCCAGTGTTTACTAATCCCCTAACCACTATCCCATTGCGTCACCGTGCTAACGGCACAGCTGCCGTGTGTCGTTCGAACGGCAACGGTCCGTACCCCGTATATGTGAAAACCGCCATATGGCTTTTCGTGCCACGAGCGTGTACATTCTGCCGTGTCGATGGCTGCCCGACAAGTGTAAAATGTCCGTTCTCTGTGAAAGTCAGCGTGTAGCAAGGAGAACTGCCGCAGTCCCAACTGGTGAAGTGTCTCTTACTGGATCGTTCGTAATGTCAGCGATGGACAACTCCTCGAAGTGTTCTTAATCTGGTAGTAGACAGGTGTACGACGAGTACTCAACCTTGCGTGAATATCAGACTATACAGACGTGTCTAGACGACGACAATTCTACGTGGAGTGCAAAGCCGCCGCCCGAAGGGCCAACTCGCATCGTCGCCACAGGCTGTCGACCGCGGCTAACGCGGTTTCTAGCGTTTTGGGAAATGTGGCCCCCCTTCCCCCTACATTCACACACAATAGGCACAGACCCAAGACTGATTTCATTAATTGGGAAGAAACAGTCAGGTACGCGAATTATTTAAAAATATCTACAGCTGTTATGATAGTCAAAAGAACTGGGGCTTTTATACGAATATAACTGGATGAGCTATTGTACATTACTAATATTTGACGCAGAACCTAACATTCGTAAAACAGACGAATAAGTAACAAACATTAAATTAGTACTGAAGACTGAGAAACAAGAGAAACCACTCTTCACTTCCAAACAGAAGCAAGTAGTAAGACACTGAACTTTCTGCCAGCTGATTACTGATCTTTGGTTGGAAAGACGGATATCGTCATGTCGAATCCTCACCTTGAGACGTATTTCAGTAGGTTCACACCTTCAGTAGGCATAAGCAAAATACCTGTATGCTGTTCCGTTGTTAATGGGGCAACCCTCTTTACATTGGTTCAGTGCCAGTATTACTCACTCTCTACGATGCTGTCACCCCTTGGACCTGTGGCATACAACTGGAAAAAGCTTGCCTGCTAATAGGCTACTGGCTTCATATCTCGAATTTTCAAGGTCGACTCACATTGAACGCCATGGAACGGTACATCGGAACACTCCACAATGCGTTTCAAAAAGCGGCATTCACACAAACCGTCAGTGGAATGGAACATCGACGTCAAGGATGCACGGAAGAACGTTTTGTATTGCCTTTAACCCCGTGGCGCATAGTGTCCGCTACAGTGGACAGCTGTTAATGGTCGCTTCTTTGACGTTTTCAATCAGTCCTGAGGCTGCAAATGTACACAGTTCACTGCAGTAGGCACTCTCTACTGGTGTTGTGTCCTGCATGCATTTGCAGCCTCATGACTGATTGAAACCGCTAGAGCAGGGCTTCCCAACCTTTTCAGCTGGCGGACCCCTTCTTCAGTCGAAAATCCATGGCGGACCCCTAGTCAGTCAAGAGCACAGTAACTTTAAATTTCAGACCGAAGCCCATGGGAACTGAAAGCTTCTTAATGCAAGTGCCATGTTCCCAATGACCCCCCCCCCCCCCCCAGTCCCCAATAGTCTTTGGTTTAGAGATGAATGAAAACAACTTAAGGTCAAAAATCGACTTATGAAATACATAGTGCACTGACGAAGCCAAATTAACATTTAATGATGCCAGCGGCCGCATACGTGCCACCGAGCGCTGTGATTGGTCGACAAAGCTCGCTCCGCGCATGCGTAAAAGGTTTCTGCGCATTAGCGCCCTGAGCCGGCGCACAAAGCGACCCCCGTATTGTTGCGGTACAGTCGATCAGAGAAGCCGCATTCTCCGGCACTAAACTGTGTATGCGTTTTCACTTAGGAACCGCAAAGGCTGCTTGGGAAGACGATCTGAAGTAAAAGTACACAAGTTTTTCACACGAAACAAAAAAGTGATGAATTTGATTTTCACATTTTTATCCAATAATTTTACTCATTATTTTACACGATTTGGTGAAGGGTGGCCGCGGATCCCCTAGAAAGAGCCGGTGGACCCCTAAGGGGTCCGCGGACCACACGTTGGGAAACCTTGCGCTAGAGAATTGACCATTAATAGTTGTCCACTGCAGTGAAATTCACGCACCACAGAGTTAAGTATATGCTAGAGCAGATAATGTCAATGTACTTAAATGTCCAACGACACTTCTCGTGTTCTTTCAGTTGTCAGCAGTGTGAAAAATTTACCGTACAACCTTTATGAACATTCGTTCTGAAATTTTCTTCGGTTATCAGTAAACTCTATCATTGCTACTTCCAAAATTCCTACGCTATAGTAGTACTTGCCGTATACTAAACCTGGCTTTCACTGTTGGGCTTTAAGCAAACTGATGTGTTTGACTCGCTTTTTGTATCATGTCTTGGGCGATTCCTCCAACGCCCCTGACAGCTAGTGACTGGTGTAGATGACAGAGTCTTCTGTTTGGTTTTGTTTCAGAAAAATAAAGAGCTAGAAGTGATGGTTCGTTACGAGGAGAGAGCACCGGAGGAGGAGCGTCGTGTGCCGGGCGCGGCGCCAGCGTAAACAACGCGACGCTACTGGGCGCTTGCTGGTGGTCCCGGTGGGGGCAGTTGTATCGCCGACGGTCCCTGCCGCTGCGGCGGCCACGTCAGTTGTGGCGCGCACGCTGCCGACGCAGGACGCCGACCACGTGCGAGCCAGAACCGGCGGCGGGACACAGCAAGGTCGGCTGCAAGCGCTAACGCTGGTGTGTGTGTGTGTGTGTGTGTGTGTGTGTGTACAGAAGTCGGTCCGCATGTCACCTCCTTGCACGAATCAGGTGCAATCAGTGTACATTTAGGATTCAGATTAACCTTTGGACACAGAGCATCCGCAAATGTCAGTAATATTTTTATTGGAGCGAAGCACGCGTATCACCAAAATTTCTCCACTTCCGGTCTCTGCACTCGGGCCGTTTCCTAGTATTCGCAACTGAAGAACGCCCTCTGGCGCACTCCAAGTGGCAGAGGTCCCCCTGTTCTTCAGTTCTGAACACTTTGAAATGGCCTGACGGCTGAGACCGATAGTGGAGAAATTTTGGTGGTACTAGCCCTTATTTTCAATTAAGAACTCATTCCTCCACTAACTTGTCAGTGGCTTGAACCATAGACGTTAGTAACGTACTTAATTGCTTTTACTAACGTAATTGTCTGCAAACGAATTACTGGTATTCATTACTATGGTGGATAAAAGCAACTTCTATTTATTTTATTTTTTTTTACAAAAAAAGTGAAAACTTGTTACATTAAGAAGGTGATTTATTATTACCCATTGCTTTAAGTCCTGCGTTAAAATTTGTCAGTTTTCACAAATTCAGAGTCTTTTCCCAAATCGGGTAAGTTATGTGCGAGCAATGTGTTACAGCTGACAGAGAGCAATGTGCACTCGCTCTATGGAAGTCGCATGGCGAATTTGAAGCCATCTGACGGGATTAGATTCAGGGTCCCATCTTGTTCCTGATATACATAAATGATCTTCCATTTGCTTATTCAGAAGAGGCAAATTTTGTACTTCCTGCAGATGATACAAGTATTGGAATAAAAAATAGTACCAGTCACCTTATTGAAAAGGCAGCTAATGAACGGATGGTTCAAGGTAAATGAAGTATCACTGAATGCTGACAAGTAGTACATACAGTCCAGTACTACTTCTTGAAATCCACAAGGGATAAAAGTAAGTTTCTCAAACGATGAAGTACAGCACGTAGTAACTGTTAAGTTTTAGTACCACAGATAGATCACAACCTCAATCGGAAAATCCACACCTAGAATTAATGAATCGCCTGGATAAGAATTATATCTTGTATTAATACAAGAGTATCTTGCAGAGAGCTCTTGAAAAAACTGGATCGTTTGGATCTGGTATTTGCCTGTCGGTCATACCGTGATTTCCACCTCTGCTATATGTGAAAGACTTAAGTTTGCACCTTGATTCTTACTTAGTAAAAAGGTCTTTTTCCATAAGTGCCTGACAGTCCGTCGCCACGGGTCGGAGGAAGGCAAGAACATCATTCTCTTCCGCCCCTCGTGTTGTAATTAAGGACGCCGTTATAGACGAGACGGGAAAGTCTAATTTTCGTCTATTCTGTACGAACATGTTTTGAAAACTACTATGTTGTCGAACTGCCTTTGGCTCGTCATCACTGTAGCTGGAACAACGTTGCTCGAATAGTAAGAGCTTACAATTTTATTCGCCACAGAGCATAAGTATTGAGAACATTTGGCACGTATCGAAGAGTTTGCAGTAGCAGAGGTTGCTTTTCAAATGTCTCTCTCAAATATGTAAAGCTTGTTTTGGGCCGACGTTATCGGAGCTGCTTCAGTAGGGTACCGTCAGTCTGTACAGTGGTCAAGAAAAAAACTCTTATTCTGGAAGTGAAGGGTGTTCCGGAGATGCTGATTTACTTTTATTACTGTTTCCCTCAGTTGCTTCCAGCGAATGCCGGAACTAATCCTTTGAAGAGATTCCAAGCTATTCCCTTCCCCACGACGGTCCACATTTGTTGGTGCTCTCCCTCGCTAACCCTAAGCGTTTGAGCCCTCTGCAGGAAGTATGGCAAATGGATGTCTTTGCTTCATACAACTTATTTTGGAAGTGACTAGAACCACCGTCTACCGTTCAAATTTATCGCTTGCTAACTTTCAGATTTTCCGGTCGGCCTTCATGAGTATGCCGAATGGAACCGAGGCCGTTCAGTACAGACTTGTACAGCAGTGAGTAATGCTTGTTATCTGGTAGGGTATTCACTGCAATTTACACATGATTTCCGTTGTTTTTCCCTTTTCGTTATTGCATTTGAGAAACCATCTCCTAGCCAACTAACAACTGTGAATTCTTTGCATCGACCAATTCAGTACGGCCTTGCATCAGTTGTCATAAACTTTGTTACAAACGTGCAGTTTGTTACCACCATGACGCCCCCCCCCCCCCCTAAGTTATACGTACGAGGGAGGGGCTTCAGAAAGTAAGTTACACGTGTCGTCCCACGCCAAGACCATTGCGCATCAAAAAAATGGTTCAAATGGCTCTAAGTACTATGGGACTTAACATCTGAGGTCATCAGTCCCCTAGACTTAGAACTACTTAAACCTAACTTACGGACATCACACATATCCATGCCAGAGACGATTCGAACCTCCGGATTGAAGCGCCGAGAACCGCTCGGCCACAGCGGCCGGCTGCGCATCAAGAGGCGCATTGACAGAAGAGGATACGTTATGGGTTTCCTGCATACCCAGTTCTGCTGTAGTACGGATTACAGGTGCACCACAGTGTGGGAAGTAAATGGAGTGACAGTTGGAAACGTGCTCCAAAGTGGAAGTATGCGAGACAGTACGATTCTTGTGGGCAAACCGTCTAAATTACAGACAGGTTCACCGTGTAATTATGGCAGTGTACGGACCAAATGCATGGTGACATCGACCACAGACAACAGTGTTCTGGCAATCGAGGAACTGAATCGCAGCAATTGCAGATTTTCCAACAATGAGGACGTTCACGCGGAGTGGATTTCTACCGTCGAAAAATTGAAAGATTGGTAGAACTTTTGGAGTCTTCGTTTACGAAGACTGGCTGACTATGTTGAACAAATACTGTGGTGTATCTGCCTCACTTTTGAGTGTATTGCAGCATTGAATATAGCCTGTCACAACCAACTGTAAACTGTAACTTGCTTTTTTAGTCCGCTCATATATTATGGCCCAATTTATAAGACAAAACATGTGACAATCAAGAGTTTGTGTGAATTTTTTTTTACGAAGTCTTACGTTTCTTTTTCTTACGTACGACTAAATCGACGATGGTACAGTAATCAGCATTTATTAAAATTCGTGGCCGCGTATCAATCCTATAATCACTTGAACTAAGATGGAAGGGAAAGTTATGTCTGCGAAAAGCGTGATTTTTTTTCCCCCGTGTTTTAACCCTTGTTTTCTGTAACGGTGTTAAGCAGAGGTGGTAACCTACCCAGCAGTTACCTAGAGCAGGTTTCCCCAAACTGTGTTCCACAGAAGTGAATAAGTGCTCCGCGAAAAACTATTAATAACGTGACTTTTTTCCCCAGCATTTTGAGGATACCAATTATTTTTAAAAAATACAGGTATATTTTAAATGATGGACCAGTTTTCAAAAATTCGTATGTATTAAAGTACAAATCCAAAACGAACAAGCTTTATACCAATGAAAAGAGGAAGTTTATACGTTTTTGGCGGGCAGCGGTAGGCGGTGATGGTTTCAGAAGCGGCCGGTAGAGTTCGCGCGGCAAAAGGGCCGTCGTTCCGTTTCACTGTCAGTTGTGAGTGAAATGGCGACTGTGAAGTACAAGGTTTTCTGCGTTCTTGAGTTCCAGAAAAGTGAGTTACACATTGCAGCGCAGCGAGCATTTCGTACCAAATTCGGTATTCAACCACCAACTCGCAAAATGTTTAAGAAATTTAAATAGACTGGGAATGTGTGCAAAGGAAAAAGCACAGGTCGACCGCGTGTGCCAAGGGTGATATCCAACGGATTCAAGAAAGTTTTGTGCGCAGTTCCAGTAAGCCTACCAACAGAGCCAGTCGAGAACTTGGAATACCCCAACCAACTGTATGGTAAGTTCTGAGGCGACGTTTGCTGCAAAAGCCCTACCAATTACAACGTGTGCAGGCTCTCAATCCCAATGACAAAGAGAAGTGTCTCGGATTTTGTGGTTATGCCCTAGCAAAGATGGAGGATGACGCATTTATACAGCGTGTAATTTTTAGCGATGAAGCGACGTTCCACCTTCGTGGAAAAGTCAACAGACACAATGTTCGCATATGGGGTTGGAAAATCCACATTTACCAGTTCAACACGAAAGAGATACACCGAAGGTCAACGTGCTCTGTGCCGTATCCCGTACAAAGGTTCACGGACCATTCTTCGTTGCGGAAAGAACTGTAACGGGAATCGCGTACCTGGACATGTCGGATCAATGGCTGTTCCATCAAGTTATGGAAGATTCCCAGGATTTCATTTTCCAACAGGATGAAGCTCCGCCCCATTGGCACCGTGATGTACGAGGCTTTTTGAATGACTCTCTTCCTGAGCGCTGGATCGGTCGCTGGGGACTTGAGAACCTGGCTCCTGGGGTTATGTGAAGGAAGCTGTTTACGTCCCGCCTCTACCAACCGCTCTGAACAATTTGCGGAACCGGCTCACCGCTGCCGTGCACACAGTAACAGCAGATACTACCGCGTCGATGTTGGCCGTGCAGCCAATGGTGGCCACATTTAACATTTATAATATTCATCTCAGTTCTAATTATTAAATTGATATCAAACATTATGAAAAAAGCTTTGAAACTTCCTCTTTTCATTGGCATAAAGCTCATTTTGGATCTGTACTTGAATAAATACGAAGTTTTGAAAATGGGTCCATCATTCAGAATAACCCTGCATTCAAATTTCTGTGTTATTAGTTATGATTTAACGATGAAGTAATCACTGATTAAAACAAGTTTTTCTCGCATCGAAAAATATTGTTTACTCAACAATAAATAAGTTGTTCCCTCAAAGTACCAGGATTCTCAAAGTCAGAGGAATAATTTGGGACTCACTGACCTAGAGAGTTGTGGGAGACTAAACTGTCGTTAATCAGGCGTGCAGGTATGATCAGCAGCTGGCTCACCTCACTTTGTCGCAGCTGAGTGTTTCGTTGCACAAGGTTGTCGATTGAAGATCTCTCTCGGGTATTAACATCTAAAGTGATTTCTTTCACTTTCTATAATATTGGACCTAGGAATTTTTAGCAGAATGATTTTTTCCCCCCTGAATCGCAGATCTAAAGAACATTCATCTGTTCTGATTTGCGCGTAGTTCTGTTTCGAGGGAAACTCAGTTCGGGCGAAAACCGATAAAAGATACTACTAACATTAATCGTGATGTTTTATTTCTAAAGAAAGGGCATACTGCCATATTACTTAATTCCAGTAAGCGGTCTGCTTTTTATAGACATTAGATGAATCTACGTAAACAGTCGTTTCCTCACATGAAATCATTAATAATGTGTAATACATCAGACGGCGTCCTTCTTACGTCCTCAGTGAAAAATTCGCTTTGAACATCTACAGTTTTTGTGTGTGAAGTTTGTGGCTTCTGCACCTGGCCGGTCACAGTTCTATAGTAGTCGCCATAATTTTTAGAGACTTTAGGTTTGGCTCCGTCTGTCACGTTCTTAGGCGCTTGCATGGTTTGTAATCAAAAGGTCAGTTCTTCTTTTCCTCCTACCGTATTCAAGCTGTGTATCCAATGTGAGTTATAGTCATCCGTGTCACTTCTACATTCATCGGGAGGAAATAAACAGCTTCGAATAAAGAATATGATTAAAAAAACTATCCGAAAACGAAGAATTCAGTAATCAGCCTGTATGTTGTTTACTGGCTGTCTTGCAACGCTTTGCTAATTGTGATTTCATACTGTTTTATTTCTTCACTTTTTATTTTGTTGAACTGGAATTTTATATGTGTAATAATGCCACCCAATAGACAGTACATTTTTTAGAGACAGCAGTTCTCTTTAACTTGCATCACATTCATTCAGAAATTTGTTTCCGTTTATTATGTAGGTAAGAAGGGGAACTGTCATCGGTGATTTTAATTTGGTTTAGTTTACTCCAAAACTAGCCATATTATACTGTTTCTTCGCTCTCCAAGAGTGGTCTTGGTAGAACCCACGCGCTTTTAGCAGTGTGTGGCGCATTATTTAAATCGTGCGACGTATGCCGCCGCCTACTGATTAAGAAAATCTTTATAGGTGTACCTAGATCAATTCTGGTTACTGCTACACCTGTAAATGACGCCAGCCTCGAGTTACCCGGAGAGACACTTTTAAAAACTATCATCGCTCTACGCTGATGAAATAAGCTTTGTAACGATATGACTGCTCTTAGAAACATTTCAAGCTCAGAGCACGGCCCTAACAAAAATTCACCGCTAACAGTTAACACATTACCTCGAACCGGTTCCTTGCGACTTCCACATAAAATGCACAAATGCAAAGACTGGATAGCAATTAAGATGCAACGGACAGGAAATCGCACCAATCGAGTTTTCACGGAAATAGTGCAGTCTGTTAAACCTCTATTAAACCTCGACAAGTCTGGTTCTTCGTCTAGCAGCTCATCTGTTAGCTCCCGGATCAAATGCAAAAGTGCTGCTGTAAAATCAAAGACACCAACGCTAGGAAAATGAAAATCAAAACTCGTGTTGAAAGCTCCCTTCCTGGCCCCGCTAGACTTGTTTGCTTCCATCTTACAGGACCCACAATCGTCTGCCAGATTTAACATGTTCCAAGGAAATCACCTTAATTGTTCAACTTTGTGTTTTACCCACTCAGCACTGTTACGGTATAAAGACTGGCTTGTTTCTCGTTCAGAGGCAATCTCTAGGTTCAGCCTCCTCAGCAGCTAATAGCCTAATCATTTTCTACTTAATAATGTATCAGTCAAAGGCAGCCTAAGAAAATCATTCGAAGAATTTTGCGAAATCCATAATCTGAAAAGTTAGAGACGTCGTGGGAAGCCTTCTGAGCACTGGCACACCGAAAGCTTTCCCAGATTTCACAGTATGCTTGAGGTTGTTTGCAAATTACGTGTCTCCGCTCCTTTACAGTTCGAAACGCCTGTTTTCAAGTCCCAGCGGATTCTTACCGTCTAGACTAGGACAGTCACTCGACCTACAGTGAAAGCACGTAACATTACTCTCGGGACTGAAATTCGAAGCCAGTAATTACTAATGAGACAAGCCATCCGTAACCGAATGGAAAAGACGCGTAACTGTATGGTTTCTAAAAAAGGACGTAAATGAGTATGTACAATGCGACTTTTTTTCGGATGAAGATTCTCAGGCCTCCAGTATTCATATAAATCCTTGAGGTCTATGTGCCTAGATCCCACATAAATCTCGCCGTTAATAATATTGATTTAGATATGTACGTCTTCCGAAATTACAAACTGCAGTCGTGCAATTCATGTTTCATAGGTATCGTTTCTTTACGTTTGCTCTCACTTGTGGGCACATGTGTATGTATTTGCCATGTGAAACTGCAATTTTTGGTCGAAAACGCAGATTTTATGGTGTAAAGTGATTGGAGGAGCATGTAGTTGTCTGATGACATAGCAATCACGCGCTCGCGCGAACGACAACTACTTAATTGAAGAAAATATAAATAATGTAATTGTTTGTAAATTAAAGGGGCTGCGTACGAGTTCCTTGTCTAAAAAGTGTCGGCACGTAGTGACCATAGAACAAGTGCACCCTTTTTGCTACAAATATTAACTGATCTTTGGGTTGATCGACGTTGTGTAGTTATTATATACACATTTCGTAAGTTTTATCTTGCGAACGTTCTGCCTGTGTTGGGCGCGGTATACAGCGCTAATCAATCATGAAATGCCGATAGGAACTAATTTGCTGTGAAGAGTTGATTACATCGACCAAAATGCGCGCCAGTGTTGTTTCCTGTCCAGGAAGTTGCTGTACTTGCGACGAAGCCACTTACTGATTTTTTTTTGTTTTTATTTTTTATTTTTTTGTGTGTATTGAAAAGAAAGGGTATGTTACATCGGGAGTTCTGCCACACGTTTGTTCGCCGCTGCTACTAAACTAAATCTCGCACTTGGGCCACGATAGGGACAAATCTCAGATTCCAAATTTAAAAAAAAGTCAAGTAACAAAATTAAATGTTTCTCTGTGTAAATTGATACTTTGATTTTTTAAATATTCTAAAGAAAACACACTTTCACACCAGAGAACTTCGTCGAAAATGCCTTTAAGCCTCAGAAATAGTTTACAATTCATCTTAGAAGCAAAATTAATGGACGCTTTATCTTGCACTAGTAGAAGAACGTAGCTCTAATAATACATTAGCAATTTGACTTTAGAAAAAGATATTACCACAAAATTCATTTAAATCTTAATGCAAAGATGGACCATGACCTGTTTCGGACCTGCAAAATCGATCTTCTGGTGGTATTTTTTGTTTTTGCTTAAATAACTCTTGAGTACTATGGGACTTAACATCTATGGTCATCAGTCCCCTAGAACTACTTAAACCTAACTAACCTAAGGACATCACACAACACCCAGTCATCACGAGGCAGAGAAAATCCCTGGCCCCGCCGGGAATCGAACCCGGGAACCCGGGCGTGGGAAGCGAGAACGCTACCGCACGACCACGAGCTGCGGACTGTTTTTTTTTTTTTTTTTTTTTTTCTTCGATCTCTTCGTTGTGTCATGCACGAAGATCTACAGAATCTTCACGTGCTTCCTTGTTTGTCTTGGACTTGACATAACTAATACGTCGCAATACAAGTTTCAACAGTGAAGCTAGTAAAAACAGCCTAAAGCAAAGTTTTCTTGGCCGAAACGAGTAACTGTGTCTCGAGCTGAATGCGCATCGTAATAATCGCCCTGTTTTATGATGTTACTCAGTATGTGACAACAATATAACTTGACAATCCGACTGTGTTTGGTGGCATTTATAGGTGGAGGAGTGGGGGTGATCAGGAACACTATATCACGGTTCTGGCAGTGTTGCTTGAATAGTCTGTAATGGTTTACAACCCACGCGACACATTTCCGCAGACTACTTGCGGGGGCGTCAGTTGGGCATTTTTGTTTGCACACAATATAACAAGCTCCGAGGGCTGACACAGATACCAAACTTACGTTGTTCTTTCGGTAATATCCCGTTCTTGACAAGCGGCGTTCACTGAAAATGATATTAGCGTGCTACTATAGTGGCTTGGTTCATGATTAAAACAGTATTTGGATGTCAGGACAATCTACTGGGACAGATGTGAAATGGTGCTAATACATCGTCGCCAGATTGGGAATACGGAGAAATAACTGACCGAATCGATGAGTTGGCCAGATAATTGTTAAACTGAATATTTAATTAGCCACCAGCTTGACAAATTTGATCGTGTACGCTGTGTGCATTTCTGTGACGGTAAGTGATTTCAGACGTCAGTGCCTAGCAGGAGACGCTTAACTGGCAGTCTGTGTAGGATGTAGTTCAGGACGAAAGTGGTCCTGTATTTTGAGGGGTGGTTTATGTTGCATGACGTGGGCCAATATTCATAATGGTTACCGCGAACAAGAACCAGGTTGTTTATTTCAACATTTTTCGGTGACGAAGTGTTGCCATTTATTGTACTTAAAGATGAGTGTGCTTAGGATACTCCTGTCTTCCAAGATGAGATGACCACACCAAAGTTCACAGGGCTGCACGCATACGTTCTTGGTTTGACCAACAGTCTGGCACCCTGTCGCATCTTGACTGGTCCAGTAAACCACAGAAAAACTGTCTGCGACTGTTTCGCATAATGGCTTCAGCTGGATATGGCGTACCTAAAGAAACTTGCGGGCTCTTCCTCGTTGAAGATATTGCACGGTGGTGGTGTGGCGTATCCTAGGGGTGAGTGCATTAAAGTGTATACGATGTATGTACTTGCCCTGATACTGTGCGCACAGGAGGCAAGATGTCACTTCAATTGTTTGACAAAATCATCCATACGGTGAGAGTTTGGGAATGGTTTCGAAGATGTGATCTATCAGTTTGTACTTTTTATCGGCAAAGAATTCGAAGCCTCATACATGACAGTGCAAAATCTGGCGTGAATACGTTATCTTTCCTTTTGTCTTGAGTTTGTCGAGATACGAGACCTCTTCCTTGTGTGCTCTTTCGTAGGTTGTATCAGTTTTGTTAACTATTAAGCTGTCCGGACACGGAGGGACTGTAAAAGAACGCAATGGGCAAGCTACCTTCACCTGCAACTGGTTGCCAAATAGCTAGCAAAGCAGTTCTGCACACGGGGCAACTCAGAAATGAAAAACTGCGGTTGCAAGCGTAGAGGAGAGCATCTTCTTGTTACACTCGGTTTATCGGCAACAGGTTCAAGCTCAGAGGAAGATGTTCTCTGTTTAATAAGAAAACAAAAAAAAAAATTCTGGATTCTTTCGCACATCCAAAGAGATATAAACAACATGCTGCAAGTAACAGCCAAGGAGGTGTAGCAGACTTATTCGAAATGCATAGTTTTTTATAGAACGACTGAACAGTGCTACAGTAATTTGGTGCAGTTGATTTCTTCCGCCATAACACATCATGACCTGCATCATTTTGAAAACCTAAATATCTTGAGATTTATATACACGGAAATGTGGTGCTGGATGTTCGTGCTCGTTAAATCATTTGTATGTGAACACCAATATATTTATACGTATCGGACATTGTGGCATTTCACTGTTCGTTTCCATTTGACTGTGTAATTTTACCGAACGGAAAAGGCCAAGGCCGCTAGTTTCACAAAATACTGTCGACATGGTTTACAATCTTTTTTGCACATCTGCATCCATTGGCTTACCGGGAATCTTCTTCTAAACAATAGATGTACAGTACACTCCACATGTCATTCGAAATTTTTTCCCATTCCACGCCCCACTTTCTCTGTCAAAACTCTCTTTCGGTAGTCTGGGATCTTGTAGTTGTATCTAATAGGATGGTTGTCGATCTCCGGTACAAAGCAGATGTTCACAAACGGCTCGTTCATCTTCAAATTAAACCAATACAGAGCTGTGTCCAATGACCGACGCAACTCAGATCGCTTGGCAACGCGGGCGCCGAGTCGGTAGCAACTGGTTGGCAACGCGTTGCAAGCGATTGACTGGTGAGTCACTCTGCACTCACGCTGTTTGCAGATCCCTATTTAACTACAGAGGAAGTGATTCGCTGCAGACACGTTACCAACTCCCGTGGCAACGAGTGGCTTTAGAGTCGCTCTGTGGGCCGATGGCATTAGTAATATCGTGCAGCTGCCTGCATTGGACAGTTAAAGATCGTACATGTGATGGAAGTTGGAATAAAAAATTCAGCTGGGACTCCCTCACGAGGGGAAAGGTTTGGATTTGGGGATGCCGTGGTTTGCCTGAGTCGCGTATGATGATTGGCTGCATGATTCGTTAAAGAAATCCACGGCCTGTTTTCATGTTCGCTCTTGTCCCTTCCAAGCTTGTCTTCCGTCTCGAGCGGCTCTGTTGTTGATCTCGATTCTTCAACTGATTCTCTAATGTTGTGCCAGGAAGAAAGTCTTATATTTAAATTCAGACAGCGTTATTCGTCCCCACTTGCCTTATAAAGGTGCCCTCAGATACGACTGGCGCATAGAATCGATGTTAGTATTTCTATCGCAAATGGCAGCACAATGTTTTGTGACATTAAAGTAGCAGAATTCAAACTAAGTTTAAAGTATTCCAGTGTTGTGGATATTGGAGGAAACAATCTGGGCGCTTAACGGCCAGAGAGAAGGTACGACACAAGATAATCTTGTCACGTGCGTGATATTCTCTATTTGTGATATCCCCATAATTCTAAATTTCTGTAAAAAGTTCCGGTGACGAAGTGACTACATGAATTCATCACTAGTAGCCCGTCCCTGACTTGTACTGCTGCAGTTTTAATGGCTGAAGAATTCTCGAACTAGTTACCGAAACGGAGAATCTAAATGGTCAGTTAGTCGCTGCATCATCTTATTCTCTTCAGAGTTTCTGCAGCACCATACACTATGTAAAAAATTGCAAGGTCTCAACATTTGAGTGGTTGTTGGCTCCGTTCTTATCAGAAATGCCTCACCGCTCTTAAAAGCCAGATCGTAATCACCGTAAGAGTACTAACGGGCTGCCAGCCACATAAAGTGGGGCAGTTTTTTTATGAATCACATGGTTTTTACGTCTCGATTATCAGTGCCCTCTCCAGTGGAAGAGCATGTATTTTCAAGCGTTTAAATTTCACGCTACCACCGCCATAAATTGGTATCTATGTAGCTAGATGCATAAGGAGCGGCAGAAGGTATGCCTGTCTTTGGATGAAGGGTGTAGTAATAAATTAATAATGGATAGCCAAAAGAGCAATGCAAAAATTATCATTAACAAAAAAATACACCAACCTTTTTTACAGACGTTGTTCAAACAGAAAAGTTAAAGAATTTCAACGATATAGCAAGGATAATTAAAGAAAAAGTGTTAGAAAAATCTGCAATAAATGAAAACGGCGTATGGAATAATTAAAAAAAATGCGTACAGTAAAAAGTACGTAGCAAGGAACACAAATGTAATGTGTTGCAAATACGGTAGGGAAAGTAGAAAGCCTCTACAAAAATGAATCTCAATCACTAAAATATAGGCCTAAGGCGCTGCAGTCTTGGACTGTGCGGCTGGTCCTGGCGGAGGTTCGAGTCCTCCCTCGGGTGTGTGTGTGTGTGTGTGTGTGTGTGTGTGTGTGTGTGTGTGTGTGTGTGTGTGTGTGTGTGTGTTTTTGTCCTTGGGATAAGTTAAGTAGTGTGTAAGCTTAAGGACTGAAGACCTTAGCAGTTAAGTCCCGTAAGATTTCACACACATATGAACAAAAAATGGTTCAAATGGCTCTGAGCACTATGGGACTCAACTGCTGAGGTCATTAGTCCCCTAGAACTTAGAACTAGTTAAACCTAACTAACCTAAGGACATCACAAACATCCATGCCCGAGGCAGGATTCGCATATGAACATTTTGAACTAAAATATAAATAAGACGAACTGTAAACATTAGCAAGGAGAATCGCCAGGAAACTTTTAGGCCCAGTAAGAATCAGGGAAACGTGGAATCAAGCAGAAACTAGGAAATGCATCAAAATAGAGGAAAAATAAACACTAAGGATAGAAGACAGATTTTTGGACATTTATACTGGAAAAATTACACTTAGTTGACAAAACAAAATATCTCTGGAAAAAGCAATTAACAAGCAGCTGGGTCCGACAAGTGCAGATTTAGAAATGCACAAAAACAGAAGTAGGAGGATAAGGATTCCAAGGCAGAAGCACGAAGAAAACAGATGTAAGTTATCTGAAGATAGGAAAAAAGGGCACGTGGTGAAAATATGGTAGAGTATTAGAGGAAAATAAAACAGCAAATGAGAATAAATAACTTCGGTGAATAACCGCTCCAGTTGCTAAAAAAGTGTTGTATTTTACTCCACTATCGGTTTCGGCTTGTATTTTGAACCCATTTTCTAGTGGAATCTGGAGCGACTCAGTAGAAAAACATCTTAGTAAGGTTAGAGACCAGGTCTTCTTCTGCAGCGTAAGAAAGAATCGGAATGTTTTGACTGCACTAAGGTCAAGTTAGATACTCTGCACACTGCGGGCGTGTACAAGGTGGACTAGATCTTACGCCTGTGAAAGGAAAATCTGATGGGGGATTAGGTCGCTGATAAAATAAGTTACAGGTTCCACTAGAAAACGGATTTAAAAAAAAAGCCAAAACCAGTCGTGGAATAAAATTAAGAACCTTTTGGCAATTGGAGCAGTTCAGTACAAAGTTGCGGAACACAAGCGCTTTCCAAACATGGAGAAACCAACGAAAGGAACTAAAATAGTCACGTGATCCATACTTGGCCAAAAAGGGGAGGAATTACTATTATTTTTGTTATTGTTATTATTATTATTATTATTATTATTTACATTTGCCCGTATACTCAGTAAACCACGTAGCGTATGGTAGAAAGTCCACCGTAGTGTTATTAAACTACTTACCTGTTCCACTTAGGAATGTAGCACGATAAAACGACTGTATGAACTCTCCCTCCCTCCATGTATTCCTTCTGTCAATTATACGAAGAAGGCAGCACAAACCTGCTAAATAGTTTTTCGCACAAAGAACTTTTCCTTCTTCTTGAGATTCTCATGTAAGATAACTGAGCATGCCCGTAAGACTGTGTGCTGACTAAACCTTTCGGTTACGGATCTAGCACCACTCCTATGATTTCTATCGCTATCATCCTCTTAGAAGAATCTCCTATAATAGTTCCTTGACAACGATAGTGATCCTTGCCAGAATACTCAAAGTAAGTCGTAATCGTCCATTTACCGTTCCTATATCTGAATCAGGGCTCGAGGTAAGCCTAGGTCAGGTATTTTTATACACACGTCAAAAAAAGTTTTGCAACACCCCGGTTCCCATAACTCCTGAAGATACTCGTTGACTGTGGATGTTATCACAGACACAGTCCCTTTGATTGATGGAGATGCCACTAAACCCGCCCAAAGATGTAAACAACCATGCACGAGCAGCGCCTATTAGACGGAGGGGGTCCGACAGCCGATCAGTTCCAGTCATTCCACCAGGGAGGATGTAAACAGCTCGTGTTGTCTATAGTTCAACCATGCCTAGACGGTCAATACCGCGGTTCGATCGCGTCCGCATTGTTACTTTATGCCAGGAAGGGCTATCAGCAAGGGAAGTGTCTAGCCGTATCGGAGTGAACCAAAGCGATGTTGTTCGGACATTGAGGAGATACAGAGACAGGCACTGTCGATGACATGCCTCGCTCAGACCGCCCAAAGGCTACTAGTGCAGTGGATAACCGCTCCCTAAGGATTATGGCTCGGAGGAACCCTGACAGTAACCGCACCATGTTGAATAATGCTATTCGTGCAGTCACACGACGTCGTGTTACGACTCAAACTGTGCGCAGTAGGCTGCATGATGCGGGACTTCACTCCTGACGTCAAAGGCGAGGTCCATCTTTGTAACCCTGTCACCATGCAACGCGGTACAGATGGGCCCAACAACATGCCAAATGGACCGTCAGGATGGCATCAAGTTCTCTCCACTGATAAGTGTCGTATATGCCTTCAACTAGACACTCGTCGGAGACGTGTCTGGAGGCAACCCGGTCAAGCTCAACGCCTTAGACACACTGTCCAGCGAGTGCAGCAAGGTGGAGGTTCCCTGATGTTTTTGGGGTGGCATTATGTGGGGCCGACGTACCGCCGCTGGTGGTCATGGAAGGCGCCGTAACGGCTGTACGATACGTGAATGCCATCCTCCGACCGACAGTGCAACCATATCGGCGAGGCATTCGTCTTCATGGACGACAATTCGCTCCCCCCCCCCCCCCCCCTCCTCGTGCACATCTTGTGAATGACTTCCTTCAGGATAACGACATCGCTTGACTGGAGTGGCCAGTATATTCTCCGGACATGAACCCTATCGAATATGCCTTGGATTGATTGAAAAGGGCTGTTTATGGACGACGTGACCTTTCAACCACTCTGAGGGATCTACACCGAATCGCCGTTGAGGAGTGGGACAATCTGGACCAACAGTGCCATAATGAACTTGTGGATAGTATGCCACGACGAATACAGGCATGCATAAATGCAAGAGGACGTGCTACTGGGTATTAGAGGTACTGGTGTGTACAGCAATCTGGGCCACCACCACTGAAGGTCTCGATGTATGGTGGTACAACGTGCAATGTGTGGTTTTCATGAGCAGTAAAAAGGGCGGAAAAGATGGTTATGTTGATCCCTGTTCCAATTTTCTGTATAGGTTCTGGAACACTCGGAACCCAGGTGATGCAAAACTTTTTTGATGTGTATATAATAGATTCAGTAGAAGTAAAATCGTTGATATTCGCAAATCCATACTGGCAGCATTTTACTGATTCCTGCGCAGCGGTAGACGGTTTTCTTGGGGGTGAGTTTGTGTACTGGTGGGTATTTTTTGACGATAACTCTGAAATCGCAACAGTGTACAGCCCTCCTTCCTGCTCGGATTTTTCAGTAAAAGCAAGCTCCGCGCGTTCATTGCTTTCGGCGTTGCTGCAATAGACTTAAAGTATCACGTGAGAGCTGCGTCCACAGTCGTCTAAAGATGAGGAAATCTGTAGTTCTCTTCAAATCTTCGGTTTTGTTACTTTTAAGGTAAATATGGATCGCACTGACGGTAATTGCGAACATGTGCAGAACATGATTTCAGGACGGTTTTCGTAGTCGTCAAAAAGCAGATAAGCCCTAAGCGACTGCTAAGGACCAAATTGAAGCTCATGTTATGTCAGCTCGAAAAGTGGGCAGAACCATGCGCTTACAATCCGCTGACGCCTTATACTGCTGCGTCCCATCACCGCAAGTGAACACCTCGTCATCTAGAGGCATACAGACGTGTTCAAATTGTTAAAGGCATTTTTTTCCAAAACTTTACATTTATTACACCTTTACTTCCACGTACAGATTATATTTGTACATTCCATACTTTGTATGCTTGCCTTTGTTCTTAATCAACATTTTTTTATCCTGTTTGGCATAGTTTTATTAACTTCTCACATGATATTTTAACATCATTGTCATGGTACCAGATTTCAAAATGGCTCTGAGCACTATGGGACTTAACATCTGAGTTCATCAGGCCCCTAGACTTAGAACTACTTAAACCTAAATAACCCAAGGACATCACACACATCCATGCCCGAGGCAGGTTTCGAACCTGCGACTGTAGCGGTCACGCGGTTCTAGATTGAAGCGCCTAGAACCGCTCGGTCACACGGCCGGCCAGGTACCAGATTTCGTCTAGTTTCTCCACGAGATCTTGTTTGGTGATTATTGTTAATTTCCTTATCCTCATTGTCATTCAACAATGTATAATCTGCCAGAACCTTTCACAGACATCACACTCCAGACCATAACGGAAGTCTGATGCTTCACACATTCAGCTTTGAACAGTTCTCCAGGTCTCCGACGAACATACCGGCTTACTTCTTCCATCACAGTGAATACAGATTCGTCACTGAAGCATACCTGAAGCATGTGTGCAAAAATTTCAAGCTAGGAAAGTTGGGAATAGAAGCATCGGAGGCCTCAACAATCCCAAAATTCAAATGTGCATTTCTTGAGTATCAATAAACCATCAAAATTCCAAGCCCAAACTCCTAGCTTTGGAGATCAGACCCACTTAATTTACCATATCATTGCACATGCCTTAGCCCAGTCGTCACTTGTCCACTCCTGAAGTTGTTTAGCCCACTACAATCTTTTGCTTTTCATGGCAGGTGTGATTTTCTGTTTTTTCCTTGGTCGGCATGCCTTTAAACCACAAACACACAGGTGAAACTTCAACACCCAAACCTTTCAGCAGATGGCTTAAGTCTCTAGAAGAAAGTTTACTGTTCATTGTTGCCATGTTCGTAAGTGTTCTGATTGTTCTAGGACTGATTTTTCTTTTACGTCCACATTTTCCTTTCCTGTTTGGCTTTCTGCACTAAAATTTTCATTCTTCTGACAGTTTTCTGTGATATTCTCATTCTGTCAGCAATTTCTTGCTGTGTATAACGATTTTCAGCGCTGTGTATAACGATTTTCAGCAAGAAGGGCTACCACGGCCGAAACTTTCCGAGGTGAAACATCTTTTGTCTTTCCCATAACCTCACTTTCTTTGGAAACTCCACGATTTATTCTTATAGCTAAAAACATGCAAATTCACAAGCTATATAATGTCTTGTTAATGTAGCAAAAAGTTGATAGAATAAATAACTAGCTGAAGTACACCACAGAAACACAGTGTCAAAGTATGTACACAGACAACTAACACCACCACGATTTTGAAGGAAAATGACAATTGTTACCAACTGTGAAAAATTCAGTGATCTGTGAGTTGCTTGGAAGGAAAATTTGGTGGCATTAATCAAACCATTAAAACAAATCAATTATTACACTTTTCTCTCCTATTTTTACAACAGAAAACTTAAGAGTGTCAAAAATAATCGTTTACTCTAATATTTTGAACACGTCTGTATATAGCGCACGGTCTACTTTACCTCAAAGCTGGCAAAGGCATCTAGGACTTTTTCGTATGTTCCGCTAACAACATTTTTTGTTCAGGCGAGAATGGGAGACTATTTGTGGAGACCATTTAACATCCACTACCCTCCAGATCAAGTTGTTGCCACAGCAAGAATGAACTGTAGCGTGAGTGGGATAATTGGTTGAAATTTTATCCAGAATAGACTCTGACGATAAAATCATGTAAGTAAAGCAACACATTTTTTTCCTGGTCAGTTTCGGATGAAAAAGTGCAGAATTTGTTATGGGACATCGTGGAATATTCCCGCTCCTGCCCCGACAGTTTCATGAAATTCCGATAGGTGGCGACCCTATACGTAGTTTTCAGAATGGCGTCTGTAGCGGAGATGCGTTCTAAGCAGAGAGCTATCATTTAGTTTCTTTTGGCGGAAAAACCAGAGCATCGCAGATACCCATAGGCGTTTGCAGTATGTCCACGGAGGCGTGGCAGTGAACAAAAGCACAGCGAGTCCTTGGGCGAGGCATATGTCATCACAACAAGGTCATACAAGCGTATCCGATCTCGAGCTTGCCAATCGGCCGCACACAGCTGTGACTCCTGCAATGTTGGGAGGTGCGGACTCGAGGTGATCGGTGGTGGTGGTGGTGGTGGTGGTGGTGGTGGTGGTGGTGGTGGTGGTTAGTGTTTAACGTCCCGTCGACAACGAGGTCATTAGAGACGGAGCGCAAGCTCGGGTTAGGGAAGCATTGGGAAGGAAATCGGCCGTGCCCTTTCAAAGGAACCATCCCGGCATTTGCCTGAAACGATTTAGGGAAATCACGGAAAACCTAAATCAGGATGGCCGGAGACGGGATTGAACCGTCGTCCTCCCGAATGCGAGTCCATTGTGCTAAGCACTGCGCCACCTCGCTCGGTCGAGGTGATCGGATCACAGACACACTCGTCCATCAGATGGGGTACTCAGAGGCGTGTGCCCGCTGAGTTTCTCGTTGCAGACAGACGAACGTGAAGAGCAACGAAGGATCATCTGCACGGAGATGTCTGCGCTTTACAAGGCTGATAGTTGACAATTTTTTGGCGACCATCGTCACAGGCGATGAAATATGGGTTCATCATTTCGAATCAGAAACAAAACGGCAATCCTTGTAGTGGCGCCACATCACATTTCTTCCGAGGAAAAAGTTAAAAGCTGCACACTCAGCATGACGACGGTCATCTGGAGGGGTTATTCTGTCTGATGTCCTTCCTCATGGTGCAACGATCAGCTCTGAAGTGTATTGTGCCACTCTCAGGAAATTAAAGAGACGACTTCAGCGTGTTCGTTGCCACGAAAATGCAAACGAACTTCTCCCCTATGACAACGCGAGGCCTCACGCAAGTCTGCGCACCTGAGAAGACCTCACAAAACTTCATAGGACTGTTCTTCCCCAGCCACTCTACAGCCCTACCTTGCATCTTCCGAATTCCATGTATTTGGACCAACGAAGGATGCACTCTACGAAGCTCTACATGAATGATGGGGAGGTTATTGATGCAGCAGGACGTTGTATCCGACGTCGACCAGTAGAGTGGTACCATGCGGCCATCGTACAAGCTTCCTCAGTAAGGTGATATTAGGCCGTCGCATTGAAAGGAGATTATGTTGAAAAATAGGGTTTTGTAGCCAAAAGAGTGGTAAATAATATGCCATATTGAAATCCAGTATAAATCCAACCTGCTTTCAGAAAAAAATTGCGTTACTATAGCGCCCCTCGTATGCTGCCAAGAATTAGATCATTTTATGCAGCAGAACAGACGCTTGTCTTGATGCACGATAGTAGCAACATGTAAACATCCAAACAAACAACAAAAAGTGGCCAAACTTCATCCCAGAGTATCGACGATGAAAAGGCCTCAGTCTCTAGACATGAATCCAATGGGTGGCCATCTGAGCATTGATGCTTCGCCACTTACTCGAAAGAGACTACGGAATCATTTCTTCCTAGCCACTCATCATAATCGTGTTATTGCTATGTGCGTGAGAATTAGGAGGCGCGAGACATACGGCATTCGCCGAACACCGAGGGAGTGCTCATCGAAATCCGAATAGCCGAGGTGTCGAAGAGTACTCACCTCATGCCGAGTGCCTTGAACAGATATTATGCTTGCATTGCTGTTCATCGACGCACTCTGGGAACAAATAATATTCGCCGGTGAGCTGATCTGCGGAAAGGAAAGCTGTTCGGAACTCGTAATTAGTGCAGGCGATCGAGCGAGGCGAGGCACTGGTTTGGTCAATGGACTCGCATTTGGACGGGCAACGGTTCAAACCCTTGTCGGGCCATCCAGATGTAGGTTTTCCGTCATTTCCGTGAATCACTAAAGGCAAATGCCGGGATGAAAAGGGTACGCCCGCTTTCGTTTTACATCGTTGACACAATCAGAGCTCGTGCTCCGTCTCTAATGACCTCGATGTCGACGGGACGTTAAGCCCTATCTTACTCCCTTTCAGTGCAGGCCCTTTTTGTGGAGTTGTCGTGTGCTATGTCCAAGAGAGAGACAGTGAATGATATCACCAAGTTTAAGCAATCAAAAGTAAATTTATGTACAGAACTTACTATATAAAGTGAACTTTATTGTTTAATTTACTTTTTGTGCATATTTGAGAATTATGTTCAATTTGTTGTTGTTTTTGTAGATACAATGGCACAAACCTATTGGCAGAAAGGAAAATTTGAAATTTTTTGCAGAATGTCTAATGAGGAATTTAGCTACGTTAATAATAACTAACAATGAAAGTGTCATAGAAGTAATGTTCTTTTTTATTTCAGATCAATTTTTTGTCACAAAAGATGTTTTAAATTTTGCAAATTATTTAGATTCAGTAATCACGTGGAGGGATGTCATCACTTTTTTCCTAGAACCGTGTCTGAGTGGAATAGACTAGGGAGCACCTTCCGCCAAGCACTAATATATGTGAAGATGTAGAAACAGGTAATCGAGAGAAGAAATGGAGCATTCAAATCAGAAATTGTGAATGATAACAAAAATAAAGGTAATTTCCAGTGAAAGAAACCGATGAAAATACAAATTAAGATAATCAGTTATGTCGAGAGAGCGAATACAATAAAGAATAATGAAGTTAATGAAAAATTACTTGCCCAAGAACGCTTGCGAGCGAATCCGATGTGTCGACAGCATACATGAGTACGTCTAGACGAACATTCGTTCATTTTGATATGGCACAAAAAACCGATACGGTGCGGGAAAGGGCGAGCAGATGTCACAGCCCCTTCCCATGACACGGCATTCGGCGAGCATTCGCGTGGAGCTGTTGGTGCCTTTAGGTGACATCAGCAGATATGTAGCTTTCTGGTCACCCTTCTATCCCTCAAAGAGAAACAAATTGCTAGACAATGGCGTATGGTGGGCTTGGTATTAAAAATAAAAGAAGAAACTTTTATTTCAAATTTCATCTTTATATAATTGTGTTCAGTTATTTGTTTGCAAAACAGCACAGTGATCCCTACATCCCTCAAGCCACATCAGTCAATGACAACTGCGAGCCTTGATCATCATAGTTATAAGAAAAAGTTTGTAATTTATGTTCAGTTATTCGTTTTTAAAATATTTAGTGTTTTACAATACCACATCTACCGAAAGGATATTTTTCTCTCGTTTTAACATTCATATTTAGATTTATTTTCTAAAAGTAAAGATAATATTGATAATTGAATGCTCATGTTTTCTTTATAATTTCAGATTTCATCTCAATACAAGCAAACATATAATTGGAAAGCCTTTAGCTCCAACCTGCATGATGAAATTATGTGAAATATATAATATAGGCATTAGACTTCAGAAGGACAATCCATCACTTTGAAGAATTTTGTTGTTATTTAGTCTCCTACAGATCATTTGACAACGAAATGAGATACATCAAATTAATATAACAATAAAAAATAATTAGAAACAAATATACAAACGTATAATTACTTACAGGTCTAGTTAACTGTAAATTATTATCAGTTTTAAGAGCTTATTAAGTATAACTTCGTCCAATTTTCAGATGAAATTAAAAATTGAACAGTGGTTTACGTATTACAAATAGGTTTTCATCTTACTAGGATGTTGTAATGAGCATATTTCATCCATCACACCTCATTTTAACATCAAAATATAAGAATGTAAAAGAATGAAATGTTAAACTCTGTATGTGTTGCTTCCTGGGTATTACATAAAACGACAGTTTGGAAAACTAAACATTCTTTTCCTATCTTCATAGATACTGTTCTCCTTCTCCTTCTGCTCCTTTAAAAACAGTTCTGGATATGTAAGGACTTGTTAACTAACATCTGTCATAGAAAATGAGGTTCACTGGAATTAACAGACATATACATAATCAACAGTGTAATAAAATATTGCATTGTACCTGCTTTAACGAAAAACTTAGATTTTAAATTGCTGTTTAGTAACCACATGTGTCTGCAAGCATTTTTCGAAGAAAGAGACCAGGTAAAGATTGGGATAATATCCTGATCAATAACCGCTCGATCGCCGCTAAAAAGTCACTGAGACTAGGCCAAGTTGGATCCTAAGTGTGCTCAACAGGATTGTGGTCATGTGACCCTGGAGCCCACACAAGCACGCTCATCTACGTGGATTGTTACTCATGCCACTCTTACACTTGGGAAACGATGACCTGGTGTATTTAAATGAAATTTACAGGTCGTCGCAAAATGCAGTTGTCGAACAAACGGATGCACATATGGAACGCCGGCCGGTGTGGCCGTGCGGTTCTAGGCGCTTCAGTCTGGAACCGCGCGACCGCTACGTCGCAGGTTCTAATCCTGCCTCGGGCATGGATGTGTGTGACGTCCTTAGGTTAGTTAGGTTTAAGTAGTTCTAAGTTCTAGGGGACTGATGACCACAGATGTTAAGTCCCATAGTGCTCAGAGCCATTTGAACCATTTTGAACATATGGAACAGTACAGTAGTTTCCTATATTATTCACTGGTGAAGGACGATGTCAGACTTTCCACGGCCCACATTCAATCCCATGTAAAGTCGCCCCCACACGAGAATAACTCCACGTCATCGCTGAAAGACACAATTTCGGCGTTCTCGTATTGTCATCAGCGTGTACTGGGCACATCAGTCCCTGCGAACTTTTCCTATCTTTACGACACGATATTGCAGTGCCCGCGTTAATCCGAATTAGATGAAAACACAGGCACTGCAATATCATATTTATCCAACGACATTGGGCAAGCGACTGTCAAGTAAAATGTCTCCCCTATAGGGGAATATATGAGGGTGTTCCGAAAGTAATGCCTCTTACTCTTATTTATGCACCTTTAGCAAGCGCAGCCAAATAGAACAACATTTCAGCTACAGACTATCATTTTTTCACATAGTCAGCACTATTCGTTGTGCACTTTTGCTAACGGGGAAGCAGAGCCTGCATGCCGCGCTTGTAAATATCGGAACCAGCCGAGGCTAACCCCTTCCTTACAGCTTTGATAGCAGCATCCGAGTTTCGAAAATGTTAACTACGTTGTCCATCTTTCAAAGCCAAAACAGATGGAAGTCTGAAGGCGCAAAATCGGGCCTGTACGGTGGATGTGGTACAGTCCACCCGAATTGTGCAATGAGTTGCATGGTCGCAAAAATGGTGTAAGGTTTGTCATTATCATGTTGCAGGTGAAAGTGTTCTTCTCCGGTCCTACCCTGGAAATTCGGGCTTTCAGCTTAGTCAGTATCGTCTTGTTGCGTGCTGAATGGACAGTTTTTCCACGCTCCTGGACGTCCAAAAGAACCACACCCTGGCTATCCCAGAAAACTGTGCACATCGCCTTGCCTGCAGATGGCTCTCTCTTGAACTACTACTTTGACAGAGGATTTGCATGTCTCCATTCCATGGACTGCCTTTTGGATTCCGGCTCGTAATGCACCCGTCTCGTCTCTGGCGACTGTGCTATTCAGAAAATTGTCACCATCAGCTTCACATTGGTCCAGCAGCTCCCGACAAATTTCCATTTGACGAGTTCTCTGTTCTTCTGTAAGCATCAGCGGGAGCCGTCTTGCACAGACTCTGCGATAACCAAGATGTTCCAGCATTGTTTGCAAGGTATTACAGCCAACATTGTTTTGCACACGTTTGATCTTATCCGCCGATCAGCACGGATGAGTTGATAAAGACGCTCTTCCGTGCGAGGAATGACAGCTGTGCTGGGTCGACTGGGCCGTGGCTTGTCATGCTCACCTTTTTCACCACCTTGAGAATGCCGTCCCATCGCGCCGCATTCGTCTATTGTATCGTTTCTATATACCTTTAGCAAGTGTCGACGGATGTCGATCGGCGCAATTTCTTCAGCAGTGAGGAATTCAATCACACATCGCTGTTTTATAAGCGCGTCCATATCAGACTCCATTTTGGAACACTCCTCTGCCGGCGCCAACTACCGCAGAACAGCGAAACCACCTTAAAAATGCCGGCCGAAGTGGCCATGCGGTTAAAGGCGCTGCAGTCTGGAACCGCAAGACCGCTACGGTCGCAGGTTCGAATCCTGCCTCGGGCATGGATGTTTGTGAAAGTCCTTAGGTTAGTTAGGTTTAACTAGTTCTAAGTTCTAGGGGACTAATGACCTCAGCAGTTGAGTCCCATAGTGCTGAGAGCCATTTGAACTACCTTAAAATGAAAGTGGAAGGTTCAAGCATTAGACCGACGACATCTGGCGCGGATATCCAAAGTCACCACAAAAAACAGTAGGGATTACTTTCGGAACGACGCTCGTACACAGCGGCCTAATGGATGTAAGAGTACTGGCTGTTGTCACATGGTTGACGACATGTGAAAGTTTGAGTCTGGCCGTGATTCGTGTTCGGATAGCCAAATGGTAAGGCGATCGCTCGCGGTAAGCGGGAAAACCGAGTTCGAGTCCCGGTCAGGCAAAAATTTTCGTTGTCATTCCATTATGTAGCTTACGGTAGTCCATATTCGCAAGTGCGAATACATTTCATTTATTTCTCATCTTCAGTGTGTTCGATGTCGACGTCCTTGAGCTCGTATCTATGATTCGTAACCAGGAAAGAGTTGGATGATACGACTGTTGACGGGTTGTTGTTGTCCAGCAGTTAATGTGCTGCTCTGTGTTTTGTCTTTCCGCAGCAGCAATGTGCGATAGCTGACAACGACGACAACAGCTGTTATTAAATCGTAGTTGTCTACGGCAGTTCACTGGCTGAGGCGGTCTGCTCCCGAATCCAGGAGGGCTGCACGTGAAAAGCACTGTGCCGGATTGATCTGAGTGTGTCATGTGTCAGTTACCCACAATTTGGCTGCGATTACATGTTCAGATAGCACTCGTCTTGGCCATCCTGTACGGAACTGTCACATCGATGGCCAGTACCAATCTCAATAATAACAATAATGGTTTGGTTTATCACTGCTATTGTTTGCCCAACACGTGCGTACCAAATTTAGTTGTAGTGTGTTCCATCAGCGTAATCAATTTTGTCTGTATGATGATAAAGGTTACATAGATTCCATTTACGTGCTGTTACCACGAACATGGTGTACCATGGTTTCCAGACTACTGACAAGAACGTACTGTACCTTCTCTCACACATCTTTTGCTGTTGAAAATCAGTGCCCTCGAACGCCTTTCTACCGAAGGGCCATGTAGTGTATAAGTTTCAAATTTGCTTCAAAGATGCCTACAACTTTCCTCTGTAATGATGCAGAAGCGTGGTGCCCTGCGTCGCTTCAAACAGCAAGATGTCGATACATGCAGGAAAAAAAAAAAAAAAGCCAGAGATCAGAAATTCATGTGAGGTGTAAGCTGGATTAATGATGTCACAGTGGCACCAACTTTCCCCAAAATTCTGCCTAACGCCTCCGTGGATGTGCCACCCGTTCTTTCGGCGCCTCTGCGATGTAAGTTAGAACCGCGACGCTTAGCACTGAAATCTTTTCTTATGTATAATGGAAACATTGCAGACACACCCGCTCAGAACTGACATGAAAGGGCGTCAGTGAAACAACCCCGCCGGCCGGTGTGGCCGAGCGGTTCTAGGCGCTTCAGTCTGGAACCGCGCGACCGCTACGGTCGCAGGTTCGAATCCTGCCTCGGGCATGGATGTGTGTGATGTCCTGAGGTTAGTTAGGTTTAAGTAGTTCTAAGTTCTAGGGGATTGATGACCTCAGATGTTAAGTCCTATAGTGCTCAGAGCCATTTGAATTTTTTGAAACAACCCCTTTCTTCGTGACCTTAATTCCCACAAATTTCGAGATCGAAAAAGTTGTTTTGTGAGCAACGGGACGACGTTCTTGAGAAACTGGGAGACTGCTGTCACCCCATAGACACTTCGATCCTTCTCGAAAGGCGTCGTGGGAAGCAACGCCATTGAACGTGATCGCACCCTTTTGGAGTGTAGTGCAACCATCATTTTTGCCGTTGTGCACAGTGTGGAACCGTAAGGGACCCTTCAAAATCATCCGACGAAATTTAAATCCAGTCTGAAGCAGCAAAGGTTGCATCTGCTTTTTCAGGCTTCCCGTTTTACTCCCTCCTGTGGCGTGATCACGAAGGGGTGCAACACTGCACATACGTGAATAACATGGCAAAGGGTCCCTCTAAGACCCACCAGTTCGGCATTACTGTCAGTGCCAACCGACCACGTTTGTTGAGCACTTTAAAAATTTGCCGGTACAGATAGAAACTGACTGTGTGTGTGTGTGTGTGTGTGTGTGGTGTGTGTGTGTGTGTGTGTCAGGCGCCTGCAAGTAGGCAATCATGCCATCGCTCCGTTTCAGCATGCTTATTCGCAGGCGACGAGGGCTCTCTCATGGGTTTTCTCTGCACAGATACATTTTTAAAATGTTCAACAAATGCGGGCAGGTGGCACTGACAGTATCGTCGAACTGCTGGGTGTTAGAGAGACTCTTTTGCGTTTTATTCACGCATGTGTCAATGTCGCAAAACAGGAGGGCTGAAAAAGCGTATGCAACCTGTGGTGCATCAGATTACGTTCAAATTTCGTCGAATGACTTTGAACGGTCCCTCGTGGTTCCATAACACATTTACCAGAGCACTTCAAATGAGTGTAATTGAGGTCTTTAATATCTTATTTGTATCTGTCGGTTGATATGAAGAAATTGAGATTTTAGGGATTTCTTTATATACACTCCTGGAAATGGAAAAAAGAACACATTGACACCGGTGTGTCAGACCCACCATACTTGCTCCGGACACTGCGAGAGGGCTGTACAAGCAATGATCACACGCACGGCACAGCGGACACACCAGGAACCGCGGTGTTGGCCGTCGAATGGCGCTAGCTGCGCAGCATTTGTGCACCGCCGCCGTCAGTGTCAGCCAGTTTGCCGTGGCATACGGAGCTCCATCGCAGTCTTTAACACTGGTAGCATGCCGCGACGGCGTGGACGTGAACCGTATGTGCAGTTGACGGACTTTGAGCGAGGGCGTATAGTGGGCATGCGGGAGGCCGGGTGGACGTACCGCCGAATTGCTCAACACGTGGGGCGTGAGGTCTCCACAGTACATCGATGTTGTCGCCAGTGGTCGGCGGAAGGTGCACGTGCCCGTCGACCTGGGACCGGACCGCAGCGACGCACGGATGCACGCCAAGACCGTAGGATCCTACGCAGTGCCGTAGGGGACCGCACCGCCACTTCCCAGCAAATTAGGGACACTGTTGCTCCTGGGGTATCGGCGAGGACCATTCGCAACCGTCTCCATGAAGCTGGGCTACGGTCCCGCACACCGTTAGGCCGTCTTCCGCACACGCCCCAACATCGTGCAGCCCGCCTCCAGTGGTGTCGCGACAGGCGTGAATGGTGGAGGGACGAATGGAGTCGTGTCGTCTTCAGCGATGAGAGTCGCTTCTGCCTTGGTGCCAATGATGGTCGTATGCGTGTTTGGCGCCGTGCAGGTGAGCGCCACAATCAGGACTGCATACGACCGAGGCACACAGGGCCAACACCCGGCATCATGGTGTGGGGAGCGATCTCCTACACTGGCCGTACACCACTGGTGATCGTCGAGGGGACACTGAATAGTGCACGGTACATCCAAACCGTCATCGAACCCATCGTTCTACCATTCCTAGACCGGCAAGGGAACTTGCTGTTCCAACAGGACAATGCACGTCCGCATGTATTCCGTGCCACCCAACGTGCTCTAGAAGGTCCTGGCCAGCAAGATCTCCGGATCTGTCCCCCATTGAGCATGTTTGGGACTGGATGAAGCGTCGTCTCACGCGGTCTGCACGTCCAGCACGAACGCTGGTCCAACTGAGGCGCCAGGTGGAAATGGCATGGCAAGCCGTTCCACAGGACTACATCCAGCATCTCTACGATCGTCTCCATGGGAGAATAGCAGCCTGCATTGCTGCGAAAGGTGGATATACACTGTACTAGTGCCGACATTGTGCATGCTCTGTTGCCTGTGTCTATGTGCCTGTGGTTCTGTCAGTGTGATCATGTGATGTATCTGACCCCAGGAATGTGTCAATAAAGTTTTCCCTTCCTGGGACAATGAATTCACGGTGTTCTTATTTCAATTTCCAAGAGTGTATTTTGCGTGATTAAGTCCCGACGCTATGCAAAGCTGTCATTTAGTTACTTGCGATTTGCGATCTGTTTAGTGTTACTTTCCGATAATAAACATTTTTTTCTGATTATCCTTAAAATATAATGACGATAAATGTTGATCATTTGGAATAATATTTTAATAGCTATGTAGATGACGTGACGTCATTCGTTTACTCTTAGGGAAGAAAGGGTGTTAATTGTGCGTTTATGGGCGGTAAGTGTCGGTATCAGTGATAACGATTCCAGAAATAATTGATTGGACGAAGTTCAGTTGCACAGAATCGTGTAGGGCGAATTACGACCTTGAAATTGGTTGTAGATATATGCCGGTAAATTTCGTGACAGGCTAGTAAGCGTCGCGAGTGTGTCGTGGTAGCAAGATTGCTTTCGCGCCGCCGGTCGTTTGCTTTCAACTCATGAAAATACAGTTTACGCGAATTCTTAACTATCGCGAAAGGGTAGAATATTTGATGAGCCATTGTGGAGGACGTAAGTTTGGATAGAAAGATCATTTTCAAAATCCAATATAAATCCTGTTAATCCAAGTAGCCTAGCAACCCAAAAGCTCATACGTGGTTATCAGCAGAAACGGTGTACTATTTTTAATGCACACGTTTACACTACATCGAGCTGTGGATGATTTGTGGGTGCGAAATAAACATTTGAAAGAATTTGATTAAATAAAAAGGAAAAATATAAAGAAGTTTATTCGTATATTTTGTTATTTCATGAACAGAGATATTTTCTTATAGTGGCGTAGAGCCTTACGTATTACTAATATTGTTACAGACTGATCGCAAGTGCTCCCGTTACAAGTCGAGTTTTGGGCCTGATTAAGGGTAGCTGGTTCTTAGTCTCAAAGGTTAAGTGAAGAATAATATCACACTTAAATAACGTTGCATCGAAACCCACTATCTTTATAGTATATTAAGCTAGCTATTCCGGAATCAGGTGATACCGTGGCCGTGCAGTTGTGTGTTGTCGACAAAAATAGGTAAACACAAACATAAACATTTCTCACGCTCTGATATCGACGAGGGAAAGAAGAGACGACAACGATGACATACACGTACACATATACAAACGGTATATGTGGCGCCTTGCAATACAACAACACAACGGACGTCACGGTATAAAGCGTAGTGTCAAGAACGTTGTCCTGTTGTTCGTCACACTGCGAACTTTCGTTTTCGACCGCAAAATGTGAGAGAATCAAACGCCTCAACGAAAGGGGTGTTTCATTGACTCCTTTCATGGTATCCACTGAGGCCTTTACGTGTCGATTCTGGGCGGCAGCGTGTCTGAAACGATTTCCTCGGCCACACAAAACAAAACCGCGTGATTTCAACGCTGGGTATCGCTGTTATAATCTCCATCGTAGACCCGTCAAAAGGAGGAGTAAATTGTGGGCAAGGGAGGGTGACAGGTTGACGGTGGCATTGGGCAGAATTGTCATAAAATTTGGTGCCTACTTCACATCATTAACCCACCTTACACATCACTTAAACTTCCGGACTCTGACCTTATCTTCGCTTGTGTCAAGTTGCTGTTTGATACGTCGGCGAGCCCTAGGGTGACGCCGCAGGGCTCCACGTTTTTGCACCATTACAGAGGAAGGGTGTAAGTGCGTTTGAGCCAAAATTCAAACTTGTACGTCACAATGGAAAATAATTATGGGATTTCGAAAAAAATACCTTTTGTGTTGCGCAGTGAGTAGACACTGATGATTGGGTTGGGTTGTTTTGGGGGAGGAGACCAGACAGCGAGGTCATGACTATTGAAGGACGGAGAAGGAAGTCTTCCGTGCCCTATCGAAGGAACCGTCCCGTCATTTTCCTGGAGCGATTTAGGGAAATCACGGAAAACCTAAATCAGGATGGCCGGACACGGGACTGAATCGTCGTCGTCCCGAGTGAGAGTGCAGTGCGCTAGCCACTGCGCCACCTCGATCGGTGACACTGATGATTCAAAACATTGTGACCACCTGCTTAGCACCGCGTTGGCCCATATTTGGAACGCAACGCAGTGATGATGCTACGCACGACAGCTCCTTGGAAGGTTACCGGAGTTATATTGCTCTAGCTGTTTGCGCACAGATCGCGCAACTTCCGTAAATTGCGGATCGGTGGTTTGTCAGCGTGGAGCTGGCTCACGATAGTGGCCCAAACTGTTCCGTTGGATTAAGATAAGGCGGATTTGGTGGGGGAGACAACGTCAGTTCACGGTTATGCTCCTCAACCCCTAGTAGCACAGTTCTGTCCTTGTGACACAACTGTTATCCTGCTGGTAGATGCCATCGCCACCGGGGAAGACATAAAGCACGAAGGGATGCAGATGGTCCGCAATAATGTGCACGTGGTAAATAGCTGTTGTGATCCCTTCGGTTACTTCCACATATCCCATGCAATCGACTGGAATACTCTCTTTCAAATTCTGAAGGTGGCAGGGGTAAAATACAGGTAGCGAAAGGCTATTTACAATTTGTACAGAAACCAGATGGCAATTATGAGTCGAGGGGCATGAAAGGGAAGCAGTGTTTGGGAAGGGAGTGAGACAGGATTGTAGTCTATACCCGAAGACAGAGATTTAGGAACCAGGTATTAAATTGTAAGACGTTCCCAGGAGCAGATGTGGACTCTGACCACAATCTATTGGTTATGAACTGTAGATTAAAACTGAAGAAACTGCAAAAAGGTGGGAATTTAAGGAGATGGGACCTGGATAAACTGAAAGAACCAGAGGTTGTACAGAGTTTCAAGGAGAGCATAAGGGAACAATTGACAGGAATGGGGGAAAGAAATACAGTAGAAGAAGAATGGGTAGCTTTGAGGGATGAAGTAGTGAAGGCAGCAGAGGATCAAGTAGGTAAAAAGACGAGGGCTAATAGAAACCCTTGGGTAACAGAAGAAATATTGAATTTAATTGATGAAAGGAGAAAATATAAAAATGCAGTAAATGAAGCAGGCAAAAAGGAATACAAACGTCTCAAAAATGAGATCGACAGGAAGTGCAAAATGGCTAAGCAGGGATGGCTAGAGGACAAATGTAAGGATGTAGAGGCTTGTCTCACCAGGGGTAAGATAGATACTGCCTACAGGAAAATTAGAGAGACCTTTGGAGAAAAGAGAACCACTTGTATGAATATCAAGAGCTCAGATGGAAACCCAGTTCTAAGCTAAGAAGGGAAAGCAGAAAGGTGGAAGGAGTATATAGACGGTCTATACAAGGGCGATGTACTTGAGGACAATATTATGGAAATGGAAGAGGATGTAGATGAAGATGAAATGGGAGATACGATACTGAGTGAAGAGTTTGACAGAGCACTGAGAGACCTGAGTCGAAACAAGGCCCCGGGAGTCGACAACATTCCATTAGAACTACTGACAGCCTTGGGAGAGCCAGTCATGACAAAACTCTACCATCTGGTCAGCAAGATATATGAGACAGGTGAAATACCCTAAGACTTCAAGAAGAATATAATAATTCCAATCCCAAAGAAAGCAGTTGTTGACAGATGTGAAAATTACCGAACTATCAGTTTAATAAGTCACGGCTGCAAAATACTAACACGAATTATTTACAGACGAATGGAAAAACTAGTAGAAGCCGACCTCGGGGAAGATCAGTTTGGATTCCGTAGAAATATGGGAACACGTGAGGCAATATTGACCCTATGACTTATCTTAGAAGCTAGATTAAGGAAAGGCAAACCTACGTTTCTAGCATTTGTAGACTTAGAGAAAGCTTTTGACAATGTTGACTGGAATACTCTCTTTCAAATTCTGAAGGTGGCAGGGGTAAAATACAGGGAGCGAAAGGCTATTTACAACTTTTACAGAAACCAGATGGCAGTTATAAGAGTCAAGGGGCATGAAAGGGAAGCAGTGATTGGGAAGGGAGTGAGACAGGGTTGTAGCCTGTCCCCGATGTTATTCAATCTGTATATTGAACAAGCAGTGAAGGAAACAAAAGAAAAATTCGGAGTAGGTATTAAAATCCATGGAGAAGAAATAAAAACTTTGAGGTTTGCCGATGACATTGTAATTCTGTCAGAGACAGCAAAGGACTTGGAAGAGCAGTTGAACGGAATGGACATTGTCTTGAAAGGAGGATATAAGATGAACATCAACAAAAGCAAAACGAGGATAATGGTATGTAGTCGAATTAAATCGGGTGATGCTGAGGGAATTAGATTAGGAAATGAGACGCTTAAAGTAGTAAAGGAGTTTTGCTATTTGGGGAGCAAAATAACTGATGATGGTCGAAGTAGAGAGGATATAAAATGTAGACTGGTAATGGCAAGGAAAGCGTTTCTGAAGAAGAGAAATTTGTTAACATCGAGTATAGATTTAAGTGTCAGGAAGTCGTTTCTGAAAGTATTTGTATGGACTGTAGCCATGTATGGAAGTGAAACGTGGACGATAAATAGTTTACACAAAAAGAGAACAGAAGCTTTCGAAATGTGGTGCTACAGAAGAATGCTGAAGATTGGATGGGTAGTTCACGTAACTAATGAGGAGGTATTGAACAGAATTGGAGAGAAGAGAAATTTGTGGCACAACTTGACTAGGAAAAGGGATCGGTTGGTAGGATATATTCTGAGGCATCAAGGGATCACAAATTTAGTATTGGAGGGCAGCGCGGAGGGTAAAAAACGTAGAGGGAGACCAAGAGATGAATACACTAAGGAGATTCAGAAGGATGTAGGTTGCAGTAGGTACTGGGAGATGAAGAAGCTTGCACAGGATAGAGTAGCATGGAGAGCTGCATCAAACCAGTCTCAGGACTGAAGACCATAACAACAACATCCCATGGAAGTCCAGGTGAAGCCACCTTCGCATAGCAGTGCCATCGTCCCTCCTGTTCTGAGTAGCCTTCCTCCTGGATGACGGCTTTTCCGGACACGACCATCGATCGATCTGGTGAAACAAGAAACATGATGTGTCCGACGAAGCGTCACATTTCCATTGAACTACGGTCCAAACGCAATGAGACAATGCCCACTGCAATCGTAATTAACATTAGCGTTTGGTTGTCTACTGCCGATCCTCATTCGGCAACGTGCGCACCTGTTAAAATTGTAGAAGGTACAGAGTACAAATTAAGTATATGCTATGATCGGTGGACGTTGGATTACAATCATCTTGAAAACAACCCATGTCCTGTGCGCCGATGATGCGGGAGGACTACCTTAAAAAAAAAGTGTCCACAGGTGTGGTGGAGGAAAAATAACGGAACACGTGCCCATTGACGGACCAAGAGCATGTTGATGCGTGGACTTGGAAAGTAACCTAATATAACTGATGTTACGGGGTACTTGAAGAAAGGGTTCTAGATACTCGAAGATGAAGCCATTTTGTTAATGTAACTCATGGTCTTAAAGAGTTGTGGTTACTGGTTGAGATGAGGTTAAATATACTTTACAAAATGGTTAATTGTAGTACGAAGTGTTATTAAATGTTTAACAATCTTAAGATTAGCCAATAAATATATTGTGGATTGCTTTCACCTTTGAGCGAAATTTTAAATCAGGTTCAATACAAAAGATTAATAGCAAATCACTGTACCTAGTTGCACAGCTGATGCAAGCCTGTAGCAACAAATAGAATGTGGCCGCTTTCATAGTAGCAGTAACTATTTTGAATGTAGGCTCTATGTAGTGTACGTGCTGCAGTAAGGAAGCGGCGTTGGTCAGCGTTAGACATCGATTTACGAAGAAACAAGGAAAAGTAGAAGGGAACTAAGGGCAAAAGAAAGTTAACGCATGTATTGTGAGGGCTTGAACGTGCAGAACTCTAAATTGTTTCCTCTTGTTAGAACAGCAGGGACCTTCATAGCAGTTAACGGAAGCGCTCGGCGTTGCAAATGAAACAGTTATCTCTAATTAACAGTCTAAGCGGTCAGTCGTCGCCTGTTACGTGCCGGGAAAAAACTCCTTTATTTTACACAGTATCAGTTATTATGGTCTGCCCGTCATGGAAATGTTATTAAATGTACTCGGACCGTGGCTGTAAAATATTATTAGTGTTCTATTGCTTTTCTTATATGCGTTAGCTTTGTAGTCGCTCGTGTGTTTGTCCAAAGAACGCGGTTTGGGAGCAAAACTCCTTTCCATTACACGTACAGTTAGTCAGATGATTGTTTCCTTATGAGTTACATTTTATGGTATTCCTTCACAGAACGTATTATTCGTTGCTTCCGTTTTAAGCATCTCCGTTACAACTAACATGGTCAAGAGTCTGTGGACACCAATACTCATGGTTCCATAGACGCCAGCCTTATTATTAATATCGTATTAGATATCCTTTTCTATCGTGACAGTTTTTTTGTCTTCGCGGAAGGTCTTCCGCCAAGTTCCAAAGACGGAATATGTTTTCGATCTCTGCTTGGAATGATTAACAGTGATGGCATATTTTATGCGCACTCCATACAGCACGCGTCCGACGCAGCAATTCGTTCTATAGACGTTCTGTGGAGATTGCGTATGTTCTGCCAGTAGTTCACTACTGGTTTTCTTTGAACCATGATTCAGTGGTTTGTGGATGGCTGCTTTGACGGCATGGCTCTTTAGTTCAGCAATGTCAGACTACCAAACCAAAGATCCTGAGTTCAGGCCTTAAGTGGTACCAAAACTTTTTTGTCACCGCATCTTTTCGCTTCTTGCAATAATTTTGTATATGTGTAAAATTCAGGGTTTCACCATGGTTCTGGACTTCAGGGTAAACTGTAGATCCCTGACACTATACATGGTTGTATAAGTCAGTTCAAATATTGGAGGAAGGTGAAGACATACCCTCTCCAATAGAAGCATGCCTAGTACAGAGCTATTTCTTACAGGAAAAATGTAGCTACACAGTCGTTCTCGTTATCGCTTGGGAAGCGAGTTGTTTTAAGTTTTCGATCGCTAGTAAAGAAAAAGACTGTCGTATTACCTCTACATGTTTTCACTGATGCTACGATGTTTTTCTTAAAGTACCGTTTGAAGGGCATCTGGTGAGTCGACACGCCCCTCTTGAGTGTCCATCCGAATGTACCACAACTCAATCACTCTTGCTTCACAGGCAGTAACAACTTCGTCAAAAGCATTGTTGCTGTTACTTGGTCGCTGAAACAGCACGGCAATGATGTGTCAAGTCACCTCACGACTAATCGTTCTGCCACTGGCAGCTATACTTGAAGCTGCAGCAAAATGCTCTGCAACTGTTGACAGGATGACCTCGCACTTGACTTTTGACGAATAGCCTTTCTTATTTATTTTTCGTTAGAGATATAAGCCGAACTGCCTTCGTACAGTGACCTCATCACGAACCTGATACATTAAAACGTTTTTTAGCTAACAGTTACAAAGCGAAGGATCTCATTAATATATATAAAATTAATAAGTGGACGATCTGTGCAGACAAAGAACACGATATTAAAAAAAGCTCTGAACATATTCCTCGTTCTTTCCGGAAGGATACGACGAGAGTACTTTTCTGTGCTGACTTCGACGCAAAATGTGGCATAAAGAAAGAGTAGTTTATTACAAATACTGTCAGGTATGTGTAAGATAGTATGGCATCTACCTGAAATTTTATTCGCGCCATACGGGCGGATGTTTCGGTGTCCATTTAGATAACTTTGTAAGGTAAGTTGCAATAAAACAGATTATGTTTCTATTTTTTTAAAAAATAAAAGTGGACATAATTATCGAGATGTTTATCTATGCGTCTTACTTCATCGTTATGTTTCTAAAGTGACCCACGTAAATGTGTTTGAAGAGCTTGAAATTTTTACACAAATAGAACTCCGTAGTTTACAACCTGTAGAAAAAAATGCTCGATTGCACCAAAAGATTAAGATACCTAAATCGTAGTTTTACGTCAAACTCAGAATACCTCTGTGACTTGTAATTGTATTTTAATTTTTGCAACATTCGCACTGTGTACATATGGCGAAAAAATGGGATTTAGAGGAGTTTCTACGTCGTTATTTTTGCGCGAGCGACGGTACGCAATTGTCTCGCGAGTGGCGTCAAGCGTATACCAGCGTTAAGTTTGTCAGCTTGAGTGGCACATCCCTGTTTCTTTGAGCCATGGTCGAATAGTAGTGTGATTTAACAGTTGATGCATTTTGGCTGTTTGCTATACACTTGCGACCGCCATTTACTCGTTTGTTATTCGTGGGTCGTTTCTGCTAGCGGCCGTCGTCGGTCCTCAACCTTGTGCACGTCTAGCATTTCTAAGCTAGAATTTACGCAATATATTAATTTGTTTCACTTTTAAGAACTCTTTGTCAGAATTACAGTGTGATTATTTTTAATCTCATATTTGCAGTTCAAGAGTTTGCAACTATTACGTTGTTAACTGTATCATCAGTTCCAAAAATTCGGTCTCGGGTGCGTTTAAATTATGGCTGCCTCTTTGGGCCTGTTCAGTTGATGAGTTTCTGTGCAACATGTTCAGGTACGTGCAATTGTGTTCAGAATGTATGGTGATAAGAGTTTAGTTTGTTAGTAGTTTATTGGCTCTGAGCACTATGCGACTTAACTTCTGAGGTCATCAGTCGCCTAGAACTTAGAACTAATTAAACCTAACTAACCTAAGGACATCACACACATCCATGCCCGAGGCAGGATTCGAACCTGCGACCGTAGCGGTCACGCGGTTCCAGACTGAAGCGCCTTTAACCGCACGGCCACACCGGCCGGCTAGTAGTTTATTACCCCCTTTTTTGTTCCTTCTTAAACAGACTGTTTGATGATGACCTGCTAATAAACCGAAACCGGTAATATTTGTGTGACTAGAGGCCGAAATAAATGAAAAAATTTGCGGTTGTAAATATCAGAAGCAGGTATACTTGTTCCTAAAAGATGAACAGCAGCACCTCCGGGCACCGGCAGTATCGCTAATCCTAAACCCACTGTGCCCGTTTAACGCTTCTGAAGCGGTCTGCAGTTACGAAACACTTTATCTCGTCCCGCTAGTCGCCTGTCCTCGGCGATAGTACCTCAGCAACTTACATCCCGTTCAAAAATAACGTCTTATCGAGTTGCTTTGGCCATAAGATCATTCAGCAGCCACTTCTCCGGGTCATTTACAGCGCAATTGAAGCTACTGATGGGCACCGCTTGCAAAAATGCGTCTTCTTCATCGACAGACTGAGCACACTCCCACGTAGATTTATGTAGACGCTCCACAGAATTTGGTATCTGTGCAGAACTCAGTGGTGGCTGTGTTGGTTTCGGGATTTTCTTGCGAATTCAAAAATTCCATGGTTGGCATCACAGGAGTTGTTGAACTTGTATTAAAAATATTTCGAACGTTAGGATAAATCCTTAGATTCCGATCCCTCACAAATCCGTTTCGTAAATTGACTGCGAGAAATGGGAATCGTTAAGTGCTAGTAGTCAACTGTACCAAGGGTAGTGGAACATACGCCTAAAATTAGAGGTAGAAGATGTAACTACAGTTTGGACTCTCCATGGGACGGAGTGTTTATTTCTACAAACAGTAATATTACATTTAGCAACGTCGAAACGGAATTTGATTGCGAACTTAATAACCGAGAATAGATCCTACTAGACAAAGGTTGGTAGTTCGATACTTTTTACTGGCCAGTGGAAAATTAATTACTAACTTAGGGGCTCATTCAGAAACAAATTACGGCCAATATCACATAAATATTCGTATTACGTAATAGCAGCGGAATGTCACTACACCGTGCCGAGTGTCAATTGGACCAACTGCGCAATCACTGCTGACAGTAAGGACTGCCTTGTGAAATGATAATGAACATATCAACCAAAAACAGTCTAACATGTCGACCGACTGTTCACAGAAAACAAGATTTTTTTCTCTCTCTTCAACAGTTAGTTGCTGTTAACAAAGGCACACACTGACATTCGACTACGATGCTTTATACTGTTGACTGTTACCAAAAGCAAAAATCTTATTGAAATGAGTAAGTAGAAAAATGGTCGCAAAATATTTGCGAGTAATAAGAAGAGGAGGAAACGAAAATATTTGTATATAATTAGACAGGTACAGAAGAGATTGTCCGAGTTTAAAGATAAGATTGATCGCGTCCTGGACGACTGTCGCCAACAAAGTGATAAACGACGACAAACATCCGGCTTGTCTTAATAAATTGGGAAAGTAAGACATATTTACTTACCACGTTCCAAAAGGATTGTATAGAAAAATAAGGTAGGGAAACCTATGTATTTAATTCCGCTTTTAAAAGTGCATTCCCCCAGTATCGATCTACGTAAACGCAGTTTGGCCACCATAAAAGTTCACAAATAAATTGTGTTCAAATGGGGACCGTCGACCCTGCATGTCTCTCCATTCAATAAAAACGGTAAAAGAATAGATGGGCAAAATTCATAACGTCTGCTTGTTGGATCTTGTAATATATCACCATTCTTATGCAAAATTTGGTCTCTGTTTCCACATTATATCTTGCAAATTGTGAACACATACAAACAGTTTAAGAATGAATTTGAACTGGAACAAAACAGTTGTAGAACAAGAATGGTTAGAAAACTGGGGGACGGGGAGAAGTAACCATAAATGTCCTAACCTAGCCCGATGATGGGTAAGGGGGAAACAGCGACGACAACATAAACAGATAGATACCGCCCTCCGGAAAACGTTGTCATCAAGATGTACTGTCGTGTATAATATCGTAAAAAATGTATGATCAGCTCGCAGAACTATTGGACAAAACCCATACGTAGTTCCTAGTAGCAAAAATGAGGTGGTGAACGTGCCCTAAACAAGCGTTGTTGGAATGTTAAATCCTTCAGCAGATATACGGAGGTCTAAAAATTAGTGTATACTCTCACAAACTATAATCTGCGAAAAAAAGACAGTTGACATGTAATATGCATATGTTTCTGTTACACTAGCTCTGCACAGAAGTGGTGTTAAATCCTCTTGCAACAGCTAGAAGTAGCAGTAAACTGTGTGTCTGACAGTAGGAAGACAGTAAGTAGCAGTAAACTGCGTGTCTGACAGTAGGACGACAGTTAGTGCCGAGACAACGATTAAGATAGCCACAAGGGCGTCGAGGCATCACTTACGGGGCGTACAGCGATAGAGAATCTTTAACTAGAAGCTGCTCATACATAGACAGAGGTAGCCAGTTGGCTAATTGTTTGTCCTGTTCATAAACTGTGTCAATTTCAAACTACAGTTCTGTTATCCAGAAGTTTGATAGGCCGGCAGAGGGCGTACTGTTTTTGGAATCGCGTCCACATCCTGAAGTCTGCCTTGGCTGCAACCACCAGAAATGTGAAGTCATTAGTTACTACGCAAAGATGATTTCATGAAGGTGTAAAGTGTACGAAGCGATTTACTAAGTGCCTATCACTCATTGCAGTTTTGTGTGTCGATGCTTTCGTCTTAAATTATTGGCAAATAAATATATTGAAAACATATGTTTAATTTGGTTCATTTCTCCATTTATTTCGTATATTGGTGTGCGCAACTGCAACTGCTACCTACGTGCCATTTCTACTTGCAGACTTAGTTGGTAGGTAGGTAATAAGTAATATGTTGTAATATTATTATTTCACACTTTTATCAAATTATTGAACAAGTGACAACTCACTTGGGATACGATGGTTAGAATTCAAGCGAGACCAACAAAACCACTGGGTATCATTGACAAAATAGAAATCCTGAATAGGTAGTACAAAGGTTCCGGTGCAGGCTTGTATTCCCAGGCTCTGTTTTAGGACATTTTAGTACGTTTATTTATTTTATGTTTTTATTACTGTCACTTATTTTTGTATGAGGCTGAAAAATCTCAAAAAATTGTTGATATACTCAATTATCATGCTGCAGAAACACACATGTATTTGTAAGATGTGTTACAGGAAACTGCAGATGATGTCATATAATTTGATGGCCTCAGAGAGATGTTCAAGAAATGGTTCAAATGGCTCTCAGCACTATGGGACTTAAATTCTGAGGTCATCAGTCCCCTAGAACTTAGAACTACTTAAACCTAACTAACCTAAGGACATCACACACAGCCATGCCCGAGGCAGGATTCGAACCTGCGACCGTAGCGGTCGCGCGGTTCCAGACTGTAGCGCCTAGAACCGCTCTGCCACCCCGGCAGGATCAAAGAGAAGTCATGGAGTGGACACGCCTATGTGCTGCATCTTAAGAAGATCGTTCCTTTCACAGATGGCTCTCGGTTTAGCTTGCGAGGACACAGAAGGTGTGTTTAGAGAAACGAATCTCATTGCAAGACAAAACATCCTTGAAAGGGATGCGTGTGTGACTGTATTGTGTATCTTTAGCTGTATGTAAAGGATTGCTGATGGGTAGAATGGTATACTATTCAATTACTGCATCAAACTAGAGACAAACTAACTTTATGGCACAACGTGACTAGAATAAGAAGTAATGAGATAGTTCATTTGGTTAAGGAGGAAATTGTGTACGAGGAGGGGGTTGCCAGTTGTTGAGGTACACCAAGGCCTATATGTAATAACTAGCTTCAGATGGATATACGAGGGCTATCCACAAAGTACATTACGTTTTGGAATTAAAAATAAATAAAGTATTGGAATTATTTTTTATTATATACAGATGAAAGCCACACCTAAATACTACTTTTCTACATAGTTGCCATTTAAATTAAGGCACCAATCGTAGCGATGGACGAGCTTGGAAATTCCTTCGTCGTAAAATTCGGCCGCCTGCGCCTCCAACCACGTGGTTACCTCTTTTGGGACAGAAAAGGTGTGATTTTTGTGGATTTCCTGGAAAGAGGCACTACAATAAACTCTCAAAGGTATTGCCAAACTCTGCACAACCTCAGAAGAGCAATACAAAACAAGCGCAGGGGAAAGTTGGGCTCAAAGATCTTGCTGATTCACGACAAGGCCCGGGCCCACACGATAAATGCCACTCGTGAAGTTCTCGAATCTTTTAAGTGGGAGTTGTTTCCTCATCCGCCGTAAAGTTCCGACATGGCACCGAGCGACTTCCACTTATTCCCAGCAATGAAGAAGTGGTTGGCTATGCAGCGTTATGATGACGCACAGCTTCAAGAAGAGGTAACCACGTGGTTGAAGGCGCAGGCGGCCGAATTTTACGACGGAGTAGTTTCCAAGCTCGTCCATCGCTACGATAAGTGCCTTAATTTAAATGGCAACTATGTAGAAAAGTAGTATTTAAGTGTGGCTTTCATCTGTATATAATAAAAAAAATTCCAATACTTTATTATTTTTAATTCCAAGACGTAATGTACTTTGTGGATAGCCCTCGTACTTTGCAGTTGTTACACATAGATGATGAAACTACGTCAAACCAGTCTTCGAATGGAAGAAGACTGCAGCAGCAACAACGACAACAACAAATAATAATAAAAATCAGCTATATAGGTGATTGTATGTCCTGTAAGATGACAACATTCAACCATAAGGCTCTCGTCGCGTGAATGTTGCTGGTGCACAATTACCACCACTACAGGTCGCTAAACGAGCTGCAGACGCAACCAGTTTATCAATTACAAATATATCTTCAGTACTAATTTAAATTGAAGCTTTTAGGAATGGAAGCTTTTTGGTCACCATATCTTTGCATTTTTTACTTTACCTTTTAGCTACTTGACAGTCCTGTGTAAAAATTTTAACGAAGGACTCTGTCGCCCAGAGTTTGTTTCACGATTGCTTTCTGTTGTAAGCTTAATTGCATGAACTTCTGAGGTTGGCAAATTTGCCGAAACTAGGCAGGGAATTAATTTATAAAAAGCTGCCAATTGATTATATCTATTCTTAAAACATGCATCACAGCTGACAGCCATGATTAAAATTATAAACAGACGCCCACACACTGAATAATACTGAAATTTGTACACTTTTCTTGTCTTCTGGAGGATTATAAGCCACTGGTGAACTAGTATTTGTATTTAAAAAAACCAAAAGGTTGCAGAAGACACTCTGTCATTTATTACTCCAAGACACAGCACGCCAGTTTTGTGCTTTAGTATGAAAGACCACAGCAATATGACGTCTTGCAGAGGAAACATTGCGACTTGTTCAGACAGGAAAAAGAGAGAGCCTTGTGCAACCGCTACGAAAACAGATGGTTTTGAGAGAGAATACGCGAGCCATAATATGGTCGTAGATGTGTATTATCAGCCAAATCCATGTGATATTGCATCCATCAGAGGTAAGCAACAACAAAAATGTAATTATGTGGCATGCTTTATTATACCATGTAACTGTGTGTCCTATCAGGACAGTGTGGTACATATACACTATGTGATTAAAAGTATCCGGACACCCCCAAAAACATAAGTTTTTCATATTAGGTGCATTGTGCTGCCACCTACTGCCAGGTACTCTATATCGGCGACCTCAGTAGTCATTAGACATCGTGAGAGAGCAGAATGGGGCGCTCGGCGGAACTCACGTACTTCGAAAGTGATCAGGTGACTGGGTGTCACTTGCGTCATACGTCTGTACTCGAGATTTCCACACTATTGAACATTCCTAGGTCCACTGTTTCCGATGTGATATGGATTTTCACCTGCCTCGAGATGACTGGGTGTCCGTGTTGTCCTCATCATTTCATCATCATTCATGAATGTGGCAAGATTGCGCTGAGCAGGGGTTGGGAATTTGTACGGGCGCTGACAACCGCGCAGTTGAGCGCCCCACAAACCAAACATAAACATCATCATCCGATGTGACAATGAAGTGGCAACGTGAAGGGACACGTACAGCACGAAAACGTACAGGCCGACTTCATCTGTTGACTGACAGAGACCGCTGACAGCTGAAGACGGTCGTAATGTGTAATAGGCAGACATCTATCCAGACCATCACACAGGAATTCCAAACTGCTTCAGAATCCACTGTAAGTACTAGGACAGTTAGGCAGGAGGTGAGAAAACTTGGATTTCATGGTCGAGCGGTTGCTCATAAGCCACACATCACGCCGGTAAATCCCAAACGACGCTTCGCTTGGTTGAAGGAGCGTAAACATTGAACGATTGAACAGTGGAAAACATTGTGTGGAGTGACGAATCACGGTACACAATGTGGCGACCCGATGGCAGGGTGTGGGTATGGCGAATGCCCGGTGAACGTCATCTGCAGCGTGTGTAGGCGGTGGTGTTATGGAGTGGTCGTGTTTTGCGTGGCACAATCACAGCACAGGCCTATATTGATGTTTTAAGCACCTTCTTGCTTCCCACTGTTGAAGAGCAATTTGGGGATGGCTATTGCATCTTTCAACACGATCGAGCACCGGTTCATAGTGCACGGCCTGTGGCGGAGTGGTTACACTACAATAACATCCCTGTAATGGATTGGCCTGCACAGAGTCCTGACCTCAATCCTATAGAACACTTTTGGGATGTTTCGGAACGCCGACTTTGTGCCAGGCCTCACCGACTGGTATCGATACCTCTTCTCAGTGCAGCGCTCCGTGAAGAACGGGCTGCCATTCCCCCAGAAACCTTCCAGCACCTGATTGAACGTATGCCTGCGAGAGTGGAAGCTGTCGTCATGGCTAAGGGTGAGTCAATACCATACTGAATTGCAGCATTGCCGATGGAGGGCGCCACGAACTTGTAAGTCATTTTCAGCCAGGTGTCCGGATGCTTTTGATCACATATTGTACTTTTTAAATACTACTAATATTTAATGGAACCACGAGCTATGGGGCAATTCATTAGATATTTATCTAGAACCCATTAACCATAAATGATTGTCGTATTTGTGATGCACATCAGTAGGTGCATGCTATAGGGATTATTATGGCTTCCCATCGTATAGCTGCTAAATTTCTGTACTGTTTAGTATAATTTCGTAGGTTCATAATATTAGTAATTTTAGATTCCATAAGGAGCAGACTTAGAACCTAACATAAAAAAAAGAAATATAGTAATGGATGGACATCATGTTAACTTTCCAGAAGCTACATTGTTCAAATTTCTTGCGTCAAATCCTATTCAGTTTTCCAGAAGCACGTTGTTCACGAAGAATTCCACGAAATTAATGTGAAGAAGCGTAGCCGTCCTTGTAGACATCGCGGACTACGACCCTAACACACAAATATCGTAGCCCTATTTCTAGAGAGCATAACAAACTGGTTGACGTCGTAAGCTTTCTACGTATCTGCGCTGAATCATGAATATTATCTGTACATGACTCAGTGCGATGCCACGGAGCAGGTTGATGAGCTTGAATTTATTGAGCCAGCCGTTGTGGCACAGCGGTTCTAGGCGTTTGTTTGGGACCGCGCTGCTGCTACGGTCGCAGGTTAGAATCCTGCCTCGGGCATGGCTGTGTGTGATGTCCTTAGGTTAGTTAGGTTTAAGTAGTTGTAAATCTAGGGACTGATGACCTCAGATGTTAAGTCCCATAGTGCTTAGAGCCATTTGAATTTATTGATGGCAGTAACTTATATTACACTGAGAGCAACGTGAATTGTGACCAGTGAAGCCAAAGGTGCTGAAACTTCAGTTATATACAGTGACGGTCCACGTAATTACATGTATTCCTTGTATATACAACTGTTTTTCACTACGTGTAATAGTTAAAAATGTTCTGTTTCGGGCCTCAAGAATACCACATTGTATGTAGTACCTTATAACACAATAAACAGAACTCTTTATGTCCATGATTTATGAAATTTTTTGAATACGCAAATGGCTCTGCTGTTTACGTAATGTGGCTTAGTATTGTCTAGCGCCCCAGTTCATCGACTGTAGTCTGTTTTATCTTAATTTATACTTCTGTATCATGCTAGACACGATTTGTTAAGCTACCGCCGTTTTGTGACTTTTTCGCTAATTTAAGGGAAGAGGCATGTGCATCAGTTAACAGAATTACTGGGCAACACACTAATTTTTTTTCAACGACCAGTGCTTCGAATAGACTGTGGAAGAAACTGTTGCCTTCGTCATATGTTTCATATAAGCGTCGGAGAAGTAGACGGAGAAATTAGTATTCGCGCTGAAACAAACAAGTGATTTTTCTTGCCGTAGTTGGATGTTACTATAAAGTACCGACTGGTGATGAAAAGACATACTTCTTGCCGTGCAATTTACAGTGGCTTGCGCAGCACCGAATAAGCAGTAGGAAACAGCTCTACCTACATAAATGATAGATGTGCGTCACCGTGTCGCGCACAAGGCCATATCTAAGGGGGTAGTCAATCCTCTACGAAAATTTCAAAAAATCGATTTTTTTTTTTGTTTCAAATGTTCTCTGGGATGACTATTGCATTGCAATGTTCGTCGCTAGTTCGTCAGAAACTCCTTTATCAAGCTGCAAGGCGATTTATGAAAAAGTCTCCGAAAAGCATTCACAGAGGAAAAAAAAGTTGACATGTAATTTCAATGACGGCCCAACAGAAATTATGGAATTTATGAACGTGCTCGAACTTGAGATCGGACCTTCCTGTAACAACTTCTGCAGAAAAGCGGAGGAAAACGTATCGAGGGAGCAGAGCAGCGGATGACAGAAGCTGTCAAAGAGCCCAGCACTGGACTCGCATTCGGGAGGACGACAGTTCAGTCCCGCGTCCGGCCATCCAGATTTAGGTTTTCCGTGATTTCCCTAAATCGCTCCAGGTAAATGCCGGGATGGTTCCATTGAAAGGGCACGGCCGACTTCCTTCCCCATCCTTCCCTAATCCGATGAGACCGATGACCTCGTAGTTTGGTCTCTTCCCGCAAAAAACAACCCAACAACAAAGAGCCCAGCAACACCTTCGTGGCCACGAAGAAGATGGAGGAGGACCACCTTTTGGATCTGGAAGGATTGCTTTATGGTGTATGGTTCGCTGAGAAGAGGTATTTTTAACTACACAATATGTAACCCAAAATTTTAAACGCGTATTTCTCGAAACTATTTTTCAAATTGGCGGGAAACATAACTTCAGAACGGTACATACGATTATGATCGTAGTTGATGCTAGCATTCGAAATCAAATTCTCTATCAGCGTACATAGCCGTTTTGCGATATCTTCAAATGTCTGTTTTCAATGCACGCTTTTGTCGCGATTTTGTACTTTGTGGGCGAAGAACGTAACGTTTCTTTCAACTCGTCACAATTTTCTTAGGACACAATATTTTTCAGTTATTCTATGTATACTAATAGAAAATAGATTTAAAATGACTTACACATAACTGTTTTGTTAGAGGTCCAATAGGAAGGCTTCGGGAATTTCCGGCGGTGATCAGTTTTCCGGCTGCAAGTGGTCCTTTCACTCGTTGCAGCAGATACAGTGTGCGTCCGATGTTGATACAAAAGTGATTTCTTAAAGAAAGAAAAGCATAAGGAATAAAACTAGTTTATCATATTAAACATTACTTTTTACACTGAAGCGACAAAGAAACTGGTGTAGGCATGCGTATTCAAATACAGAGATATGTAAACAGGCACAAGACGGCGCTGCGGTCAGCAGCGCCTATATACAAGAAGTGTCTCACGCAGTTGTTGCATCGGTTACTGCTGCTGCAACGCCAGGTTATCAAGATTTAAGTGAGTTTGAACGTGGTGTTATGGTCGGCGCACGAACGATCAGACACAGCATCTCCGAGGTAGCGATGAAGTGGGGATTTTCCCATACGACCATTTCACGAATGTACCGTGAATATCAGGAATCTGGTAAAACATCAGATCACAGGCATCTCTGCGGCCGGAAAAGATCCTGCAAGAACGGAACCAACGACGACTGAAGAGAATCGTTCAACGCGACAGAAGTGCACCCTTCCGCAAATTGCCGCATATTTCAATGCTGGGCCATCAACAAGTGTCAGCGTGAGAACCATTCAACGAAACATCGGTATGGGCTTTCGGAGTCGAAGGCCCACTCGTGTACCGAAAATGACTGCACGACACCAAGTTTTACGCCTCGCTTCGGTCCGTCAACACCTACACGGGACCGTTGATAACTGGAAACATGTTGCCTGGGCGGATGAGCCTCGTTTCAAATTGCATCTAGTGGATGGACGTGTACTGGTATGGATACAAGCTCATGAAATGTCAGCAGGGGACTGTTCAAGCCGGCGGAGGCTCTCTAACGGTGTGGGGCGTGTGCAGTTGTAGTGATATGCGACTCCTGATACGTCTAGATACGACCCCGACACGTGACACGTACGGAAGCATCCTGTCTGATCACCTGCATCCATTCATGTCTATCGTGCAATCTGACAGACTTGGACAATTCCAACAGGACAATGCAACACCGCACACGACCAGAATTGCTACATAGTCGCGAGTTTAAACACTTCCGCTGGCCACCAAAACTCCCCAGACATGAACATTATCGAGCATATCTGGGATGCCTTGTAACGTGCTGTTCAGAAGAGATCTCCAGCCCCTCGGACTCTTACGGATTTATGGACAGCCCTGCAGGATTCATGGTGTCAATTTCCTCCAGCGCTACTTCAGACATTAGTAAGTCCATGCCATGTCGTGTTGCGGCACATTTGCGTTCTCGCGGGGGCCCTACACGATATTAGGCAGGCGTACCTGTTTCTTTGGCTCTTCGGTGTACTTAACTTGAAAAATATCACAAAAATCCCCTAATCTTCATGCGTTTAGAGAGGCTACTCGCACAAGTAACAGTCTCATAACGTTTTAATCTGTCACGTATGATAATTAGTCACTGCATGCTAGACATTTACCGGGAAGGTCCTGAAAACTTCGTAATACCTTTCAGACTGTATTACTAGTAACTGAAGAGGAAAGGTGTTACCTCTACTGATGTAGATGTCAACTCAGTGTAGAACACAGCGTCTAGATTTAGTGCAATATTCCTAGATGGGAGTGATGTAGACCTCACACAAGGTTCACGGAGAGCCTCCAACCAAACTACGAAAAAAAACGTGAGAAATGGAACTTTGCTCGAAACGATGATAAGTGCTGAGATAGCTGCCGGCCGAAGAGAGCGTATCAAGCAAATGGTTTAAGACCGTCACTGGAGTAACACAAGGACTGTTGTACCAAGCGGTGAGAAAAGAAAAGCTTTACTATGATCTAAAAATAGCCCTAGTGTTTGATATCGTTACTAGGTTCTTAATATTTTATTATGGCGTATACATTAAGAACTCAGCTGTTTGAATCTGTTGCAAAGTAAGATAGCTCACTTTTTCTTTATCGTTATCCTCATCATAGTTGTTTTTATTTCAGTATATTTCCTCACCGTTGTCGTAATTACTAAGTCAATACATCCAAGAAATTATAGACTTATTGTAAAACACGTACTTTTTATACGAAAAACACATTGATATCTATCGACAAAGATGGCTAGACATTTGTAGCACTTACAATAATACTGTTACGTAGACAATGCAGAAAATAACGTTAATGTGTACAGCGCAGGTTCATTGTAAAAAAAAAAAAATAAAAAAAAATTTGGACAATATGACTTACTTCTATAATGGACATCTGAATGAGCATTTTGATGCTATTCTCAGATTTTTCCAACCGAGACTATATGGATGATTCCAGTGCTTGACATTATAACGACTGAGAGAACTCCAATATTCACTAGCTTCCGCTGCTTCATTGTTTAAAATATTTTGTTGATATGTGGGTCCACAGCCTCGAAGAACAGAGTGAAAGAAGAAATTGTTCGTGGTAGGCTGTACAGTTATCCTTTATCTGTTGTGCGACTGGCAAACTTCGACTCTGTCGCTTGCTAGCTCTTATGACTGAGCAGTACTGTATATGCCCTTCGTGTTGTGGCATACGATCGAAAAAAACCATTCCATATGTTCATCCATACGTGGAATAACATCTTTCTTGCAGTCTGAGATCGGAAACGTACTAGAAGTCAGAATGTCTTGTGGTTTCCACAAGAGCTGAAATGGTTATGTGCTTCTAGTACGATGATTTCGTTCTCAGGCTGCAATACAGATGTATTATTCCACGTATAGATGAACATATGGAATGTTTTTTTTTTTTTTTTTTTTTCGAACGTATGTCACAACACGTAAGGCACAAAGTGTACTGCTTATGAATAAGTGCTGGAAAATGACAGAGTCGAAATTGGCCAGTCGCACAATAAATAAAGGATAACGATACTGCTTATACTGCTACGGACAATGTTTTCTTTTACAAAATTGTTTGAAATGTCAAGTTAGTACATTTCCTGTTTTTCCCGTAGTATTGTGAGTTTTGCATGTTTTCGTTATCTGAGCCAGCTATGTCAATGAAGAGAACGTTTCCGGTCTGTTGTGTTGACTGAGCTGGATAACTGTACAGTCAACAGTTTTCAAAATATAATTTTTTGCAGCTAGAGGATGGTTTGTATTTAAGGTAGAACGATTCAGCGTTACATTGTTTTGTAGTCGTCACGGCCTATTGGTGTAATACGTAGACTACTTCGTTGTGTGTTGAAGATAAGTCTTGTTCAGCAAGTTACATAGCTACCACAGTAAGCGTACAGAAGCATTGCTTGATGCATTGGCAGTTGGCATAAATCTTCATCCTCAATCGCAAGTTAACTAAACTTCTGGACCACTTTGGTTGAGGGATGTCTTGCACGATGGCTGCTTACAAGAAATGGTAGAAGTTACCCGCAAAAAAAGACAATCAACTAAATCAAAAATAGAGTAACGTCATAAAGGCTGTTACTACTTACGCATTGCATCATAATTTCCGATTTATATAAATCACCCACATAAAATACATTATTATGATAAATACCACCTTCGCATTGTCATTTGAAATGTCATCAAAGTACGAGTTTATTTAGTTCTGTATTCGGAGAGCATATCAGGCTGTCAGATGCCCGTTATGTTAACATGTACAGCTGTTTTTATATTCTCGTCTGCTGTGTGCACACGGCAGGAACAACATCCTTTCAAACAGTGGTTCAAATGGCTCTAAGTGCCCGGACTTAACATCTGAGGTAATCAGTCCCCTAGACTTAGAACTACTTAAACCTAACTAACCTAAGGACATCACACACATCGACGCCCGGGGCAGGATTCGCACCTGCGACCGTAGCAGCAGCGCGGTTCCGGACTGAAGCACCTAGAACCGCGCGGCCACAACGTCCAGCTAACACCCGTTCGTTGGGTCCAAAACTGTTGTTTTCTTACTATAGTACTACGGTTAATTATACGATCAAAGAGCAGCTTACAACGTGTGGGATAATTTAAGCCAGTTTCTTGAAAGCATTAAGAATTTCGGTTTGTTTGCTCTCTTTTTTTTCTCTCTAAGTAGATGATGTGGTTGCATAATTTTGTGCCTGAAAATTTGTAAATGTGTTAGGTTGTTTGTTTCTTTCGTGCACGATCTTCAACCGTTTTCAGTGTACATACCCGCGTGTCTAGTTTCAGGCAAATGGCCTGCTACTGTAGACTTAATTTGGCTTTGTTTAGTATCTGGAGTGATGTTTTCTTTTGTATACAAAACTAATATTTATATTGAATTGTTTGACTTTTTTGTATGATAGGTTACCAACAAACTGGAGACTATACTAGATCTTCTTATTACAATCAAACGTGTGTGATTGAAGCACTGTAATTCGTTTCTGATAAAGGAAATTTATTTTGTATTAGGTATAGCCGTGACTTTTGGTAGCTAGCTTGTATTTTTCTTTATAAAATCTGCCATTGGTTAAAAAAAAAACTGTCAAACGTGGGCCTGTGCTGCAGTCGAGATGAAATTCAGGGTGCTGTATCACCTGTATGGAATCTCTTTAACAGCATGTACTAATGCTCAAGGTTAAATTTTTGAGCACTTGGTGTGACAGTAAACACACGAACGAAAAATACACCTCTATAAACTAAGCCTGGAAAAAAAATGAAGCGCCCATGAGACCTGGTCGGATGTCAGTGTAACTTCGTACATGGACACACTATCGGCGCGAAATGATGAGAGTTGCAGTTCTCTGTGACAGGTTGAACGGTGACCTGAGTACATTATTCTGCGCTTTGAGTGTTATCAACCGTGGTACGGTATAAAACGTGCTTGAACAGTGAGAGAGTTTAGTGATCACTGTGAGAAACATGGAGATGCTGAGTACTAAGGTTCCGGTCGACCACATGTGACCACTACAAGGTAGGATCGCCGTATTGAGCACCAAGCACATCGTAACCCCTCCATATCTGCGTCTGCCATCCGAGAACAAGTAATAGACTGTCTACGATAATGTCATCCCGCGCTATCGATAGGAGGGTGACGACTGCCGGACTAGGGAATATCACAGTACAAACGGCTGTGTTAGGATTAGTGGCGTGGCTGGGGAGCATTGTGATCAGCGATGATTCGCGGATGATCTTCGTCGGCAATTATGGCGGCGACCTGAGAAGAGGTTTTGGTGGGTCACAGCGGTGTTACTCCTGGCATCATTGTGTGGGGAGCCATTGGATGTGACTTCAGGTAACGACTGGTAGTGATTGAAGGAATTCCGGCGGCACAACGGTACGTCTCGGACATCCCGCATCCTCCTGTGTGACCTGTTGTGCGACAGTATCATTATGCCATCTTTCAAGAGGTCCACGTGTGGGATGTGTGTCTATGAACCGTCTGCGTCATGTTGAGGTACTCCTGTAGCCAGCAAGATAGGACGTGTCGAAGACCAGGCTGTACTCAACGCTGTGCAGTGTCAGTATCCAGGATATCAAGGCCAAGTTATAATAGGTGTGGGCCAGCTTGTCTCTGGAGAGGGTACAACTACTTTAAGACACCCTTCCCAGTCAAATCAGTGCATGCATCCAGTATAGAGGTATGTAGCATTATACTGATACGTGGGCTCATACTGCTAAATTCTTTGTAAATGTAACTGGATTTTGTAGTCAATGAAATAACACCACATACCCTCTCAACCCGGGAAGTTTCATTTCGTTTCCTTGTACTCTTTTGGTACTTCTTTTCTCAGGAAGTGTATTTGCTCTTTCTGAACATGTATGGGTTGACACGTGTTCGCTGCCTCACTCTGTACAAGCATTGACTGATGGCTTAGAAGGAACACATCTACAGCTCGACTGCAGAAAATATAACTGTGGAAGCTGTGGTAACCGATAGCAGGAGTTGCCGAGGGTGGAAGGCGCCCTCAGAGAGCTGCAGGTGCGGTCTGTATACATTACAGGTCTCGGTATGGCGGTCGTGTGGCTTTTCCTGCATCATCGGCCGCGTTATTCCTTCAAGCGCACACACTTGTATACTCACTGTTCAGCGGTAACTGCTTAGCCGCGCGGTCTGTGGCGACATGTCACGGATTGCGCGGCCACGCCCGGTGAGTCGTGCTTCGGTAGCTCAGTTGGTAGAGCACTTGCCCGCGAAAGGCAAAGGTCCCGAGTTCGAGTCTCAGTCGGGCACACACTTTTAATCTGCCAGGAAGTTTCGGTGTGTTCTGTGTTGTTCTTAGCAAAAGTTATAGCATAAGTTCGTTTAAGTAGTGTGTTAGTCTAGGGACTGATGACCTCAGCAGTTTGGTCCCTTAGGAATTCACACACATTTGAACACTTCTGGTAAATGCTTATCAGGCACATTATGCATCATGCTGGCCAGTAACCAAAGCAACAAATAACTTAGGCTTTGTAACGAATAGGACAGACCATTAAGTTGGGCAGTGCCGATTAAGTACGTCTAAAGCAATGTTTTTAACGGTACGTATGTGAATACAAATGGCTCTGAGCACTATGGGACATAACTTCTGAGGTCATCAATCCCCTAGAACTTAAAACTACTTAAACCTAACTAACCTAAGGACATAACACACATCCATGTCCGAGGCAGGATTCAAACCTGCGACCATAGCGGTCGCGCAGTTCCAGACTGTAGTGCCTAGAACCTCTAGGCCACTCCGGCCGGCCATGTGAATACAGCTGCGTCTACCGCCGCCGCCGCCGCCGCCGCCGCCACCACCACCACCACCACCACCACCACCATTAAAATGGCGTATTGCCCCACATCAACAATACACTCTCTGCACTGACTTACGAAGTCCTTTCAGGTGACGATGTCTCCGTTCTGTGCAGTGTATTCTGTTTCTTTCGTCAGGATAAAAAGACTCCACCGTCACATTATCAATACCAGTTTATTAGGCTCTAACGAAACGGGAAGAGGTATACGACACCTAGAAGAAGGGTAATTGGTTCAAATGGCTCTGAGCACTATGGGACTAAACTGCTGTGGTCATAAGTCCCCTAGAACTTAGAACTACTTAAACCTAACTAACCTAAGGACATCACACACATCCATGCCCGAGGCAGGATTCGAACCTGCGACCGTAGCGGTCGTGCGGTTCCAGACTGTAGCGCCTTTAACCGCTCGGCCACTCCGGCCGGCAAGAAGGGTAATTGATTCGACTTCGACGTGAGAGATTGCTGCAACCGTTCAGTAAGTGTTATGAGCAGTAATACTGGTAATTGGAGTACTACACTTAGGAGGACTGTATATACTGACAAGGAGGCGCCAATTTCCGGTGGCAGCTTTCAGCCTCCTGTTTGCCCGTGTGCGTCGGCCACGGCCTCATCCATCAGCTTGCCGCCGTGCCCACGCGCGGCTGGGTGCCACGTAAGCCGCTGTACGTATCACTTCCGCTTCTGGGAAGACACAGCAGCTGCGATAGTACCCGCTACGATATTACAGCGCCGATTTACAAAATTTCAATGAGCCAATTTCGGAAACGGATGACTTCTAGGTCTACTACTTGATATCAGTGAAAACCATTGACAATGTGATTCCCTGGAACTGAGCCTTTGGTTGTTTTCGTAACAGAGGCACATTATTGTAAAACAAAGCGGTGGAAAATGGTAAATAATAATTGTAAAAATAATACACTGCTGAAAAAATGCAACACCACAAGGACAAGATTATTTTATCAACAAGTGATGTGACAGGTAATTCATCACTGTAGGAGCATATGGCAACAAATTCAGGTCGAATGAAACACACATGTTACAGTAAAGGGTGCCCAAGCAATCGCATCAATAGACACTTCACCCCTCTGGGAACAATGCAGGTGTATTCTCATATGCAAACGATCATATTCTCCTATGTAGATTTTCCTGCGCATCTTGCACCCTTTCTTGCAACTGGGCAATCGATTTTGCAGGCTGTGGAGCACTTGTGAGTTCCCACTTCACCGTGTAAAAACAGTGTTCAGCTGGCGGGAGGTCTGGCGCTCTTACCAGCCAGGGCAGTTATTCTACACCACGAAAAACATGTTGCGTAGCAGCAGCAGCCGTATGTGGACGCGCATTTTCCTGCTAAAGAAGCACATCATGTTACTGTCGAAAAAATGGCAGTAGCAAGGGGTTAACTGCCTGTACCGTGTAGCGCGGCCACTGGTTGGTTTACTCTGAAGAAACACCAAGTGTGACCGCCCCTAATGGGCCCCTACATCCTGAAGCCTGGGGTGGGACATATGTCGTGGGTGCGTGTACTACGGAATAGGGCAGCCACCAGTTCCATTCTGTACACGTGTACGTCCATCACTCGCATACGGAGAGAACGTGCTTTCATCACTGAAGACGGCAGAGCGCCGCTCCACACTCCAGACGACTCTTTCACAAGACCATAGCCGTGTTTGGCGGTGCCGAGGTGTCGGTGGCTACCTGGCCAGAAACACATGATCTTTCTCCTGCTGCAAGCAGACGGCTCCCGATGGTCCTAGGTGACACAGCAGGTACAACATACTCCCGAATTTCTTCCCTGGATGATATTTGGTCGGCTAACGCTGCTCTAAAAATGCACACACCTTAACGTGCTTCTATGCTACGCGGGCGTCCAGAGCCTGGTCTGCAGGTGTGGGAATGTTCCGCAACCACTGTTGAAAGCGGAGACACACCACCGATACAGTGTGCCCAACATATGCAGCAATCCGTTGATCCGTCCATCCGGCTTTCCCAAAGCCCAAAGAGTGACCCCGTTCAAATTGATGCAGTTGTTTAACAGGAATCCGCACTCGTCGGTGGAGCTTGGTTGTACCCTAGAATGAATGTTCCAATCACTGTTACTTGTAAAGTCGGCTAATGTCTAGAGAGAAAAGTGGAAGGGATACAGACAAGCTCGTGAGTGCCGTCTTATCGCCGATGACCGTGACACATGAATCCACAGTATGCCCATAAAATTATACCATGATGACGATGATGGTGGTGGAAAGCCAACGTACAGTTTAACGTGAAATCTGAACCACGTGTGGATTTCCAGACACGCACTACGCACATCAGGACCTCCAGGCCCGTATTTAAAGCAACGTTTGCTTTCCGACAAAATCCTATTTTAATCTATTGCATTTTTCAGCAACTTACAATGTACAGATTTCGTCTATAAAGCGCGGTTCTGGAAGGTCTGCTAAATACCAATAACTGAAGTCACATAATCGGATTTTAGCAACGGATTCTGCATAACCAGCAGGTGCCGCCCGTGCGTTAGTGGAGACACGATCTTCAGTTCTCCGAACAGGAAAACCGCGTTCTCAGCTGGGCGCACTCCCAGGTGGGGCACACTAGCAGAATTCTGCTACCGGCCATGTTAAGAAAGTCCGGAGTTTTCTGTGGTTTTCACAAGGCAGCAAGTTTCGTTTGCTTCAACTACGGCGAAGGAGGAGAACTATGACTGCATCGAAAAGCTTACATAATTGTACCGCGAAAGATCATGTTTATGGGCATCAATCCGTGAACGTTATACAGACAAGAATGGGAAATATAGGGCGTACGAGGAGACGACTGAAATACTTCTAGACGGTATTTTAGCTGTGCACCAAATTTAAATAAAAACTAAACTGCAAAATGTGAGATAGTTACAGAAAAGAGCTTAGAAAGGTGTTGGCCTTGAAAAAAGCGGAAAGGCGGTGAGGATTGGAGGGGGGGGGGGGGAAATGGAGGGTAAAATTGTATCTATAAACCAACACTATGGTGAGTGACAATGAAAAGTTGCTTGTACTTAATAACTGTCTTTTGTCCATTGTATCACAGATGTTACCAGTTACTGTACTTTAAAAAGGATCAAAATCGCCGTCTTCGTAGCATATCGACCCTTCACGATTGTCTAAGGAGTGCCCACGCTTCTGATTCAGGCCCATATGATAGGAATTTCGCATATCGATAATTCATTTCTTCACCCATTCTGCGCGACTTTGTTTTCGAGGGACATATGAGCCAGCCCATAGCATGTAAACCCCTGGCGATTTCCATGTGTAATCCATTAGGATCGAGCAGAAAAAGTCAATTAAATAAGAGAGACAGAATGTTGATTTTATTATAAACCACCGGTTTGCACAATTTGTTCAATATGAACACCGGAGACGACGACGAGACGTTGTACAGCGCCGGATAAGCACGGTGGTCAAAATTGGAATTAAGGCATGTCCAGACGATGACTTTCGTCATGCGCAGTCGCAGACGCACGGAAATAAAAGGGCATGCACTAAAGTCTGTGGAAAGAAAGCATGTACGCATGGCCGTTCTCGTGTCCACACGTTGTTTCATTGCACAAGCTGTCTGCTATGAATCCCCTCCTTTGCTTGGGAGCGTGTGTTTTTATTGTGATGAAAAGGCGACAGTGAAAAACGCAGAAGTGACTGGAGGTAAAGAAGTAAGGCCATGTAAGTAACAGAGATACGAGAAATTGAGAACTATGAGGACGTTTTGTCTGCAAGTTTCAGGAGGAGGTCAGATTTGAGATATCCTGCTTGGGAAACTGCAGCGATAAGGCTGGCAAAAATATTTCGTTAGCTAGAAACTGGCTACTTAAATACATGTATGAACTATTTATTCCTCATTTCAAAACAAAACAATTCAGTGATAATTCCTAAATTTGAGAAATCCTCGAGAGTCGTTCTTAATCGTTTTGCGACGATTAATTAACTTCAATGCGTCATTTGCATTTTATTTCTTTATACAACTTTAATCCTGAAATATATGTATATTAACGTTCTCGGACTCGAGAAATTTGGAAATTTCTTAAACGTCAGAATCCACGAGAATGGAAGTTGTTTTTTTCAGTTTTGTATTTTTTGCATCATCAGTATACTTCATTTCTGTTTTGAGTAGTTTGTTGACGAGCTACACAAAGCTCATCACTTCTTTTGTTGAGATGTCAGGCTCCCCAGTAGTTGTGCTTTTAAGTCGCCATAGCTTGAATATTCGTCCACAGTTTTCATATACACTTTTCATAAATTTGTGACTTGTTCTTCTCAGTTTTCCTACTTCGAAACGATATCATATTCCTTTGAGAAATATGCTCGTAAACTTCTTATCTAGGACATCTCGAATTGTCTTTGTAATCTTCAGAATCGGCATTCCATAGACTTTTTTGTTTATGTGTAATCGTCAGCTTGTGTCCTTTGGAGTCAACAAACATTGTTGTTGTTGTTGTTGTTGTTGTGGTCTTCAGTCCTGAGACTGGTTTGATGCAGCTCTCCTTGCTACTCTATCCTGTGCAAGCTACTTCATCTCCCAGTACCTACTGCAACCTACATCCTTCTGAATCTGTTTAGTGTATTCATCTCTTGGGCTCCCTCTACGATTTTTACCCTCCACGCTGCCCTCCAGTACTAAATTGGTGATCCATCGATGTCTCAGAACATGTCCTACCAACCGATCCCTTCTGCTAGTCAAGTTGTAATAAAAGCTCCTCTTCTCCCAAATTCTATTCAATACCTCCTCATTAGTTACGTGGACTACCCATCCAATCTTCAGCATTCTTCTGTAGCACCACATTTCGAAAGCTTCTATTCTCTTTTTGTGTAAACTATTTATCGTCCACGTTTCACTTCCATACATGGCTACACTCCATACAAATACTTTCAGAAACGACTTCCTGACACTTAAATCTATACTCGATGTTAACAAATTTCTCTTCTTCAGAAACGCTTTCCTTGCCATTGCCAGTTTACATTTTATATCCTCTCTACTTCGACCATCATCAGTTATTTTGCTCCCCAAATAGCAAAACTCCTTTACTACTTTGTGTCATTTCCTAATCTAATTCCCTCAGCATCACGCGACTTAATTCGACTACATTCCATATCCTCGTTTTGCTTTTGTTGATGTTCATCTTATACCCTCCTTTCAAGACACTGTCCATTCCATTCAACTGCTCTTCCAAGTCCTTTGCTGTCTCTGACAGACTTACAATGTCATCGGCAAACCTCAAAGTTTTTGTTTCTTCTCCATGGATTTTAATACCTACACCGAATTTTTCTTTTGTTTCCTTTACTGCTTGCTCAATATACAGATTGAATAACATCGGGAAGAGGCTACAACCCTGTCTCACTCCCTTCCCAACCACTGCTTCCCTTTCATAACCCTCGACTCTTGTAACTGCCGTCTGCTTTCTGTACAAATTATAAATAGCCTTTCACTCCCTGTATTTTACCCCTGCCACCTTCAGAATTTGAAAAAGAGTATTCCAATCAACATTGTCAAAAGATTTCTCTGAGTCTACAAATGCTAGAAACGTAGGTTTGCCTTTCCTTAATCATTCTTCTAAGATAAGTCGTAGGGCCAGTATTGCCTCATGTGTTTCAACATTTCTACGGAATCCAAACTGATCTTCCCCGAGGTCGGCTTCTATCAGTTTTTACATTGTCTGTAAAGAATTTGCGTTAGTATTTTGCAGCTGTGACTTATTAAACTGATTGTTCGGTAATTTTCACATCTGTCAACACTTGCTTTCTTTGGGACTGGAATTATTATATTCTTTTTGAAGTCTGAGGGTATTTTGCCAGTCTCATACATCTTGCTCACCAGATGGTAGAGTTGTCAGGAATGGCTCTCCCAAGGTTGTCAGTAGTTCTAATAGAATGTTGTCTACTCCGGGGGCCTTGTTTCGACTCAAGTCTTTCAGTGCTCTGTCAAACTCTTCACGCTGTATCGTATCTCCCATTTCATCTTCATCTACATCCTCTTCCATTTCCATAATATTGTCCTCAAGTACGTCGCCCTTGTATAGACCCTCTATATACACCTTCACCTTTCTGCTTTTCCTTCTTTGCTTAGAACTGGGTTTCCATCTGAGCTCTGGATATTCATACAAGTGGTTCTCCTTTCTCCAAAGGTCTCATTAATTTTCCTGTAGGCAGTATCTATCTTACCCCTAGTGAGATAAGCCTCTACATCCTTACATTTGTCCTCTAGCCATCCCTGCTTAGCCATTTTGCACTTCCTGTCGATCTCATTTTTGAGACGTCTGTATTCCTTTTTGCCTGCTTCATTTACTGCATTTTTATTTTTTCTCCTTTCATCAATTAAGTTCAATATTTCTTCTGTTACCCAAGGAGTTCTACTAGCCCTCGTCTTTTTACCTACTTGATCCTCTGCTGCCTTCACTACTTCATCTCTCAGAGCTACCCATTCTTCTTCTACTGTATTTCTTTCCCCCATTCCTGTCAATTGTTCCCTTATGCTCTCCCTGAAACTCTGTACAATCTCTGGTTCTTTCAGTTTATCCAGGTCCCATCTCCTTAAATTCCCACCTTTTTGCAGTTTCTTCAGTTTTAATCTACAGTTCATAACTAATAGATTGTGGTCAGAGTCCACATCCGCCCCTGGAAACGTCTTACAATTTAAAACCTGGTTCCTAAATCTCTGTCTTACCATTATATAATCTATCTTAAACCTGTCAGTATCTCCAGGCTTCTTCCATGTATACAACCTTCTTTCATGATTCTTAAACCAAGTATTAGCTCTGATTAAGTTATGCTCTGCGCAAAATTCTACCAGGCGGCTTCCTCTTTCATTTCTTAGCCCCAATCCATATTCACCTACTACGTTTCCTTCTCTCCCTTTTCCTACTACCGAATTTCAGTCACCCATGACTATTAAATTTTCGTCTCCCTTCACTACCTGAATAATTTCTTTTATCTCATCATACATTTCTTCAATTTCTTCGTCATCTGCAGAGCTAGTTGACATATAAACTTGTACTACTGTAGTAGGCGTGGGCTTCGTGTCTATCTTGGTCACAATAATGCGTTCACTATGCTGATTGTAGTAGCTTACCCGTACACCTATTTTTTATTCATTATTAAACCTACTCCTGCATTACCCCTATTTGATTTTGTATTTGTAACTCTGTATTCACCTGACCAGAAGTCTTGTTCGTCCTGCCACCGAACTTCACTAATTCCCACTATATCTAACTTTAACCTATCCATTTCACTTTTTAAATTTTCTAACCTACCTACCCGATTAAGGGATCCGACATACCACGCTCCGAGCCGTAGAACGCCAGTTATCTTTCTCCTGATAACGACATCCTCTTGAGTAGTCCCTGCCCGGAGATCCGAGTGAGGGACTACAAGGGCAGTTCAATAAGTAATGCAACACATTTTTTTTCTCCGCCAATTTTGGTTGAAAAAACCGGAAATTTCTTGTGGAATATTTTCAAACATTCCCGCTTCGTCTCGTATAGTTTCATTGACTTCCGGCAGGTGGCAGCCCTGTACGGAGCTGTTAAAAGGGCGTCTGTAACGGATGTGCGTTGCAAACAACGGGCAGTGATCGAGTTTCTTTTGGCGGAAAACCAGGGCATCTCAGATATTCATAGGCGCTTGCAGAATGTCTACGGTGATCTGGCAGTGGACAAAAGCACGGTGAGTCGTTGGGCAAAGCGTGTGTCATCATCGCCACAAGATCAAGCAAGACTGTCTGATCTCCCGCGTGCGGGCCGGCCGTGCACAGCTGTGACTCCTGCAATGGCGGAGCGTGCGAACACACTCGTTCGAGATGATCGACGGATCACCATCAAACAACTCAGTGCTCAACTTGACATGTCTGTTGGTAGTGCTGTCACAGTTGTTCACCAGTTGGGATATTCAAAGGTTTGTTCCCGCTGGGTCCCTCGTTGTCTAACCGAACACCATAAAGAGCAAAGGAGAACCATCTGTGCGGAATTGCTTGCTCGTCATGTGGCTGAGGGTGACAATTTCTTGTCAAAGATTGTTACAGGCTTCGAACCTGAAACAAAATGGCAATCAATGGAGTGGCGCCACACCCACTCCCCTACCAAGAAAAAGTTTAAAGCCATACCCTCAGCCTGTAAAGTCATGGTTACAGTCTTCTGGGACGCTGAAGGGGTTATTCTGTTCGATGTCCTTCCCCATGGTCTAACGAACAACTCTGAAGTGTATTGTGCTACTCTTCAGAATATGAAGAAACGACTTCAGCGTGTTCGTAGGCACAAAAATCAGAACGAACTTCTGCTTCTTCATGACAACGCAAGACCTCACACAAGTCTTCGCACCCGAGAGGAGCTCACAAAACTTCAGTGGACTGTTCTTCCTCATCCACCCTACAGCCCCGATCTCGCACCGTCGGATTTCCATATGTTTGGCCCAATGAAGGACGCAATCCGTGGGACGCACTACGCGGATGATGAAGAAGTTATTGATGCAGTACGACGTTGGCTCCGACATCGACCAGTGGAATGGTACCGTGCAGGCATACAGGCCCTCATTTCAAGGTGACGTAAGGCCGTAGCATTGAATGGAGATTACGTTGAAAAATAGTGTTGTGTAGCTAAAAGATTGGGGAATAACCTTGTGTATTTCAATGCTGAATAAAACAACCCCTGTTTCAGAAAAAAAATGTGTTGCATTACTTATTGAACTGCCCTCGTATTTTACCTCCGGAATATTTTACCCAAGAGGACGCCATCATCATTTAATCATACAGTAAAGCTGCATGCCCTCGGGAAAAATTACGGCTGTAGTTTCCCCTTGCTTTCAGCCGTTCGGCGTACCAGAACAGCAAGGCCATTTTGGTTAGTGTTACAAGGCCAGATCAGTCAATCATCCAGACTGTTGCCCCTGCGACTACTGAAAAGGCTGCTGCCCCTCTTCAGGAACCACACGTTTGTCTGGCCTCACAACAGATACCCCTCCGTTGTGGTTGCACCTACGGTACGGCTATCTGTATCGTTGAGGCACGCAAGCCTCCCCACCAACGGCAAGGTCCATGGTTGTTGGGGGGGGGGGGGGGGCAACAAACATTATTGCACATAAATCGCTTCACAGCATAACCTCAACACACCATTAAATTTAACACATATAGGCCCCAGCTACATGTCGTCTGCTAAAGAGCGCAAAGATTACCACCGAAGTTGAGTAGCAATGCTTTTTACGCACGACCTCCATTTCCAGGAAATTTCAAATGCGCATGCGTAGTTGGGCTGCTGCAAATTTATGCACTCGCGCAAAGTTAAACACACACAAGGCGTCGCGTGGACGCACCTTTAATTTTTTTCCGGCGGGGTCGGTACCGCATTAACACATTATCATATCTACCAAGTTTCGGTGCTTACACAATAATAAGAGCCTACGCTGCAACTCCGTGAGTACTTAAACTTTAATAGTAACCACCCGGTACTTAAAATCCCTCAGTTTTTCCATTACCAAGACACTTTTGTACATAAATGCATTGCGCTGATTATCGTTTATAGAAGGCGGATCTCGTTTGAATTCAACGCCTGTTTCTTAACTGCTGAAGGAACAGAGTCCTTATAAACTATTGCCATCTTGGAATGAATTTGTTGGTGATAAACCGTCTAAAATAAGGACTTCTACTAAATTGAGGTATTCCCGTACATTCATTTCCACATAACGCTGTTTTGAAATAAACTGTAAACGAGAGCATTCCGCAGAGCGCGTTGCCTTGTCTTACTTTGTTATAATGGGTATATGGAGTGTAGTTTCGCTTGAGGCGTTATCCTAATTAAGAGTAGTTTATGGCCGCGGATAGAAACTGGAGTTAAACCCCGCTCTTCAAGACAGTGAGAGCTGGCCGAGTTTCTCGACAAATTATTGTTCACGTGGTAAAATTTGAGGAGACTGCGTTGGACCTATTGGGAGAAGATTCATCAATAACTGCCCATCATGGACGTATGTTTCGTCTTTGCAACCAAATGAATGGCAGATATTTTTTTTTTTTTTTTGAAGCAAATAAGGAATGACGGAAAACGGAAAAATGACAAATTTCCACCAACTTTGCTACTGTCGCTCTGAACTAAAGTACTTTTTACAGTGTGTAAGTTGTTTATGTCTATAAAAAATTAAATATCCTTTTGCGGCCGCTAGCTCCTGATCTCAAAGTTTTTATTTCAGGATTCTCTACCATCTGCATGATTTTGTCCTTGATAAGCCTTGCCACAAACACATGGCGAGGAGTCTTTACTAAATGATTTGAGAGTAGTACACTCCTGGAAATTGAAATAAGAACACCGTGAATTCATTGTCCCAGGAAGGGGAAACTTTATTGACACATTCCTGGGGTCAGATACATCACATGATCACACTGACAGAACCACAGGCACATAGACACAGGCAACAGAGCATGCACAATGTCGGCACTAGTACAGTGTATATCCACCTTTCGCAGCAATGCAGGCTGCTACTCTCCCATGGAGACGATCGTAGAGATGCTGGATGTAGTCATGTGGAACGGCTTGCCATGCCATTTCCACCTGGCGCCTCAGTTGGACCAGCGTTCGTGCTGGACGTGCAGACCGCGTGAGACGACGCTTCATCCAGTCCCAAACATGCTCAATGGGGGACAGATCCGGAGATCTTGCTGGCCAGGGTAGTTGACTTACACCTTCTAGAGCACGTTGGGTGGCACGGGATACATGCGGACGTGCATTGTCCTGTTGGAACAGCAAGTTCCCTTGCCGGTCTAGGAATGGTAGAACGATGGGTTCGATGACGGTTTGGATGTACCGTGCACTATTCAGTGTCCCCTCGACGATCACCAGTGGTGTACAGCCAGTGTAGGAGATCGCTCCCCACACCATGATGCCGGGTGTTGGCCCTGTGTGCCTCGGTCGTATGCAGTCCTGATTGTGGCGCTCACCTGCACGGCGCCAAACACGCATACGACCATCATTGGCACCAAGGCAGAAGCGACTCTCATCGCTGAAGACGACACGTCTCCATTCGTCCCTCCATTCACGCCTGTCGCGACACCACTGGAGGCGTGCTGCACGATGTTGGGGCGTGAGCGGAAGACGGCCTAACGGTGTGCGGGACCGTAGCCCAGCTTCATGGAGACGGTTGCGAATGGTCCTCGCCGATACCCCAGGAGCAACAGTGTCCCTAATTTGCTGGGAAGTGGCGGTGCGGTCCCCTACGGCACTGCGTAGGATCCTACGGTCTTGGCGTGCATCCGTGCGTCGCTGCGGTCCGGTCCCAGGTCGACGGGCACGTGCACCTTCCGCCGACCACTGGCGACAACATCGATGTACTGTGGAGACCTCACGCCCCACGTGTTGAGCAATGCGGCGGTACGTCCACCCGGCCTCCCGCATGCCCACTATACACCCTCGCTCAAAGTCCGTCAACTGCACATACGGTTCACGTCCACGCTGTCGCGGCATGCTACCAGTGTTAAAGACTGCGATGGAGCTCCGTATGCCACGGCAAACTGGCTGACACTGACGGCGGCGGTGCACAAATGCTGCTCAGCTAGCGCCATTCGACGGCCAACACCGCGGTTCCTGGTGTGTCCGCTGTGCCGTGCGTGTGATCATTGCTTGTACAGCCCTCTCGCAGTGTCCGGAGCAAGTATGGTGGGTCTGACACACCGGTGTCAATGTGTTCTTTTTTCCATTTCCAGGAGTGTAGTTTGAGAGGAAATAACTTAAGTATTACCCAAAAAAAAAAAAAAAATTGGTATGTGTATTACTTACTCAGAACTTTTGTAATGACTCTCGGTTATTGACTATTGCTCGATATGAGAATGTTATTGCATGAACCGTTTAAATATGGTCCAGTCAAACAGCTCCACTGCTCAGCTGCATTTGTTGTAAACCTACTCCCTTTGACGCCTTACCAATTCTTGAGTTGTGGTTTCTAATAAGTATGGCAGAACAAAATGCCTATATAGAAAGCGAATCGGGCAACACGACAAAAATGGTGGTGTTTCAGATAGTTGCATGGCCTTTCAATAAGATATATGTAATATTTCCAGCGTATTATTACCCAGTAAGTTGTTACTGATATGTAGTAATTCATTACTATTCTCTTTTCCTGACAGGTGCGTAATTTACAAACTAATGAATGTATTAATTACTGTTCAAAATGTGAAAGGCAGTGATCTGTACAAACTGTGCATGACGTTCCGCGGTTTATTACTCTTGTTCTGGCATACATCTGTATTTTGCAGCTGTCACGATGGTAGAAAAATCGACCAATTAACAGCTTTTACGCCTCCTTGGTAGTTGCCTACTGAAGCAGATTTATAGATTCTCGGTTACCACTTAAGATTTTTCCATTGTGCGGACATCTGGAACGAGCGTAACTTGGCCTTAAGTGGTCTGATGAGAAGCTGCTTGGATAAACAAACATTGATACTGGCGCGCAAACTGCCGATGCGGCATAAAATTGGCAAACACCTCTCTGAGAGCAACATGACATTTATTATTTCCTTTTTTTGCAGTAAAGTTGTTTCTTTTAAAATTTCTCTTTACATTGCATCACTGATCTTTCAAGTGTAGGCTATTGACATTTGTAGGCGAAAGTTAAGGATCTGCAACGTTGCATATTGTCCATACGTATCACTCTTCCCATGGATCGTGTATTTGATAATTTTCTCGCAATACGACAGGGCGCATGCATAATATGATTCACGAAGGTCACTAGCGCACCATCTGGTAATTATGAATGGAAGCACTTCTAGTCTTCATGTAAGGCAATTTCTTGCGCCCTGTAGTTAAACGGATACATCCAGATAAAGACCACCCTCCAGCTATCTCGCCACGTAGTTCACAGGTTCACACTCATGAGGAACGTCCTTCCACTCTGTGATGCCCACAGCATTCGCAGCGGTCACGTTCTGCATAAGAAGTTTAAATATGCTTCATTGCTGAGTCAATACCTGCCACCGGTACTTAAGGCTGCGTAACGTTCTAAAATGGCCTTGACACTGTGTTAACCACTACACCACTGGAGAATTGTGGCTACTACAGTGCACGGACTATTCTACTCCAGTGCCCTCCTTAACACAAACTTCATTTCACACCTTCAGCCCGTTTTCCCCTTCTTAAATCGTCAGTCTTGCCATCGCTCTCCGACACCGGAATAGCGCCACAGCATTGTATGTAACGTGGACATCCTGCCTGTACCTCGAGTCTAGGTGATATGTTGATCTGATGGACTTCGTCTCAACTTTTTCTTTAATAAGATGGACTGATAAGGTAAGGAATGAGGAGGTTCTGCGCAGAATCGGAGAGGAAAGGAAAGGAATATGTGGACAACACTAATAAGTAGAAGGGATAGGATGATAGGACATCTGCTAAGACGTGAGGAATTGACTTCCATGGTACTAGAGGGAGCTGTAGAGGGCAAAAACTGTAGAGAAAGACAAGAGATTGTAATGCAGCCAGCAAATAATTGAAGATGAAGGTTGCAAGTGCTACTCTGAGATGAAGAGGTTGGCACAGGAGAGGAATTCGTGCAGGGCCGCATCAAACCAGTCAGAAGACTGACGACAAAAGAGAGAAGCTTATCTTCGTAAGGATAGAAGCTTCAGCTTCACCTTTTATCCTTAACGAAGTTGAGACTCACATGTCTCCACCAAGAGGTAAATCCATTAGATCAATAGATCACCTTCGCCTGGGGTTCAGGTAGGATTTCCCATTACGTACAAGGCTGGGGTGCTATTCCAATGTCGGAGAGCCTTGGCAATGCCGACGAGTTAAAAAGGGGAAAATACAGGGTGACACAGAAGAACGGGAACATTTCCACAATCCAATAAAGCTAGAAGCGATGACTGAAAGAAATTGCATTCACAGTAATTGAAACCTTAAAACTTTGCCATTTACGGAACATTGATGGCATTTAGATTGCGTCCTCCTGTACGAATACATTCGTGAAATCTGCTGATGAGATTTCTCACTGACCGCTGCAACATCTCAGCTGGGAGTCTGTGAACAGCATCCTGAATTCTCTGTTTTAACTCGTCCAGGATTCTTAGTCGAGTCGTGTAGACTTTGCTGTTGAGGTAGCCCCACGGGAAAAAGTCACAAACGGATAAATCTGGCGATCGAGGGGGCCAGGGAATATTACCGAATCGTGAGATAACACGGTTGCCAAACAATTCTCGTATATATGCCATTGATTGCCGTGCAGTTTGTGATGTCGCTCCGTCCAGTTGAGACCAGGCTTCTTGAACGTTTGGAAAGTCGTTCAGTGCAAGTGTAACAAAAATTTGTAACATCTCCACGTAACGATCGACATTGACAGTTATTGTGTTTCCCTGTTCATTTGCGAAAAAATACGGGCCGATAACCCCATGTGATGAAACACCACACGATTCTGTCACTTTACTAGCGTGTAAAGGGCGCCCACGAACGTCATTAGGATTTGTTTGCCCAGTAACTGTAGTTCCGTTTATTCACACAACCTGAGAGATGAAAATGTGCCTCATCTGGCATCAAAAACTTGTTTAGAAATTCGTAATTTTTTATTTTTGTTATCTTTTGTTGACAGAATCATAATCGTAACCGGTAATCGTTGTCCTTCAATTGTTGCACCATCTGTACGTCGTACGTATGAATTTGTAAATCAAGATGAAGAATTCTGCGAACACACTCCCAGGACATTCCAACCAATGCTGCTTGCTTACGAATTGAACACCGTGGGCTCCGTAAGACAGACTCGCGCACATCATCAATGTTTGCTGGAGAACGCACACTTCTTGATCGTCCTGTTGGTTTCCTCTTGAGGGCAGGTCCAATCTCTTCAAAGTTATTAATCCAACATTTTATCGCTTGTTTCGACGGAACGGCATCATGACGTCCTAAATTATAAAAACGTCGGAACTCCCTCTGCGCCGCTACCAAACTATCATTGTTTTTATAAAAACATTTTTATGGCTAACCCTCACTCTTGTCCGTTCCACTGATTCATGATTTCTGAAATGGCGGACTGTTTACTCGCTGTCACGAACCCGCAGTGCTGCCACCTGCCCATGGCTGCCACTACTCATTTCAAAGATCCTATTATTCAGTGTCACCCTGTAGATTGAAGGTGTGAATTGAAGATTGTGATAGGGAGAGCATAGACTAGGGTAGTCGGTGTAGCTGTGATAGCCACAGTGCTGTGGTGATGTAGTTGTTAACACATCTGCCTAGTAATAGGAGACCTGGGTTCAAGTCGCAGCTGTGGCACAAATTTTAATTCATTGCTTCAGCGTTTATCCTTATCGAAGAAAAAATTGAATATTTCTAGCTGTGAGGACATTACCGCTTTGAAAGATGAAATCACCTACCGCTAGCGATGGTTACACTATGTAATTGAGACGCACGCAAAATGGTCCCATGGTCAATCTTCGTCTTTCCTTTCCATGAAATAATTACTCAAACTATAACTTAACCAATACTACCTTCATAGGCGGAAGAAGACAGTCTGCTGTTCATAAACACCTTCTACAATAATGAAAAGTGCAGAGCTATTCTTCCACGTTACATATTCCCATTGCTCAGGAATTGGGCTAATTACTACATCTCCCATTTGTATTTATCTAACAAGAGTGTTAACAATAAAATAACTACGATGACACTTTTGCGCTCGTCTCGCGCAATTTTCCCCCGCATTTATTTATTCTCGAAAACATACTAAGTTATGTATGTTGTGTAAGTCAGTGAATATCCGTTTAAGGATTCTAACGCAACTCTTGGCTCTGTTGGTCGCGCATCATACTTTATGCAAAATACTGAGCACAGAGATAGTTCAACCGTGTGACTGTGTTTACTGATTTTCACACATTCAGAATTGACTTCACTTGTACTGAAGTGACTGTCTGTAGACATCCGTATGAGGAAGTAAGTAACATACGTTGCTCGGCTTTTATTATAACGTGCGCTCTCGGAATGTTTAAAAGTAAATCTCACAGTGATGCACAAAGCATTTCTTGTATATCGTCTGCTATTTAAGTTGGCGGAGCATGTCCGGGAGCTCTTGCTCTTAAAAAATGAGCCGGTTATGATAGGCAGTACTCTTCTTCGGATCATCCCTCCTTCCTCCCTCTCCTCTCGTAGCATTGTCCCAGACCAATGTGGGAAACCCATAAGTTGCTCAAACATTTTCCTTGGCACTTCAACTATATTTGTGCTTCCCATATTACAGCTCCACATAATTACCGAAAATGTGACATCACTTCTATTTCTACTGATACCAATTTTGTCTGTGTGCTTTTATAGCCTTTGAAAATGGCGTTACGTCGAAGCGCTGAAGACATATTGGAATAAAGAAATTGTGGTAAACACATTTCGAAGTGTTTAAGTGCTTCCAATGAATCTTGACATCTGCCTCCCCTACTACTAGTTGGGTTTGGTCGCATGTGGTAAAACAATTAATGTGTAAAGAGTTCCGGCAGCATAGGCTTGTATACTAAATTGTTGCCTTTTCTTATATTACGTGCTGTTTCAGTATTTTTTTAGATGTCCTTAGACGACAGGTGTCACGATCGAAAACTGGAAGAGGGCAGCGAAAATTTGCACTCGTGTCAATATATGGAGCCAAAGATGATGTTGGATCAGCACATCAGCATAACGATTGAAGTCGCACAGACAGTACAGAATACTCCCAGAGATATGTTAATACAAATGAAATACAAATAGACAGCTCCAGTACCTTTGAGATTAGTCTGAAAATAAACTACGAATATTACCTGTTTTCCCTACGGTATTTATACTAAGTATATTTGTTAAACCTCTATATACACAACCGTTTTGAGCGTAAGTAACCTTTTTTTCTGCTTCTGTGGTAGCTAATTAAAATATATACGCGTAAGCCGGCCTTAGAAAAACAATACTTTATGTCCCAAACACCGCGCCATAAATTAAAAGTGAAAACTGTTATTTTGTGAAGGTTGGGCTACGCTAGTATATAGAACTACACACGCTTTTGATCACACTGCATGAAGGGAACGTGATCAACAGAAGTTGGTGATGAAAGAAACAACATTCCTTGGACCTGCGAGCAGTCTGCAGAACGCTTTTAAACACAGTTCCTCAGAGCGAAGTAATTACTGAATTGTAGTTTCTCTCGAGGCCTCAACAAGTAACACGCAATGCCATCGCATCCTGTTTTTCTTCAAGTAACTCAGACCAAAACGCTACGGTCTGTGGATAGCATCAGACAAAAGTAGAAGCAACTGTTACTACTATAAAAATACTGAATAACCGAATATTGAAAGCAGATTAGTATTATCAAGGGTACGATAATTTTTATCATTACATGGCAGTGGCATCTTCGAAGAACAAGAATGACCGTTAGTTCAACATCTCTTAAATGTCGAGATTATTAGAGACGAAGCAGATGCACCGACTGGACAAGGATGGGGGAAGGAAATAAGATGTGGCATTGCTTGACGAGATGTCCATGCGTTCGTCCCAAAGTGATTTTAGGAAAACACCGAAAATCTAAATAAAGATGGCCAGATGGAGATTTTAGCTTCATTTTTCCCGACTATGTCACCGGAGTTTTAACGATCGGACCACATCACTGGGTTGCCCAGGTGGCGTATTTGAAATCTTTGCTGGTATACGTAAGAACGCTACGAATCGTAATAACTAAACTATCAGTTAGATTATAATCTCGTGGACTAATTGCAGCCGGCCCGTGCGGCCGAGCGGTTCTAGGCGCTACAGTCTGGAACCGCGCGACCGCTACGGTCGCAGGTTCGAATCCTGCCTCGGGCATGGATGTGTGTGATGTCTTTAGGTTAGTTAGGTTTAAGTAGTTCTAAGTTCTAGGGGACTGATGACCTCAGAAGTTAAGTCCCATAGTGCTCAGAGCCATTTGAACCATTTGACTAACTGTAGCTTTTCAGGAAATAAAAGAAATCGCCATGGAAAGTACAGTCTTCAACAACCTTGTCACTGTAAACTACACTGAAGAGCCAAAGAAACTGGTACACCTTCCTAATGTCGTGCAGGGCCCCCGGGAGCACGCAGAAGGGCCACAACACGACGTGGCATGGACTCGACTAATGTCTGAAGTAGTGTTGGAGGGAACTAACGCCATGAATCCTGCAGGACTGTCCAATCCGTAGAAGTGCGAGGGTTGGAGGTCTCTTTTGAACAGCACATAGCAACGCATCCCAGATACGGTCAATAATGTTCATGTCTGATGAGTTAGGAGGCCAGCGGAAGTGTTTAAACTCAGAAGTGTGTTCCTGGAGCCACTCTGCAGCAATTCTGAATGTGTGTGGTGTCGCATTGTTCTGCTGGAATTGTCCAAGTTCGTCGGAATGCACGATGGGCATGAATGGATGCAGGTGATCAGACAGGATGCTTACGAACTTGTCACCTGTCAGAGTCGTATCTAGACGCATCAGGGGTCCCATATCACCCCATCTGCACACGGCCCACACCGTTACAGAGCCTCCATTAGCTTGAACAGTCCTCTGGTGACATGTAGGTTCCATGGATTCATGAGGTTGTCTCCATACCCTTACACGTCCATCCGCTCGAAACAATTTGAAACGAGTGTCGTCCGGCCAGGCAAGATGTTTCCAGTCATCAACAGTCCAATGTCGTTTTTGACGGGCACAGGCGAGGCGTAAAGATTTGTGTCGTGCAGTCTTCAAGGGTACACGAATGGGCCTTCGGCTCCGAAAGCGCATATCGATGATGTTTCGTTTGATGGTTCGCAAGCTCACACTTGTTGATGGCCCAGCATTGAAATCTGCAGCAATTTGAGGAAGGATTGGACTTCTGTCTTGTTGAACGATTCTCTTCAGTCGTCGTTCGTCCCGTTATTGCAGGATCTTTTTCTGGCCGCAGCGATGTCGAAGATTTGATGTTTTACTGGCCATTTCGGATATTCCGGGGACACTCTTGAAATCGTCGTATGGGAAAATCCCCACTTCATCGCTATCTCGGAGATGCTGTGTCCCATAGCTTGTGCGCCGATGTAATACCACGTTCAAACTCCCTTAAATCTTGGTAACCTGGCATTGTAACAGCAGTAACCGATCTAACAACTGCGCCAGACACTTTTAGTTGTCTTATACTGGCGTTGCCGACCGCAGCGCCGTATTGTCTGTTTACACATCTCTGTATTTGATGACGCATACCAGTTTCTTTGGTGCCTCAGTGTAGAAAGTCTCTGAGTACCATGGTCACGCTTTGATGAGAATGTTTTGGCTTCTATTTAGCGCATGTGGGATGTGTGAACCCTAGCTGAATTCTCTTCGAACGACTTATCTACGTATCTGCTGCAGGAGCACAACGTCTGTGATATCTAGGCCACAACACTTCTAACATCAACAATAAAGAATTTCAGTATTAGGAATTTCTGCTTACCATTAACGATTTTTCTTTTATTTTTTACTCTAATAGTTTTAAAGATAATGAGATTCGGAGTTGTAATCTGATGGTGCTTCGTCTATCAACCAGGCTGCCGCTATCAAGCGAATTTTACGACTGGAGATTAGTAATGCGTGCCAGTGTTTTACCCAAAAATTGATCGAATGGCCGCCCTTTGTCGAACTTAGTGACCTCTTACTAATCTTGCACTCTCCAATACGTACGTAAGGACGATAATTAAATCTAAAATCTCCCCTCAGTCTCCCGCGTTATAAGGGCTTTAGCCACTGTTGGTGATGATCAGTCTGTTAAATGAGAACTTACACCTAATGTTATTCAATAAGAAGAGATTATATTTTGGCAGAAAATTTCGTAGTCTTTCTTTTCTAATCGCTAACAACAGTACATTGTTACACTACAGGCTAACAAGTTGCAGTCATACATACTGAATAGTTTTACATAGACACCATTCGCGTTTCGCGAAGGAAAGTCTCCAATTCTCGCGAACCGAATTAGTCTTTCTTTGTGTGGAGCTGAACGAACCCTTAACGTCACCGTACAATGTTCAGCGACTTTATTCGATTTTAGGTGGTGAAAATCGTCGTCGGTGTCCGTGTTTTAGAAGTCAGTTTTGTACTGCAGCTGAATCACATGACAGTTAAGCAACAGTGTTATTCCTAAATCTTGGAAAAATGCTTCATTTGAACGATGTAAAAAACAGTATGTCGAGAACTGCAGTCACCGTGATACTGTCACTGTGGGGATAGTTATTTTGTTCATATATTAATTCTTGAAATGTTGAAGGTTGAAACTGTACACGGAAGATGATGGTAAGTAGACGCTTTGCATCAGTCCTTAGGGTGTTACCGGATTGGGTTCAGTCCGGCACTTAACTGTAAATTTCGAAGAACAATCATCAGGCACGTATCTGCTCCTGACTTAGTGTGCAGGTGTGTGTATCAGATATGGAACTCTGCTGATACTTCGGAATCTGGTTGTAGAATCAGTTTATCTCGTCATCTTCGCTAATGGGATTAAGCCACAGCTACTTGAGCTTGCTCGTTGTCGGTTAAACTCCCAACTACACCGAGAAAAGGCAAACACGTATGTCGGGACCTCCGCGGAAGCACTTGATTTCATGCAAGGTCGCTAAGTCAACTAATTGAGGCGAAAAGATGAACAACAGCAGCTTATTTGCCATATTCACTTGAGCCATTAGCTGAAGCGTTGAAATATTTACGAACACTGAATTGGCACTAGAATGAAATTTCCACTCTACAGCGGAGTGTGCGCTGATGTGAAACTTCCTGGCAGATTAAAACTGTATGCCGGACCGAGACTCGAACTCGGGACCTTTGCCTTTCGCGGGCAAGTGCTCTACCAACTGAGCTACCCAAGCACGACTCACGCCCCTTCCTCACAGCTTTAATTCCGCCAGTACCTCGTCTCCTACCTTCCAAACTTCACAGAAGCTCAGTAATGTGGAGCAGTCCAGAAGGATTTTGTTCTTGGTCTAACTATATCGAATTCACATTCTTTTCTAGTATATCCTAAAGCTCCTAGAAAAGTTCAGTCAAAACAGTGTTGGCCATTATCGCGACTCTTCCGTTCCCGAAATAAGTAGCTATAGAAACACAGTTAATATGTACCCGTGTTTTATTCTTATGAGAACATGTCTCGTATTGATGAAACTTTAAAACAACACTAAATGGACATACGAGCGCCCATAGCTTCCTTTCCCATAACAGAAAGCGTGTTTCGTCAAATCCTTAGAAAGACTTTACATCACAAATTATTTTATTCATGATGTGAAACGGTTTGTGGTTCAAGGCAACAAATATATTGTAATAGCCGATCAAAAGCTTGGATAAGTTTCTATGTTCCCCACGCTTTGCCAAGACTGTGGGTGTGAGAGGTGGCGAAATGCTTCGGACAGTCGACTCTTAGAGATTTATGGCATTCAAATCTCCATGCGCGATCATGGATAAGTATTTCTTTGTTGGTCAGAATTTCTACACACACGTAACAAAATATTTCTTGATTGAATTAAATCAATTTCTTGAAGCCGAACAGCTAAACTGTCCGCTGGTGGAACTTTGTTATAAAAATTATGCGATAATAAGGGATAGGGTTTTTTCGTAGAAATCGCAACTTCAAGAATCATATAAAAGAAACCGTGTACTGATTAGAATTCGGATGATAAAACCTCTTAATTCATTCGATGTTAGTGGGTAATATAGAATCAGAACAGCAAATCACCGGTTTCTCCGGCAAAGTCTAAGGATCACAAGTTTGAGTTTGCAGCCGAGTTGTCATTTTGTTGCGCGATATTACTCCCAGTTCCTTAGTTTTAGGGTGTCTAGCGTAGATTCCATTGCTCCAATGGTTTTCAACGGGGCACGCTGCGCACCGCCTTTGCGGTTGTTTCCCGGCGCCGTCAAAGAATAAAACAGTCTTCCAGAAGTTAAAGACCAAGCAACCTGTACTCGTATGCAAGAAAAATGTCGTAAGAGAATACGGCGTACACGTATGTGAGTAGAAAGAAAATTGGGTTCTCCGAAGTGACAGGTACATTTAGCACTTTAACCGTATGTGCCTGTTAATTAAAATAAATACTTAGGTAATATGATTTTGCAAAATATGTCGAGCCCTCAAGCGAAATTGTACTGTGGGATAGGTAACCTAGCGCTGCGAAACAAGGCGCATCCGGCATGTCGTATGAGAACAGAAAGACGAACATGCTGTTGCGTCAAGTCTGTAGGGAACAGTCGTCTTATAGCCCCTAGGAAACATGCGCAGTGGCGTACGTGTTCTTACCATGTCTCCTCCTTCAGACAGGGCATAAACTGCTGTGTGGACCCCGTTCCACATTACTGTTAGCGTTGTGACGTGAGCCAAGGCCATGCTAGCTGACTGGACAGTGTAAATATGTCTTCAGGCTAAACTTCCGTTCATCTGCAAACAAAATATTACTCCAGTTTCCCTAGGGCGCCTTACAGTGGGCATGACATTACAATCATTGATCCACGCATTGCTCTTGTGCAAGAAGCAGCATCCGCTTGGTCGGCTAGTATCTATAGCAGTCTCTCCAAGCTGATGTCACAGTCTGACAGGACAATTTGCGTCGCAGAGCGTGTTGCGAGATCTATAACGAGGGCATATGCTGTGCTGGTCCGTCGTGCGACGTTGAATGTTTCTTCTTACTCAGAATCTTCTCGACGGTTGTTACTTAACGTTACGGGTAGCATTCAATGGCTGTGTACGTTCGTCAGTGATCCGGCCACGTGTAATGTCATGCACATGAGTTCACTGTGTCATCCTGCTTCCTAATGACTCGAATGCGGTCTGCGGAGCCCTGGTGACCTCGTCGTTTAACGCCTCAACCACTAAATAATAATAATAAAAATAATAATAATAACCACCGAATACGGGTTGCCAAACCTGCAGAACACGCGATCAGAGACAGTCTTCCCCGGAAATGGGTGTACAGCAGTTGAATCATGTCCAGTTCTAGCATGCCCTCAGTTTGTGTGTTTCGCCGCCGACTTTAAGGTAGAATGGCAGTCGCCAGAAGAAGAGGATAAGACAGTTTGCAGTAATGACGAAGATACTTGCGGTAACGTGCGTAGATTACTGAAAGGCCGAATCATGCAACCGTACTTCTCACTTAACGTGTAGAATAAAATATGAATTCCATAACAACATATTCCTTTGATTGTTCGAATATTTGTATACGAAGTTATCTTTTCTTTAATAACTTTTGTCCCTAGAACGTGACTGTATGAGTCAAAGATTCGTAGGAGCGCCTTGTAAGCGTCCACTCCGCGATTATTTCAGTTATTAGTGATCACACATTTGATTAAGGATTCAGGCGTTATTTGGTTGTGGGACGTTGAACTCTCAAACTACGGAAGTTTAAGAGTAGTAGCCGTGTGTCTAGTGCGAATCCGGCATCATGTGTAAATTTGAATACAGCTCGATTATATAGGGTGAGTCACTAACTATTGCCACCTAGAATAACTCCGAAAGTATGATAGTAGCTGAAAGGTTCGTGGGACAAATGTTGCATGGGACAACGCGGGCCACAATATGACGCTGGGTTTTTGGTGCTAGGTGGGGTCGTGTCAGAGATATGAAGATCAACTTTATTTTTTCAATTGGAATGCTATAGTTTGGTAACTATTTTCTGATAGCGGCTATCGAGACGAATCCAATGATGTGTAACAGTTAGGTCTTTGAAGGTCAACGTAGGTGGCATGAACCTCCATTTACAGAAGGTGTTCGAAGTGATGACCATTGGTATCAATGCAGTGCTGCAATCTTCATATCATGGATTGAGTGGTATTCCTTATCACATCGGCACTTATCGAAGCACATGCTTTGACAATTCCCTGTCGCATATCTTCAGGTATAGTTGGAACGTCTTTTAAAGAATGTCTTTTACCAATCCCCACAAGAAAAAAATCCAGAGGTGTCAAGTCTGGCGAACGAGCCTACCACGACACATCTCCTCCGCGTCCAATCCAACGATTTGGGAATTGTCTCTGCAACTCCTTTCTAGCCATCAGCGAAAAATGTGCTGGACACCCATCGTGTTGATACCACATTCTGTTCCTTGTTCCTAAAGACATTTCTTAACTCACTAGTATTCAATGTAGCCCCGTTCTGTTTTGATTTTGTGTATCCAGGATCGGTTCCTGAACATTTCTGCACAGAAGCGCTGTATTTTTCGGCTCCTGGTCTGTCTGCCCCCCTTCCCCTGCTACCCCCTCCGTCGCTGCCCCTCTCCGCACGCTAGATATTAATTGCCTTCATTTGGCGGCTTGATAAGACTTTTAAAAATAAATCTATATTTAGAGATCGTGGACATAGTAGTTTTTTTTAAATACATAATATACCTGTAACAGAAATAAATTTCTGAATCTTATCATATTGCTAGGCATTGAAAGAAGAAACAGTTCATTTCCATTTAAATTAATTCCTGACATCTTCAAAAACGGTTAGTGATATCGGAAAGAATTAGAAGTACTGTTCTAGCTCCAACAAAAATGTGCTATGTATTAGACTAAGTAGAAAGAATGAAAATATAAAATTCCTATTATTTTTATAGTTATAGCGAAATTTTTTGAATTTTGTAATTTACAAATTATTGCACTTTCTATCAGAGGGAGTGGAGCAGAAATACAAAAGCAAAAAATTCTCCAATTTTATACTGATATGTAAATGTAAGGTACTGTTTAACTGGGTAAGTTTGTCACATGTGAAGAAAACTCACTATAAAGTAGTTAAATTTTTGAAAATTTGTCACGGAAGTAATTGAAAATTGATAAAAATGATCAAAATTTATCTAGGCAACTGAAAAGCAAAACATAAATTCTTGTGCGAAATGAAAGAGAAATAGCGTGGTGGACCTAGGTTCGATTACCGGTGACAGCACCAATTTAAATTGACATCTCCATCGATGAAATGGTGCCAGGTGAAAATATTCGCTCAAAGGTGATTCATATAATATTTATTTAGCTATAAACATTGTAATAAAGATTTGTTAGTACATAAATGAGGGATGTTCCATTGAAAAGATACGAATGTTGTTTCCACCAAAGCGGTTGAAATTTGCGTATTATGCCGTTTTGGGATATATAGTGAGACATCCAGGGACGGGAATGTAGTTTCTGGCGTTGTTGTGAGTATGTCACCTCCTCCTAAAAAGATTCAAATCTGTGCCCTCAGAGGGCAACGTGTTCAGTCGTTTTCGTCGTCCGTGGTAGGTTACTTATCGAATTCCTCGAGCATAAAAAAACCATTAACAGTGAAGGGTACTGTAAGACATTCCGTCGCCTAAGTAATTTCATCACGAGCTAACGACCTGTGCTGCTCACGAAGGAAGTGATTCTACTCCACGATGATATGCGTCTACACGCCTCCAAGGTCACATAGAGTATAATGGCTAAGTTCAAATGAGGGCAGCTTGAGCATCCGCCGTACAGCCCGAAAATGTGGTTCTGCGACTTCATTGAGTTTGGTCTGCTAACAATCGTCTCAAATGGAAGCGCTTCAACTCGGGCGACGAACCGAAGAATATAGTGGAGGACTGCTTCCTGTCACAGCCACAGAAATTCTGAGAACAGGAAACCCTTCGGCTCTTGAAACAGTGGGACAGCTGTACTCAGGCCTCTGGTATAATTACTTTTGAATAAAGACTTTCATTATGCTTACATTGTTGTCCCAGTTTTGTTACGTGCCTTTTCTGTTGAACATTCCAGTATTTCTTCAGTTGAAACTTCCGGGCTGAGAGGCCGTGGTCGATGTATAAAATTTTCACCTGACGTTTCGTCTCCATCTGCGGGAGACATCTGAGGTCGTCCGGCTACTGCCACTGAGGCTCCAGGTACTCAAGCATTTATAGAGCGCATAGAGGGCGCCACCATTCGTCACGTGATGCCGACGGTATGCCTATCTTTGGAAGGCATCGTCATTCTCGATTAAGAGTAATCGATTGTCATTCTGCTCGCGCAACGTCGACATCCATATTTTGTCCGACTTTAAAACTTCCTGATCATTCTCGGTTAAGAGTAATCGATTACTCTTAATAGAGAATGATGACGCCTTCCAAAGACAGGTATTCCGTCGGTATCACGTGACGAATGGTGGTGCCCTCTATGCGCTCTATAAATGCTAGAGTACCTGGAGCCTCAGTGGCAGTAGCCGGACGACCTCAGAAGTATCCCGCAGATGGAGACGAAACGTCAGGTGAAAATTTTATATATCGACCACGGCCTCTCAGCCCGGAAGTTTCAACTGAAGACAACACCGGCCGTGAAAGTCTACATTGTATGATTCCAATATTTATTGGATCACACTTAATAGCGAGACGTGAGAGGGCTGAAAGTCGATTAAGTCTCCACCTAATTGAGCTCAAATGCCACCTGACCTGAAGTGAAGGACTAGAGGAACGAATTACACAGTATTGTTAAGATTTTGCGATATAACCTGGAGGTGTTTGAAAGAATTCGTCAGTCACTGCAGAGACGAGTGCAGTACTGCCTCCAAATGTGAGGTCGGCACGTGGAACACCACCTGTAGCAGATACGAGTGTACCGTGAATTGTAATGTGTAACGTGCTGAAGCAATATTTCTTAGTAAGGTAGACTTTAGGTGAAATTTGTGTCTAATTAGACAGAAAATTAACCGAAAAGTGTACATTTGTGCTACCTAGTACAGTATTTCATCGTGAAGACGGTGGCGTCCGGAAACCACACATTTAGATCTATGTTCAGTGGAACGTTTCTCCTTCTGTTATTGTATTTCACTCTAATCAGTTTTCTCTGCTAATTACACTAGGTCGACAAAAGTCACGGGGTACCTCCTAATGTCGTGTCGAATCTCCTTTTGCCCGACGTAGTGCAGCAACTCGACATAGTATGGACTCTGTAAGTCGTTGGAAGTCCCCTGCAGAAATATTGAGCAATGCTGCCTCTATAGCCGCCCATAATTGCGAAAATGTTGACAGTGCAGGATTTTGTGCACTGACCTCCATTATGTCCCATTTCGTCGATCTGGGTGGCCAAACCATTCTTTCGAAATTTCCAGAATGTTCAAACCAATCGTGAACAGCTGTGGCTCGGTGAATGGCGCATTGTCATCCAAAAAAATTCCACGGTTGTTATGGAACATAAAGGCCATGAATGGCTGCAAATGGTCTCAAAGTAGCCGAACATAACCATTTCCGGCCTATGACCGGTTCGGTTTGAACAGAGGACCCAGTCCGTTCCATGTAAACACACCCAACACCATTACAGAGCCACCACCAGCTTGTTAAATGGTTTGTTGACACTTGGGCCCATGGCTTCGTAGGGTCCGCGCCACACCCGAACACTACCATCAGCTCTTACCAACCGAAATCTCGTCTCATCTGACCAGACCATGGTTTTGCAGTTATCCAGTCAATGTGGCCACGAGTCCAGGAGAGGCGCTGCAGTTGATGTGCTGCTAGCAAAGGCATTTGCGTCCGTCGTCTGCTGCCCTTGTCCATAAACGCCGAATTTCGCGGCACTGTCATAACGGATACCTAGTCCCACATTGATTTCTGCGGTTATTTCACGCAGTGTTGCTTGGGTGTTAGCACTTGACAACTCTAAGCAAATGAGGTTGCTCGTCGTTACGTGAAGGCCATCGTCCACTGCATTGTCATCGGTGAGAGGTAACGCCTGAAATTTTGTACTCTCGTCACACTCTTGACGCTGTGTATCTCAGAATATTGATTTTCCTAACGATTTCCGAAACTGAGTGCCCCATGCGCCTAGCTCCAACTACCATTCCGCGTTAAAAATCTGTTAATTCCCGTCGTGCGGCCATAATCATGTCAGAAACCATTTTGCGTGAATCGCCTGAATACAAATGACAGCTCCACCAATGCACTGCCCATTTATACGAGGGTGAGTCAAATGAAAACCTTAAATATTTTTTAAAATATTATTTATTGTGCAGAAGTGGTACAAAGCTGTATCACTTTTCAACATAATCTCCCCCACGCTCAATGCAAGTCCTCGAGCGCTTACAAAGTGCATAAATTCCCTTAGAAAAAAATTCTTTTGGTAGTCTGCGCTACCACTTATGCACTGCGTGGCGTACCTCTTCATCAGAAAGGAACTCTTTCCTCCCATTGCGTCTTTGAGTGGTCCAAACATATGGAAATCACTTGGGGGCAAGGTCTGATGAGTATGGTGGATGAGGAAGACACTCAAAATGCAGGTCTGATTGTTGCAACTGTTGTACGGGCAGTGTGGGGCCTTGCATTGTCATGTTGCAAAAGGACACCTGCTGACAGCAATCCACGCCGCTTTGATTTGATTGCAGGCCGCAAATGATTTTTTAGGATATCTGTGTATGATGCACTGGTGACAGTGGTCCCTCTAGGCATGTAATGCTCCAAAATGACGCCTTTTTCGTCCCAAAAGAGAGTCAGCATAACCTTTCCTGCTGATAGTTCTGTTCGAAACTTCTTTGGTTTTGGTGATGAGGAATGGTGCCATTCCTTGCTCACTCTCTTCGTTTCTGGTTGGTGGAAGTGAACCCAGGTTTCGTCCCCAGTAACGATTCTTGCAAGGAAGCAATCACCTTCTCGTTCAAAGCGCAGAAGTAGTTCTTCATAAGCATCAATACGTCGTTCTCTCATTTCAGGAGTCAGTTGCTGTGGCGCCCATTTTGCAGACACTTTGTGAAACTGGAGCACATCATGCACAATGTGGTGTGCTGACCCATGACTAATCTGTAAACATGCTGCAGTGTCATTCAGTGTCACTCGGCAGTTTTCCTTCACTGTGGCTTCAACTGCTGCAATGTTCTGTGGAGTCACAACTCGTTGTGCCTGACCTGGCCGAGGAGCATCTTCCACTGAAGTCTCACCATTTGCGAACTTCCTTCTCCATTCGTAGACTTGCTGCTGTTGCAAACATGCATCACCGTACTGAACCTTCATTCGTCGATGAATTTCAATAGGTTTCACACCTCCACTACGCAAAAACCGAATAACAGAATGCTGTTCTTCCCTGGTGCAAGTCGCAAGTGGGGCGGCCATCTTTATACTGATACTGCGACGGTATGTGTGCATCTGCACTATGATGCCACCCACAGGCCTTTCTGTACGCTGTTTGTAGCACGCTTACCAATTTACAGGATAACGGCGCGTAATTTCGATTTATTACAAATTTAAGGTTTTCATTTGACTCACCCTCGTATCTTCTGTATGCATTACTACAGCCATCTTTATATGTGCAGATCGCTATCCCATGACTTTTGTCACCTCATTGTTTGTTATTCCCTGTATACAAATTGTGGCTGGGAATTAAAACTGGCGCTTGTCTATCAGGGCCGGTTTGAGGCCTAAGCGACACAAACCACCGCATGGGGCGCCAAGTTGACAGGGGCGCCAGTGGCACCAAACTACAAGATTAGTCTACAGTGTGTATCATAGTAAGCGGCGTGAACTGAGACAGGTGAAAGTGTGCAAGGAAAAGGGGGAGGGGCTGGTGCCAAATTATAAGTCGCTTGTATGGAAATAATGCTCTCGAAACGGCCAGGCCCTGAGCCTATCTCTCCTTGCGTCGTATCATACTAGATCAACTGTCTCGCGCTCGACTTCCCACTTGTCAAAGGACATCTTTCAGCTGACTTGAAAAACCAGCGTTTCCAGATTGAGTTTACGAAGTTCCCCCAAAACAGACCAAAAAATTCCCCAATTTCGCCAACTTTTCCTCAAATATCATAAACCTACCTACTGTAAACTGTTATATGTTATCAGTGTTAGAAGATTGAAGAGGTGGAAGTGTGCGTTTAGAGCTGTCAAATTATCGTATGTAGCACAAAATTATTGTACATAAGGATAATTTTTAAATTTGTATACAAAAACAATCGTCTGACCAGAAAAACAAAAAATCCTGCTCTAGGGACACCACATTTGCATATTTCAAGCTTTTTTCATTGTTCTATTGATTTACCACTAGCGCACCACCTATGTCTCACTTCGCACTTCGACACCACTCTCTATCTGTGAACACACAAAATCCGTTTCTGTGTTTTGACTTACACCTTCTGAGGGCTGTTAACCGCTGATCTGTCGTTATCTTCGCCGGCCGAAGTGGCCGTGCGGTTAAAGGCGCTGCAGTCTGGAACCGCGAGACCGCTACGGTCGCAGGTTCGAATCCTGCCTCGGGCATGGATGTTTGTGATGTCCTTAGGTTAGTTAGGTTTCACTAGTTCTAAGTTCTAGGGGACTAATGACCTCAGCAGTTGAGTCCCATAGTGCTCAGAGCCATTTGAACCATTGTCGTTATCTTCCATTAATTACGACAAATCATACCAATACCGTCGCGATTCCGAGAGATCCTCAGTATTTGAAACAGCATATATTCATAGGACATATGTTATAAAATCCACGAAATAAAAGCTTCAGTCAAGACAAGGAAATCCAATATGGCGTCACCCCAGAACTCGATATGTTCACGAAAGTCGATGGAATTCCAAACGGTCGAAACTGGGCGTGTAGTGATGTCACGGAGAGGTATCAGCGTGGCGAAACTAACGTCTCCCCCATTTGGAGGAAGCTACATCTAGCGGATACCTAGAAAACTAAGTATGTGTTGTTTGAACTAAAATATCAGAGGTGACATTAGTAGTAAAAGATAAAATACTTCCCCAGTTTCCTCTGTACCGAAATTTCCTTCCCCAAAAGTTTCCACAGAAAAATATTTTCCCAAAATTGTGAAAAAAATCTCAATCTGGAAAATGCACGTGTGCTCGAATCGAAAAAGTCGCCAGCCTCTTGTAATAGCTGTGCGATATGACAGCAACTACAATGTCGATATATCTGGCACGTCGGAAAGTCACAATGAGGTACTGTGCGAATAAATAGCATCCTTTGTCAAAGAATATCTGGATATAATTGCGTTGTAACGTCTTAAGCTTTCCCTTCGATCGAACCCTACAACACGGCTAAGGTTACCATCCTCATGTGTCGGGCTGAACTGTTTTGTGGCTACGTTTGTGTTTCAAGCTACACAGGGTTCCTGGAACGTGTTTTCGTTCTGCAGCGGAGTGTGCGCTGGTATGAAACTTATTGGCAGATTAAAACTGTGTGCCGCTCCGGAACTCTAACACGGGACCTTTGCCCGCAAAGACTAAGGTCCCTGATTAGAGTTCCGGTCCGGGACACAGTTTGTCTGTCAGTAAGTTTCATACAGGATTCAGTTGTATAATGTCCTTGATGAAGGTGATAAACAACATATAGAGTTTACTGAACTCATTCTGAGTGTGGAATTTGAAGCGAACAAATTCTTTTAAAATTTAGTGTTTGTTGATAAGGCTATGTTGCATTTAAGTGACTAAGTGCAGTGCACAGCGCAAGAATGGGGGGAACACTGCAGTCACATACAGAGGTCGGACACGACTCTCCAAAACATTGTGTGTTGCTCCGTTTCCTGAGAAAAGATTTACGTCCCATTCTGTTCTGCGGAAAAGATGCTTACAGGAATCAGGTACTTGGATATGTTGATGTGACTTTTTCCACAATTACGAAAACATGCCAAATATTTCCTTGAACAGCATGGAGCACCATTAAACTGGTACCTGCATGTTGTAGCATTTCTTAACAACTGTTTCTACGATAAATTGACCTAAGGTTCATACGGATCTTACACTGCACCACTTACCCCCCCCTCCCCCCCCCCCCCGAATATTTCCGATCTCGCGGTCTGTGGTTTTTTGGACGTGGGCTTGTGAGAGACTCCGTTTATACATGCTTACCCTTCCGATAACTTCTGGTGTACCGCAACGTCGCATAGCAACAGCAGTGAATGCAGTCACACCAGATTTGCTCCCAAATTTGTTGGAAGAGCTTTAGTATGGTACCTATATTGTAAGTGCATCAGTTTGAGGGCACACTGAACATTTGTGAAAAGTAAATGAAAGGTTTGACCTTCAGTGTAATTATAAAAAGTACCGCTTGTCTGTGCATGAATGTAAAATGTACATCGGATGGTTCTTTTAAAAACGAAAACATCGCAGTACTGTTTGTAAGTTATTTTTATCTTCATTTTTGCAGAAAATGTGGTGTTAAGAAGTCGGATGAGTGAGCCATTTTGAAAAAGCACTTAATTTCCATTATGCATCCTGCTGTCTCAGGTGATCATCTCATTTGGTCGCTTACCTGTGGCTGCAACGCCTAGTTAACAAAACGACGTACAGTACCTGCGGAATAGTTAATATACAAGATATGCATAAGAAAAGGAAAGTAGATGACAGTGAGAAACAAAGAGGTTTCTCGCGTGGACTGTCAAACGTAAGCTGAATGATTCCGCCTGATCTTGGCTGTCGGCAGCTGTTCAGACAATCGAGCCTAGAGCGGCAGGTGCATAGCCTTGAGTGTGGATGTCGCCGCATCAGTAACGTGTGCGTCATTTCCCGCTGTCTCGGCATGCTGAGCGCTGCGGGCCGTCCCCGGCCTCATGTGAAACGGAAAACCTTCGCTGCGGTGGTAGCTGACCGCTACGCCGCTACCTGTCTCGTGCTCGGGCCAGCCCGCGATACTCCTACTACACAGGTTTCCTACTCAAAGGTATTTTTCTAAAGCGCATTCGTTGTATTATTTTGTGAACACTGTTGTGAGGTAGCCACTAGGTATTATGCATTTACATTGTAGGTTTGTGTTTATGATGCCAATGTTTGTAGTAAATAGCATGCTTCAGAATCCTGTGATACAGCGCGCGCGCGCGCACACACACACACACACACACACACACACACACACACACACACACACTCACCGTTGTAAATATTCACAGACTACTGTACGGACTAGGTGGAAGACAAGTTTTGCACATTGCACGTACGTGCGTACGTTAAACCTCGACACACAGCAACAGGGACACGACAGTATCAGCAATGCTGTTCCAATACTGATGCCATATGTTAGTTGCTAGTTTCTCCTGGTATTGTTGTTAAAATAGCGTTGATCAGTTTTCCAGTTTTCTGTAATAACGCAATATTTCAAACCAGTGCAAATTTTACGAATAAAAATTACTCCTTTTTTTTAAAAAAATGTTTATTTAAAAACAAAAAATAGTACTGCTGCTGTAGCTAATTGATTTTTCGGTTTTTTGCTCGGTTATCAGTAAACAATAAAAACACCCGTTATAACAGAGACCAAACAAATACCGGAAAATATCGGCTATTCGGAAGTAAAATACCGGTTTTTTTTTTTTTGCCAACCCCAGCAATCACGTGCCGCTGTGTGTGTGTGTGTGTGTGTGTGTGTTTTTTTTTTTTTTTTATCATAGCAAGTTTCATGTTGTGGCGATTCTTCTATTGCTGAAGTCCTGAAAGAACTCAGTAAGAAACCTCATGCTGCAGCAAAGAAAGGGAGAAAGTAATGAATACTGTGAGTTTCACGTGCAGTCGAGTTAAAAGTATCAGGCGAATAGCAAGCGAATCGACCTAAACGTAATGAAGGCCGTGGTTGTTTTCGCCCGAAATGGTTACTGAAATCGCAGATCTGGATATGGGCATCGCGGCGTGGTCATTCGGAATAAGAACTGAGTGTCTCAAGGAGCAAATAAATGGAATAGCGCAGGGTTAGATTATTTGACGTGTGCCTGGTCGTCTTGTACGCAAACCACGCGCCCATGAAACCTTCTGCAAAGAGTACTCGATGACATTTCTCTTCCTAAGGTTTTAAACTAGAGCGAGGTCAAACTGCATGCAGAAATTAACGGCACATACAGGTGAGTGGTGGGCGCATCCCGACTGCATGGCTCCACTTCAAGCAAGAGGTAGATAGAACCAACGGGTCACCAATTTTACTCATATTTCGCACGGTTGTAGTGCATACCAATATGAAACGAATGCTGCTCTAATATGACGTGCTGAGGTGAAATCGAGGTTCAGAGATTTACGAGCCTGTTGAAAACCACACGATAGCGCCAACGGCTTAGCGCCGATGTTAACGCAACCAGCTGATGCGGCATACTAAAAGAATTGCGGTTTACTCTCATCAGTTACAGTTTTTACCAATTTTACCGAATATTACACAGAATCGTACAACCTCAGGAAAAATGAATGTACGTACTAATGTATGTAATGTATGTTTCACATAGCCTCCTAAGCCACTCGACCAACTTCAACCAAACTTGGTACGCATGTTCTTTACTGTCTGTAAGGAATCACTGTTCGGGTAAGAACTACCCACCTATCGGGGGGGGGGGGGGGGGAGTAGGGATGAAAAAACAGTTGCTGTACTGAAGACAGCAGCAGCAACAACAACAACGAAACTTTTTCCCGCAATGACCCGCATAAAACGACGAAAGGAAAAGAGTTTACTGCATGCTACAATATTACTGTTCATCCGGTAAAACTGTCCCATGATGCATGACATTTTAAGTTATTATCTGCATTCGTGGCACATTTTGCAGGCAGTATTCACATATACCACTGAATGTACCAGAAAAATTACTTCACGACACTTAGTTTCGACGTATGACGTCATAAACACTGATATGCATGAGGAACTTCCGCATCGTGCATGACGTTTGAATTTATTTCTTCTTTACTACTAATTCTATTCACAGTACATGTCGCAGACTGCAGGCATATATACCACTGGATGTGCCTGCAAAATTGTATCGTTACACAGCGTACAGCTCAGAAGATACGTTTGATAAACGTTGAGCTGCCAAAAAATGAAACTGCAGGACGAAATTCGCTAGACATACGGGTGAAATATGTTAAATATGTGTGAAATATATTTCATACGTGCGTATGTGGGAAAGCCACGGGTAAAAATCTCGTTCCAAACCCCATGGAACGATTTCATTCAAATTTGGTACACGCATTAATTGCAATTTGGAAAGAAATACGGTGGGGGTAAGAACCACCAGCCTCCCCTATTGGGGTGAGTGTGATAATTTGGAGAGAGGAGGGGGGGGGGCGAGGAGATGGGCAGAGAAAGGAAAGATGATGGGTTGGACGGAGACAGGGGAAGGAAGAAACAGGCAGAGAGATGGGGAGGGGGAGATGAACAGACAGATGGGGAGAGGAAATGGACAGGGGAGGAGATGAACAGGGAGAGGGGGAGGACGAGATGGACAGAGAGAGGAGGGTATTGATAGGGAGACAAGAGGGAGATGGAACAGGGGAAAAGGAGCAGATGGACAGAGAGAGGGGGCTGGAGTAGGTGGAGATGGACACTGAGAAGGGGAAGGAAGGGGTTGGACCAATAGAAAATTGTAATAAATAACCCGCGCAATGCCGGGTACTCAGCTAGTCGAGAGATAATGAGTAGTAATGATGAACATTCATTTATCTGTACATCCATTCATGTATCGCAAGTGCAGTGTACGTTAATCAAGGCAGTTATTGCCAGGCCTGACATCATTGCGATGGGTGCATGAATTTGTTGATAAATAAAAGATTGCTTCAACATGATTCCGCATTATATCTTGATCATGCATCGCTAGGAATGTACCACAGTGATTATTATAATATACAGGGTGGTCCATTGATCGTGACCGGGCCAAATATCTCACGAAATAAGCGTCAAACAAAAAACTATAAACTCGTCTAGCGTGAAGGGGGAAACCAGATGGCACTATGGTTGGCCCGCTAGCTGGCGCTGCCATAGTTCAAACGGATATCAACTGCGTTTTTTAAAAATAGGAACCCCCATTTTGTATTACATATTCGTGTAGTACGTAAAGAAATATGAATGTTTTAGTTGTACCACTTTTTTCGCTTTGTGATAGATGGCGCTGTAATAGTAACAAACATATGCCTCACAATTTTAGACGAACAGTTGGTGACAGGTAGGTTTTTTAAATTAAAATACAGAACGTAGGTACGTTTGATGATTTTATTTCGATTGTTCCAATGTGATACATGTGCCTTTGTGAACTTACCATTTCTGAGAATGCATGCTGTTACAGCGTGATTACCTGTAAATACCACATTAATGCAATAAACGCTCAAAATGATGTCCGTCAACCTCAATGCATTTGGCAATACGTGTAACGACATTCCTCTCAACAGCGAGTAGTTCGCCTTCTGTAATGTTCGCACATGCATTGACAATGCGCTGACGCATGTTGTCAGGCGTTGTCGGTGGATCACGATAGCAAATATCCTCAAACTTTCCCTACAGAAAGAAATCCGAGGACTTTAGATCCGGTGGACGTGCGGGCCAATCCACCTGTCACGAAATATGCTATTCAATACCGCTTCAACCGCACGTGAGCTATGTGCCGGACATCCATTATGTTGGAAGTACATCGCCATTCTGTCATGCAGTGAAACATCTTGTAGTAACATCGGTAGAACATTACGTAGGAAATCAGCATACACTGCACCATTTATATTGCCATCGATAAAATGGTAGCCAATTATCCTTCCTCCCATAATGCCGCACCATACATTAACCCGCCAAGGTCGCTGGTGTTCCACTTCTCGCAGCCATCGTGGATTTTCCGTTGCCCAATAGTGCATATTATGCCGGTTTACGTTACCGTTGTTGATGAATGACGCTTCGTCGCTAAATAGAACGAGTGCAAAAAATCTGTCATCGTCCCGTAATTTGTCTTGTGCCCAGTGGCAGAACTGTATATGACGTTCAAAGTCGTCGCCATGCAATTTCTGGTGCATAGAAATATGGTACGGGTGCAATCGATGTTGATGTAGCATTCTCATCACGGACGTTTTTGAGATTTCCGATTCTCGCGCAATTTGACTGCTACTGATTTGCGGATTAGCCGCGAGAGCAGCTAAAACACCTACTTGGGCATCATCATTTGTTGCAGGTCGCGGTTGACGTTTCACATGTGGCTGAACACTTCCTGTTTTCTTAAATAACTTAACTATCCGGCGAACGGTCCGGACACTTGGATGATGTCGTCCAGGATACCGAGCAGCATACATGGCACACGCCCGTTGGGCATTTTGATCACAATAGCCATACATCAACACGATATCGACCTTTTCCGCAATTGGTAAACGGTCCATTTTAACACTGGTAATGTATCACGAAGCAAATACCGTCTGCACTGGCGGAATGTTACGTGATACCACATACTTATACGTTTGTGATTATTACAGCGCCTCTATCACAAAGCGAAAAAAGTGGTCCAACTGAAACATTCATATTTCTTTACGTACTCCACGAATATGTAATAAAAAATGGGGGTTCCTACGTCAAAAAACGCAGTTGATATCCGTTTGACCTATGGCAGCGCCATCTAGCGGGCCGACCATAGCGCCATCTGGTTTCCCCCTTCAAGCTAGACAAGTTTCGTTCTTTATAGTTTTTTCGTTTGATGCTTATTTCGTGAGATATTTGGCCCGGTCACTATCAATGGACCACCTTGTATATCCATATAACTAACAGACTGTCCTGGAAATCAGAACTAGTCGCAGGTTGCTTGGACGAATTAATATAATTTAAAATGCTATTCTAATCTTACATTAAAAGGTTAAAACAATAAGACATATATCTGTGTTCGTCTTGAGACAGCTTAACTGACGACCCACAAATACCCGGGCTTTATTCATCCAGTATTTGAGAATGAGAGCACTTAGCGATTTCCAACAAACTTTACACACAATTTCAAATCTTTACCAAACTTTTTTTCTGCTTACACCCCCCCCCCTCCACCCAAACACACAAAATGATGAATGGAAAACTTTATCGCTTACTACACTGCACTGTTGGTGCAGTAAAACTTCATCACACGTGAGGTTTTAATTTATTGCTTTTTTACAACCAACTGTATTTGCTTTTGCAACGCAGTATGCAGACAGCATCCACATATACCACGGAAAGAACCTCCAAAACTATATAATTGTACGACACATAGTCATAAACGTTATTATCATTGAGCTGCGTGAAAAACTTGCTTTTGCTTAAAATGGAACGAAAATCACGCAGACTATATTCGTCCGATGTTTCTTGATAGGACTTAGCAACTTCAAACAAATTTTAAGTATAATTTCAAACCTTTCCTAAATTCTTTCGCACTTGCGTGCTTAATGTCAAATGTTTAACTTATCGACTAATTTGTACAGTAATCAGACGTTTGCCGGCCTTTGTGGCCGAGCGGTTCTAGGCACTTCAGTCCGGAACCGCGCTGCTGCTACGGTCGCAGGTTCGAATCCTGCCTCGGGCATGGATGTCCTTAGGTTAGTTAGGTTTAAGTAGTTTCTAAATCTAGGGGACCGATGACCTCAGATGTTTAGTCCCACAATGCTTAGAGCCATTTGAACCATCAATCAGACGTTTGAAGCTGTTTTATATATGTACGAGAGTTGGAGTCTGTAAGGAATCAGGAGTTTGCTCGCTATCTGTAACAGCAAACACAGCAAATTTGAAAGTTTATTGTCCTGGATTCGTATTTTATAATTATTCAGACACTCCGCAAGCGTCTAGAGTTCTTGATGTTAAGCGGATAATACTCGCAGACAGCAGTAAATTGTCTTTTGCAGTTAGCAGATGGAGCAGAGTGAATGGTTTCCAAGTGCGCACTTAATATCTTTCGGTAGTGCTCCTAGTGTGCTGAGAACCATTGAGACCAGTTTAACTGGTTTATACCAGAGTCGCTGTAATTATTATTATTATTATTATTATTATTATTATTATTATTCCTTTCCGAAGAAAGATAATTCACTGAATCGACGCACGATTTAAACAAAAGAAAGAAAATGTTGTGATTTTAACGCATTTCGGGCTGACTTATGGTCTACTGCATGACGCCCGGCGCTTTCGTATGATATTCGACGGATTCTCATCACTTCAGGGCTCGATTTCTCGAAAACTTGAAGCGAAAGATTAGCAAATTCGTGACCAGTTGTGCAAACGTTCTTTTGTTAGCTGCAGCTGTTGTATGTCGAACCCGTGGTCAGAAATTGTGGCCGCAGTCAAAGAACGACGGAAGGACCAACTTTTAACGATTTCTGTCAGCTCATATTGCTTTCAGTTCGTCGTGTGATGGGTCAACGCTGTTGACGAAGTTGGTGCTCGTAGAATGGCAGAAGACAAATAAGGCGCCCAGCTGCCGTCTTACTGACATGCTTACAACATAATCAACGTACCTGTAGAACGCTTCAGGTTTCCGTGATTTGTAGCTTTCTTCCAATTTTCCCGACGTATGGAAATTGATGAGTATTGTGCCCATCGAAGCACGTAGGACAGACTAACGCTTCTGAAGAAATTTTAAGCGTAGCTGTCACAATGTTAGAAATGTTTATCTGCCTGTATGCAATGCAAAAGTAATTTCTAGAGCGTCTTTTCTCTCAGGAATGTTTGTTTATTGCTTTGCGGAGGGTTTTTGGCGCAACTTGGACAAAGAAACCTATCGCCCTCTTTATGCAAGGTTTTACCGTTTTATTGTTTTCTACTGAAGTAAAAATCTGCTTAACTAAAAAGCCTTAACAATAAATTTTTTAATATACTTGATTTAGTCAAAAGGTAAGTCACAAATGGTTTATGCTTAAAATACACAGCTTCAGTAGCTGAGAGAATAAATGATAGCTAAACTGGTTTGTAACCAACGTATACCTTCGTGCCTTATCAGCCTTTATGTACGCTGAATTAGCCAAGTGCGAGTAGGAGTCGCTAACTGGAGGTTCCGTACAGATTTAATAATGTAATCCTGAGAGTCAAGGTTCTCACCGACTTTTGGCTGTTATCGTTATCGATACTGGGAATTCAAAGTCGGTATCCAAATCTCTACTCGTCAGACTAGCCAGGACATACAGAAAGATGCAAACTGGGAACTTCGGTTTGTAATGTAGAGGGAGAAGATGTAATAAAACATTTTTACTTACTTACCAAAACTTGACTACAAGCTTACAGTTTGTGTTTACATGCAGTAGCCTAATGTTCGTCTATCACGCTTTTGACGGGTGATGAACGCAATGTATGTTCAAAAGGCAAAATATATTTTTATGTGGTATAATTACAATTTAACGAATTTTAGATTTTCTGTAAGCATACTGTGAAGCCTTGCTTCTTGCCAAAAATTTCTTGAGTCTAGGTCATCGGGAAGTACCGTACAGGAATCTTTTGATTGAATTGACTTGACTTAAATTTTTCACACCGCTAAGGGACCACGTAACGTAAATTTGAACCTGATACGCCGACGAAAAATTTGTCTTAAAAGGTAAGTCATAAAAGACGGATGAAAAATGGCAAAACATTTGCTTGGTGTGGTATGATTACAAATTAGCAATTTTCGGTTCTTTTCCTTTAGTTATACCTTGCGTTGCCAAATTTCATGATTCTAGGTAAACGGGAAGCACCTCGTATGTTTTGATGAGTTTTCGAATATCAAAATATGTGACATAAATGGTCTTATCTTTTGATTGAAGTGTCTTATAAGCTTAAAATTTTTTGCACCTCCAAGGGACCATACTCCTTAGTATGTGACATAAATTTGAACTTGATATGTTTATACATTTATGAGAAAAGGACGGACGGAAAATAAAGCGATCCTGTGTTAAGTTTTTACAGATTGATGCGTGGAACTATATAAAAAAAAACGGTGGTAGAATAACGGGTTAATCATTTTGGCACAGTATGTCTGAGATAGATGACGTCATATATTGAAATAGTATATCAAGTGAATTATTCATGTTTCAAGAAAATACTGTACCAAGTGCCCACCAACTTAATGAAGAACGACATTGCTTTTTTCACTGTGACATTAAACCATTTCACTACGATCGAGATATACGATCGCTCCTCGATGAGTCATTTTATGGATGACGTATGGGCCAACGAGGCGTCAGGTGTCTACTGAGATCTTTAGATTTAACACCATTCAATTAATAGCATAGTCACAGCTTTTCGCTCTGTCTTACAGTACTGCAACCGTATTTTTTACCGATGACCGGCGCTGTACGTTTGTTAGCGTGACATTTTATTGTTATTTAGTTCTCATTTACTAAGGTTAAGAGAACAGCATCCATATTCACATGGCTACACGCATACGTTTCTGGTTTGACGAATAGTTAGGGACCCTGTAATACTTAGATTGGTGCAGTGAATCGTCCAACCGTAATTCTGTAGAAAATGTTTGGGGCTATTGAGAACAGCCGATGAAACGCAGTGATCAACTACCCCGGAATTTGGTACCTCTGCCGCATATAATTTCAATGAGCGGCGTCAGCTGGATATGGGGTACCTGAAGAAACACGTGGACTCTCAACATTACTGAACAGAGGAAATTTCAATGTTAGAGGCGGCATCAACGTGAACTAGAGGTCGTGTGTCGATTAACCTGGACTACTTGCTTCGGAATCAGTGAAGTGTTAATCTGAAAAGTATGAGGAGCGCTCAGACACTTTGGCTTTGGAAATGATTCACTGCGGTAACAGATGTACAAACCCGAAAAAAGTTTACACAACAGATATATTGCAGGAAATTAAAAGAAGTACACAGCACCCCTATCAGTCTAAGTTATTGTAAAACGACGTTTGAACGCTTTCTCCATCTGGCTTGCTAAGTGTTCTTATACATGGATAGCTCGTTCAAAGTTTTTGTATCATCTTGTCCCCAGTGACTCCGCCACAGCTTTTTCCTAAAGGACCGCAACGCAAAATCTGCTTCGGAATACTCGTCTCCTCGGCATTCGCAGAACGTGTGTGATACAGTCTTATAGTGTGCTGTTTATTCTTGTTATTGGTTAAGCACATTTCTTTGAGAAGTCTTGCAATAGTGACACATATATTACGATAGGTATTAATGTTTTCAATTGTATATTTGTCCTTAATATCAGACACAAGGATCAATAGTTGCACGCCGTTTTGAAAGTTGTATGCGAAAAAAAATTATGAGATATGCCAATAAAGTAATTGTAAAGAAGGATCGCACACTAACACTGTCGGTTTGAATAATTTTCTCTCTCTCTCTCTCTCTCTCTCTCTCTCTCTCTCTGTGTGTGTGTGTGTGTGTGTGTGTGTGTGTGTGTGTGTGTGCGCGCGCAAAATATGGCTCTGAGCACTATGCGACTTAATCTTTGTTTTTGTGCTACGTGTACGCGTTAATATTTACAGTAGATCCCAATATGTGTGATAACTGTATCTATCATTCTAATTTCAATCGATTCGTTTCAGACGCAGTTCCAATAGCGACAGGGTAGCAACTAACTGTGTGTGATCATTTGAGCCTGGATTCGAATGTTTTAATCTTACGGAACCTAAGACGGTTAAATCGTACTTAAAAGCCTAAAGGGACTAAACAGACGTACATTAACACTACCGTAATGATTCCCCTACGTGCACATTTAAACACAACTATCATGCAAGCATGACTTGTAACACCTCCGATAGCGGTGATGCATTTTGCGGGGACTGCTCCCTGATCTCGTGATGAACTAATGAGTGCTTCTAATTGGCGAGCAGTTTTCCGCATACCGTCCGAGCGGTCAGCGGAAACAGAGCGCGTAACTGATGAGGCCTGAGATTCAGCCTCACTGCTGCTCTCAGGAGGGGGACGTATCACGCCCTCCTCCTCCGCCTGCTGTTCTTGGTTCGCCTTCTTGCGCCTATGACGGCGCCGTGGGGACTTTGCGTCATCTGCCGGTGGGGGTGGGGTAGCAAGAACTACCTCCATCTGTTCTACAGTGACAACATCACTGGCCACAGCAGGCGCACTAGTCGCCGCCGGCGGTACCGCCACTACGGGCGTCAGGTCCGAGACAGTCTCAATAGGGCTGTCAATAGTTGCACTAGGCACCGTTTTCACCTCTCCTGACGGACCCGGAGTCGAGTCGTCAGTTCTCTCAGCGGTTCGGTGGGCAGCACCCGCCACTATCTCGCTGAGAAGAGGTACAAGGTTTCTCTCTCTCTCTCTCTCTCTCTCTCTGTGTGTGTGTGTGTGTGTGTGTGTGTGTGTGTGTGTGTGTGTGTGTGTGTGTGTGTGTGTGTGTGCGCGCGCACGCGCGCGCGCAAAATATGGCTCTGAGCACTATGCGACTTAACTTCTGAGGTCATCAGTCGCCTAGAACTTAGAACTAATTAAACCTAACTAACCTAAGGACATCACACACATCCATGCCCGAGGCAGGATTCGAACCTGCGACGTAGCGGTCGCTCGGTTCCATACTATAGCGCCTAGAACCGCACGGCCACTCCGGCCGGCGCGCGCACGCAATTTTGCATCTTCAGCCACGAAATAGGTGATCGCCCGTCGTCAGGGTAAATGATATATTTTAGTGAAGTAATTGACAATTAAAACTGTGATCGTGATTGGTACTAACGGCAGAGCAACACACTCCCAGTCGAGCTATTCGACTAGTGAGGGAGAGTGGATGCTCGTAGATTAGGCTGTTGCGTCTGGCAGTGAGGCATGCGCGGATGGCTCAGTCGCTAGAGCGGTTCCCTAGAAAGCCAAGGATCTGGCTACGCATGCCGGAGATAGACAGCTTTGCCATGTGATTCAACATTAGCGGTCGTTGTGCTAGAGTGCCAGTATATTCCTCCTACTGCTCTTCGAATAGCAGCTCAAGGTCAGTTCACCAAAATATCCGCTTCCATAAAGACATATACAAAAATAAAGCCAGGTTTTAAATCCGTTAGCTGCTCTTCATGCGAGCAGCAAATGTCTACGACGGCAGTGGCGAGACTATACTGATTAGAGAGCTAATATTTCAATAGCTAGACCTTCCCATGAAACCATTATTTATTCCGAATGGCGTTGGCTCTTGAAAAAAAATAGTGTGAAGTAAAGTTCTTGGTACGTTCATTTAGATCTGACGAGCAAACCTAAATATCACACATTCTGTAAATTTCACGCCCGAAAGTCTACTCCTCATAGAAGTACCTATTTTCATAAACGATGCAATCAGACTCAGCCACTACGAGAAATACCTGCTACTATGATTTCCAAAACGAATCAATAGTAGAGACAAAGTGAAACAGAGTTGATATTTTATTGGAGAAGAGCGGAATCTAAATCTCCGTTCGGGGATCTTAAACTTTGCCTCTAAAGATATCATTATCGGCCGGGTTCAAATCTTAACTTCCCTATGTAATATTGGACCGAATTACGGCGTAGGCGGAGAATAGTCTTTCGTGCTAATATCCAAATAAGAATATTCATGTTTGAACCGCTAACTGTACGGTGGGTCACTACCAGAATTTCAGCAAACGAGATAAAGGGTCAGTAGTGTCATGTCTCAATAAGTAACCATTTAGCTCTGGACGATAACATGAAGATCTGTGGCTCAAGTTAAAAAGAATAGTCGGTTATGCATTTGACAGATACGTTTCTAGTAGAGTAGTTCATGATGGGAGGGACCCTTCATAGTATGCACTACTGTAAAGAAACAGTTAAAGAGAGTGTTGCATAACAGGTGTAAAAACGGAGCCTAGATCTATATATAGGGAAATGCTGAATGAAAAGAGTTTGGCTGTAGGGTGATAATGCATGTGGTCTTAACGACTACGTAGCAAAAAATTATCGACAGATCTCTAATAAATCCCAAAGAAATTCAGGTTCAAATGGCTCTGAGCACTATGGGACTTAACATCTATGGTCATCAGTCCGCTTGAACTTACAACTACTTAAACCTAACTAACCTAAGGACATCACAAAACACCCAGTCATCACGAGACAGAGAAAATCCCTGACCCCGCCGGGAATCGAACCCGGGCGCGGGAAGCGAGAACGCTACCGCACGACAACGCGCTGCGGACTAAATTCAGCTGCAGATCATTTTCGTTAAGTCCATACATTACTTCCGTCGCTTTTTCTTTTACTGCTTCAACAGTCTCAAATCTAGTTCCTTTCAAAGCTGACTTGACTTTAGGGAAAAGAAAAAAGTCACAGGGGGCCAAATCAGGTGAGTAGGGTGGATGATCTAAGATGGGAATGTTGTGTTTTGCCAAAAACGTCTTCACTGACAACGCACTGTGAGCTGGGGCATTGTGTTGGTGAAGGATCCATGACTTTTTCTGCACAAATCGTTCCGTTTTCTCCGTATTCGCTCACGTAGGGTAGCCAGGACGCTAATGTAGTAATGCTGATTCAGTTTGTCCCTCTGATACCCAATCAATGTGCACAATCCCTTTGATGTCAAAAAAAAAAATCATCATTGCCTTGAATTTCGATTTTGACATTTGTGCTTTTTTTTGTCGTGGAGAACCAGGAGTTTTCCAATGCATCGATTGGCGTTTAGTTTCGGGATCGTAAGTAAAAAACCACGATTCATCGCAAGTAATAACATTTTGTAAGAAGGTGGGATCACTTTCAATGTTTTCCAGGATGTCAGAACAAATCATTCTTCGGCGTTCCTTCTGTTCAATTGTGAGACACTTTGGAACCATTTTTGAACACACTTTGTTCATATTGAAACTTTCATGAAGAATCTGCCTAACACTTTCCTTGTCAACTCCTGTTAACTCAGACACTGCTCTGATTGTTAAACGGCGATCTTATCGAACAAGTTTACCGATTTTTTCAATGTTTGCATCAGTTTTTGCTGACAATGATCTGCCATCACTGGTGTCTTCGCGGCCATCTTTAAATCGTTTAAACCACTCAGACACTTGTGTTCGCGATAAACAATCATCGCCGTACACTTGTTGTAACATTACAAACGTTTCACTTGCAGATTTTCCTAGTTTGAAACAAAATTTGATGTTGACGCGCTGTTCTTTCTGTACACTCAACATTTTCCGACGCACAGACAAAACGTCAACTACTTAAAACAGACGCCACGGGCAGACTGAGTGCAGGAGGCAGATGAAACTCGAGCAGTAGGCGGAGCGAGAGTCACGTGACAGGCCACGCGACTTTCAGCCTTATTGCATTCGTTTTATTGTTTCACCAGTACTAGTCCGGTTTTTTTCTAGCCACACCTCGTATAACCTGCCGTAGATTCCTTTAACAAAAAACCGTACCCAGTAGCTGGGAGAAAGCACCGATCACACGTGCCTACAAAACTACCGTCCAATATCCTTGATATCCATTTGTTGTAGCATCTTAGAACATATTCTGAGCACAAACGTGATGAAGTATCACTAACAGAATGACCTCCTCCATGGCATCCAGCATGGATTCCTTAAACAACGATCATGTGAAGCACAGCTCGCAATTTTCTTACATGACAGCCTGAAAGCCATGGATCAAGGGAGTCATGTACAATGGTTGAACAAAAATGTAGAAGCAGCAAAACACAACACAGTACCATGCCTAATGCGGTGTAGGGAACCCATTGGCATTCGAAACAGCTTCCAGCAGTCTCAAAGTATACCCAATTCAATAAAGTTTCTGTAATATTTATAGAACCAGACGTAATGTGCAATGAGATATCCAATACCTGTGTACACCAAGTCACGTAAATTATATGTAAAGGGCGTATCGCAGTAAGGCGCGTCTCTGTGCATGCCAAATGTGTTACCCACGTGTGAAGTTTCCAATGGGAGTAGTGCCAAACGAGAAACCCACAGCAAAACTTTTTTAACTAAACACGTAAAAGTGATGTTAGACAAATGTGCAATAACTGCAGTGGCTGAAATTCCTTTATTTCTAACGAAGGCAGCAATAGGGCTGCATAGCTGTAAAGGAGGTCAGTTTCTGGCAACCTTTAATAGAACACGAACATCGACAGAACGTCGTAAATTACACTTATCTAGTAGAAGTTTTTTATTCAGTATGAAATCCAGTGTATATTTAAAGGTTTAGGTGATTATTGTTACAGTAAGTAGTTACAAACATTACAATAATTTTATATTCAGAATAATGCCGTCGATCCTGACCCAAATACCATTACGAATATGAACAGGGTTGGGTTGGGATTGTTTGGGGGAAGAGACCAAACAGCGAGGTCATCGGTCTCATCGGATTAGGGAAGGAAGTCAGCCGTGCCCTTTCAAAGGAACCATCCCAGCATTTGCCTGGAGCGATTTAGGGAAATCACGGAAAACCTAATCAGGATGGTCGGACGCGGGATTGAACCGTCGTCCTCCCTTATGCGAGTCCAGTGTGCTACCACTGCGCCACCTCGCTCGGTATATGAACAGGGGAAGCTCCTTTTCTGAATGGTGATGAATAAGTGATATTCTAGTCAGCTAGCGCTTATGGCATCACGAACTTTGGTGTTCGCTTACGTATACACACATTTGCCGCCCGGGCGATTCCTGTCAACTACAACATGACGTCATAGTACCGTTGATCACTCGCAACATATATTATGTACTACGATACCGTTTCTGGCACGCAATGCTTACATTCGACGCAGTGCCTTTGCTCTAGTAATCTCGACACAGTGTTTGTAAATAAGAGGTTTTTTTCTGTAGCAGCGTCATTGTTTTATCAACAGTGTTGACATGTCACTGGTTGTTAACCTCTGGCTTGGCTAGGGGCCAGGCTGTCGTTTGCCTTTGACGGATAAGTTCATGACCACTGCGGAACGGTATCTTTCGGACTTCGGCTACACTAGTAAATATCGTGTGGATGTTTGAAGTAAGTCTCCATCAGGGTGTTCGTCCTCAGATGAACTATCTGTGTATGGCAACGTCGGTTTGCAACATGGATCTTAATGGTATTCAGCTCTTGTGAATGGATGACTAGTTCCCGAATGGAAGTTACCGATTGTTTTCTATAAGTGTATTGTCTAATAATTGGTATTATACGTGACCTGTCGTCCAGACTTTTGCTTCTTCCGTATTTTTGGACAAAAGAAAACCATGAACAACGTATTTCAGTAAGCGCTGTAGTAGCTTCAAATTGACCAGAAGTCTTAGACACTACAACTGTTTTATGTGACGGTTTTTTAAAATTACCCCCACCAGTCACAAACTTTGTCAACTATTGTATTACTTACTTATTTAGCGACATGTTTCGAGGGAATACCTCATCTTCAGGCTAAATGGCATTACAAAAACAAATTTACAGTAAGATCATACTGATGTTACATAGTCTTTTCGCAAATGCTGTGGCCATCTTTGGTCTTCTGGCATGGCAGTCTCGTTGTGAGGCGCTGAGGTGTTTTCATTTCCGTGGCTCTCTTGGTCACTGTTCACAAATTGTCACTAACATAGCAGTAACTTGGAAACACGATCACAAAATGGCTTCAAATTCTACTAAAACTGTTACCGCACATGTAAGCCTCGTCTGCTAGCCATTATTGTACTTATCGTCATTTAACTGCAGTCCCGATTGCAGTCTCCTGTTCGTTGAGTTATTGAAATCGGGGTCGTTATGGGATAGTATTTCGATTTTCGCGAAGACGTGCGTCGATATTGGCCTTAATTTTGTGAAAGAACTTGTAAAGTCTCATTTTTATTGTGAACCCTCGTTATGCCAAGTAAGGCGCCACTAATCTCTCCCACATTCAGATCAATGAGAGCAATTCAGTAAAGCGTATCTTCCAAAGTTTGATCGTATGTGTGGCTAAAAAAACATTGTAATTCTTCGTCGGTGTAACATTTCGCTGCTTAGATAATGAACCATATTTATTTCTGGTACATTATAAATATAACTTTTCTCTAACGGTGCCGAAAACAAACTGTAACTTTTTTTATTCGTTGCGTGTCTACGATCTGACACTAGAAATAGAGAACACTAATTAAAAGTGGTATCTTAAATCTTGGTCCGCTGGTATAACTGTTTTAAATGCCTCTTTAGGTCCTTTTCTCATAAACTGCCTGCTTTTCTTTGTCACCAGCCAATAAGGCACTCTTCAAATGTTTTGGTTGCTCTCCTCAAAGGCTGAATAACCATAGTATATACACTAAGGTGACAAAAGTCATGGGATAGCTATATGCAGATATACAATTGACTGTAGTATCGTGTATATAAGGTATAAAACGATTGTGCATTGGCTGAGCTGTCATTTGCGCTCTGGTGAATCATGTGAAAAGGTTTCCGGCGATATTATGGTCGCACGGCGGGAATTCTCAGATTTAGAACGCGGAATGCTAGTTAGAGCTGGAAGCATGGGACATTTCATTTCGGAAATCATTAGGGAATTCAGTATTCCGAAATCTACAGTGTCGACAGTAGGCCGAGAATACGAATTTCAGGCATTACCTCTCACCACGGACAACGCAGTGGCCGACGGCCTTCACTTAACGACCGAGAGCAGCGGCGTTGGCGTGGAGTTGTCACCGCTAACTGACAATCAACACTGGATGAAATAACTGCGGAAATCGGTTTGAAACATACGACAATAGTATCCGTTACGACGGTGCGGCGAATTGGCGTTAACGGGCCGCGGGAACAGACGACCGACGCGAGTGCCTTTGCTATTATCACATCGCTTGCAGCGCCTCTCCCGGGCCCGTGACGGTATCAGATGGATACTAGACGACTGGAAAACCGCGGTCTGATCAGATGAGTCCCGATTTCAGTTGTTAAGGTTTGATGGTAGGGTTCGGGTGTGTTTCAGACCCCACGAAGCCATGGACCCAAGCTGTCGACAAGGCACTGTGCAAGCTATTGGTTGTTCCATATTGGCCGGTTGCTATGGCCGAGCGGTTCCAGGCGCTTCAGTCTGGAACCGCGCTGCTGCTTCGGTCGCAGGCTCGAATCCTGCCTCTGGCATGGATGTGTGTGATGTCCTTAGGTTAGTTAGGTTTAACTAGTTCTAAGTCTAGGGGACTGATGACCTCAGATGTTAAGTCCCATAGTGCTTAGAGCCATTTGAACCATTTTGTTCCATAATGGTATAGGCTGTGTACATGGAAAGGACTGGGTCATGGTTATGTTGGGCTACTTGGAGACCATTTGCAGCCATTCATGGAATTCTTGTTCCCAAACAACGATGGAATTTTTATGGATGCCAATGCGCCATGTCACTGGGCCACAATTGTTCGCGGTCGGCTTGAAGAATATTCTGGAGAATTCGAGCGAATGATTTGACCACCCAGAGCGCCAGACACGAGTCTCATCGAATTTTATGGGACATTGTCGAGAGGGCAGTTCATGCGTTAACTCCTAAACTTCCAATAGTTAGGCAATTATGTATGTAGAAGCAGCACGGTTCCATATTTCTGCAGGGGACTTCCAACTACTTCTTGAGTCCACGCCATGTAGAGTTACCTCCCACGTCTCCTATTACATCAGTGAATAAGGGGGATGGTTGTTACAGAGTAATTCATCCAGTAAGTTCCATCAGCGTTATTTTAATTAGAAACACTCTTTCTCCACTACAAGCTGTGGGCTTGCCAATAGCTTCTCGTATGTTCTCTGTGTGTGCTGAAATGGAAGCATAGTCATTCGCAGATGATGTTAAAGCTCAAAGCTCATCTGTATCATACCTCATAACAACGGCTTAACAGACCGAGCGGATAATGGATGTTAATAAATGTTTATCTTGGATAGAAGTTAAAAACCCCTATGTTACCGTGGTTTTAAGCTTCAGTAGATTATTATCGGATGTGGACCCCAACGGACATAAATTGATTTTCTCTCTGTTTCTTCCCACAGGGGGAACCCGCTTCTATATGTATAATGCATTTCCTGTCTGTTTTTCTTCTTTTTTTTTCTCTAGGTGCTTCAGTTACAACTTCTTATAATCACATCAGTGATTTCACAATATGAACAATTTAATTAATACAAAACAAAAGAACTTAATGGTATGTCAATTATTAAATTGTCTTCAATTTGCAATTAGTGCATTACCGCTGTCTTACACCATACATCTCCAACCCGTCGTGTCTCTATCGCGCTCACGAATGCAGTAACCAGAGGAGACGAGGTACTGGCGGAACTAAAGCTGTGAGGACGGGGCGTGAGTCGTGCTTGGGTAGCTCAGATGGTAGAGCACTTACCCGCGAAAGGCAAAGGTCCCGAGTTCGAGTCTTGGCCTGGCACACAGTTTTAATCTGCCAGGAAGTTTCATGGGGACGACTAACTATAAGGTGCATTCAAAAAGAAACGAGCTGGAGGCTGTAAAATGAAAACCCCTGAATGGATCGTAGTGCCAGTGCCTGCGGAAGAGTTTGTTGAAGCCCCAAGGTCACCGTTAGAGCGAAATTTCTGTTACTAACGCTATCACAGTCACACTAACGAGTACGGTCTACGCGTGCACGGGCTAGCTCTATCGTCACGTGGATGCGCACGCGTTTCCGTCTAGCGCTTTTTCCCCCCGTTGGCGTTGGCATTATGATCCATCAGACGGTTTTCGTCTGACATCCTCCGCTCGCTTCTTTTTTAGTGCATCCCGTAATACATTTGATTAGCTGAAGATGCACGTACAAGGTACAAAACTCATAATAAAGGAGAGACAATAAGCTTGTAATGCTTACTAAGCACTGATTTGTTTTCATGAACAAATATTTATTTTCACATGCACATGTTAATTGAGATTCAAGACGTCTTGTCACAGTCTCCGTAACAACTTAGCCATTTAAGCAGTGAGTCAACGAGAGTGAAATCCATGATCAGTTGACCACACTGAAATTCCTTCAAGTAAGTCGTCTGTGTTATTTCATGTTGGCGAGCGTTTCTCTTTAAAGCTCAAGAGTTTTCGAAGCAAATTTGGAAAAGGGAAGAAAAAAATGCATCACTTCAATCGACAATTTAATTTCATGACTGATAGTTCAACATCCATAATTGTTATCTCAGTTACATTCGCGTTATCTTAACTCTCAACTCACGCAACTTGAAAACCTGCGAGAAGTAATCGTACTAGGATAGGCATTTTTGTAGAAATTGCTATCTGTCAATCGGTCAAAGGAGTAGCAGTGTAGTCTGACGCCGGCCGAAGTGGCCAAGCGGCTCTAGGCGCTACAGTCTGGAACCGCGCGACCGCTACGGTAGCAGGTTCGAATCCTGCCTCGGGCATGGATGTGTGTGATGTCCTTAGGTTAGTTAGGTTTAAGTAGTTCTAAGAGGTTAGTTAGGTTTAAGTAGTTCTAAGTTCTAGGGGACTGATGACCTCAGATGTTTAGTCCCATAGTGCTCAGAGCCATTTTTTTGTAGTCTGACGTCATAATATGTTGCACGAGTGCTGTCACAGTAACAAATTATTCGGGAGTACACGTTAATCTTATGTAAGACCACATTTGCGCGCGCGAGAGAGAGAGAGAGAGAGAGAGAGCGACGACGACGACGACGACGCTAGCTTTTAAGTTCAGCTACTCAGTCTAACAGGGAAAACTCCCCATCGCACACCCCTCACATTTAGTCGTAAGATGGCTCAGTGAACAGCACACATAGAACACAGATCAAGCATGAAAATAGGAAGAATGTGTACTGAACTGTGAAGAAAAAAAAAAAAAAGAAACGGTGAACGGTCCAAGAACAAGAAGTGCAATATAGAGCAGCCGGAACGAGGAATGGCGTCCTGGTTAAGTGGTTATGGTGTTGGACTGCCACGCGCGAAAGCTGTTTGATCCTCTCGTGCATTTTGTTTTATCCTCCGCTGTTCGCTTTATTAAAATTTGTGTCTGTGTCGTGATGTAACGTCTGTTTGCAACCGTGAGGTGTAAGGTAGAGAGACCTATAATGACAGTTGACTGCACACCAACTCTCAGCCGAAAGGTAGTGGCTTTCGAATGGGAACCGCGAACTTTTGATGATAAGGCGACAAGTCAGCTGAACTATCCACCGGAAAACACGTCTGGTGTGTCATACATGGTATTAGTGTAATACGTGTCATATGATAGGGATCTCTTATCGACACACCTAATTTGTACGACTGGTAAATGATTGAGATATGCCTCCTTGCCCGATTAGATGTTCGTATGAATGTGATCACTCCTAAGGAAATGAAAACATAATAGTTTGTCATATAAACTGCAACAGATGAACCTAACAGTTTCACAATCACAGAGTTTCTCTGTGCTCTGTCAAAACGTGTGTTTTTAACGTTTTTGAAGTTGCGTTCTGTTTGACTCTTGAATTCCTTTTTTGTAACGTAGTTCACAGCCGTGTATTCGTTATTTTCATTTCTGTGAGACGTCTGTTTGGTATCTCACCTGCTCTCACTATTCATCACATTTGCTGGCGACGGTAACGTATTCTTACCACAGCTCATAACCAATGTATAGTATGGCAACTGCCAAGAGTTCAGATGAGCTTTTGATCATATGGAAATGAAATTTACTTCTCAGCAATATGTAACCGTCAATTTAAAATCGAGAAAATAAAAGCAAAGAAAAGAATTCTCCAACAAATTACATAACATTTCTCCTTTGACTATTTTAAGTTCTCTTGACTGGCGTGTGTACATGTGGCTTCGTCGCGCTTGCCCTCCTCAACTGTGTGTAAGTTGCTTTTCCGAAAGTGAATTCTTCAATGTGGAATGATTCTCGGTTTGAGGTAAAGTGTTTTGGAACAACTGTTTATACTTATGTTTTTTTTCAAATTATGTTGTTCCTGAATATACAAAATAAATTGACAATGTAGTACGTACATTATCCGAGGAGCCATGTATAACTATTGTTCTTCGTGGCAGGGAACAAGTTCTAGTCCGGGTGTATCACATTGTTCACAGTGCTCCCATTCTCTGTCGTCCCATTTAACCATGACGCCGTTGCTCTATATTGCACTTCCTGCCCTTGGGCTATTCATTCTTTCTATTTTTTTCTTCACAGTCTAGCACACCTTCTTCCTGTTTTCATGCTTGATCTGTGTTCAGTTTTTGACGGGCTGTCCACTGGGATCTCTTACCACTAAATCTGAGGTGTGTGCGGTAGTGTTCCCCTTGTAAGAAAGTTGCTTCTGAGACAGATGTGATTTGCTGCCGTTGAGACACCAGCTCTTCTAGTAAAGATGAATACTGTTAAAATACACGACATATAGAATAGAAATGTATTATATTAAGCATAAAATAAGGAAGATGATGAACAGATTCCTTATTTTAGACGAATTTAAATTAGGATGTTAACTATGCTTAGGCAGAAGTACTCGTGCGCTTGATGTTGTCAACGAAAAATAGTCCCTGAGTGATAACTCTGCAATTCGTGCTGCCTCGCGATGTGCACGCTATAATATTAACAACGTGTTGTCAGTGAATCACGGGGAGAATGGGAAGCAGAATGAAAGATACAATGCAATGTGAATAGAAGTACACTGCATCAGTCATAAGAAAGAAACTTGCAGAACCCATAGCTAGTCTGTTATGACAAAGCATCAGAGTGGAAAACACACTAGATAGCAACGTACATTATTTCAGCTGTAAAGTGTAGTATGTGTATATATTTATCCACGAATAAAGTCCCGTGCAAAGACATTCTTTACACGTTATTTTATTTGTCATTTAATTTTCAGTTGTTATACCGGCTTTAGTATTTCGAATAATGGCTTATATAGTTACATATTATAAATATGGTATGAAATACAGAGAACTCGAAACTCGTTATCTGTCTAAGAATATTTTTATTCGTGGCCGTACGCGCATCAGAACAGTTTCTTCTTGGCTATAACGGTCTGTGATGTTTTCTTCTCCACAGCAGGAATAAAAGAGTTATTAACCCTAGGATGCATGGTGCCGAAAACACACATGAATGCATATGCAGGGCCTCCAAGGCCCTGCCCTAATTTAAAATTTTCCTCTTTTCATATAATCATTCTTTGGAGTTAAATTTATTTCTGTCAAATTTGTCATATTGAAAGATTCCTAAGATACAGCAACAGGATCTGGTGGGCCTGATTAACATTTTATTAATTTTTTAAAAAAAACTCTAAGAGTGAATTTTTATTAGCTACATCCATTTACATACAATATATACAAATAATTTTATTAATTCACTTATAAGTTGCAGTTTACATTTTATAACATTTATTACAACCAATTTCTTCAATTAAAACATACTCATTATTCACAAGATTATGTATATAGGCAATATTTTGACAAAAAGTTATCATTCATTGCTCACATACAATTGCATTTTTCTTAGTTTTCAACATGTGACAAACAAGAAGCACAAAGAACGCCACTATGTTCCTTACAAATGTTGGTTTTACACTTAATGCATGTCATAGCACTTTTCCTGTGTTTATTATATGGACAATAATTGCATCCTCTTCTTTTTCCTGAAACAGGTGGTTGGTTCGGCAATATGACATCTTTTTGAACACCACATCTTTGCATGGCATCAATGATTTTCTTTGGAAGATTAGGGATCTGAATACGAGGTTCCATTAGTGGTCTTACCATTTACTCTGCCAAATCTCTTAGGAACAAATGCCTTTTATCATTTCTTCCACTATGGTATGTCACATGTTGGGTGGAAAATAAAATTTCACTGTTCATTGCTGCGACGTCCATCATATTCATCCATAATGCAAATGGTCATCTTCTAGTTTGTCTCTTGCAAGTGTAGTAACGAATTTTCTGGTCCATTTGATCTACTCCACCCTTCGTAGAGTTATAGAACTTTATTATATCTGATTTCTTTTTTACATGAGTTTCATCGATGTTTGTCATGATGCATTGTGCTAATGAGAACTACAGACTTCTTCTTTTTGGGAACATAACCCACTATTGTAATGTCACCTCTAAATGCAAACAAAGAGGAATAAATCGCTCTTGAGGCAGATTGTTTCATCTCATTAGGAATTTCTGGTTTATTTTGTTTGATTGTTCCCACCACTGTAATTTGCTTCTGAAGCATCTCTTCTGCCAGCTGCACACTGGTATAGAAGTTGTCAACAGTAATATTTTTTGATTATCCTTCAATGCGTTTAGCAAGATCTTTTACCACATTCAATCCAAGATTGTTCAGAATAGGTTCATGGGGCTTCCTTCCCGTGTAAACAATTCCGTCTAAAGCATATGCAGCATCACATAACCAAAATATTTTTATGCCATAGTTGGCTGGTTTAGAGGGCATATACTGGGTGAAGCTGCATCTTCCACGGAATGGGACTAGCTGTTCATCAACTGTGAGCGAATCATTCTATTTCTACACTTGTCAAGAAATAGTTCCCATGCATAGCGAACAGCTGCAAGTTTGTCAACTGCAGATCGAGCTTCATGGGTAAGCCTGTCATCAAATCTAATCATTATTCTTATATCCTCGAATCTGTTTACTAACATGGTGGCCTTGTATGTAGAATTTGCCTTTTCATCCAAGAATAATTCTCTAATAGGGTCATCCCAACTCTTCTCAACACCAGTAAGCAGTAATAGACCAAGAAAACCCTCCATTTCATCAAGCGAAACGTTTTTCCACGTTTTACCACGTAAAGCAGCCACTCTTCTGCCTTCAATATGTGTGCAGTTGATGATTTCCTCTAGTATTTCCTTGGAGATGAAATAGTCCCAGGCATCCTTAGGTTTACAGGTTTTCAAACAACGGGCTGGACCTGGTGCCTTCTTTACGATATTATGGACAGGCGTACGAAAAGTTGCAGGGGGATCTAATTTCCAAATCGTTCCATTCCGACTAATGTATGTGTGGTCTTCTATACCTTTTTGTGGTGGTTCTGTATTTTCAGACTCTGATGAAGTAATATTATCGGAAGGACTGTCATCTGCCTCAATATTCACATCTGCAGGTTCATTGGCTGATTCTTCACTACTTGCATCTTCAAAAATATTTCCTTCCTCGCAAGAGTCATCTTCTTCAAACCACTGAGCCACAACACTTTCAAAATTAGCTGCATTTGCACGTACTGACTCTCTTGCTTTGCGTGTCGAAGCCATAGCAAAAGGCGTCTCTCTCGAACGGCAGCTAGTGCAGCACTAAACGAGTCATACTCGTAACAATATGGGCCTTGCAGCAACAAACTACAGTAACAATGAGGCTGACAAGAGCAGCACAGGATAACAATACTATGCAATAATAAAATATTTGATAGCAAAAAGATCAATAATACACCGACATCGCCAATATATGAAAGTAGTGTGTATTATTTTTTATTTATACTATTACAGCTACTGCTGCTGTTGTCACTCCTGTTGCTGGAAATACCACTACAGTTATTGTTGAATTAATAACTGCTCCCAAACAAATGTTGAAGACAATATAGGCTAAAGAACATTTATAAATGTGTGAGGGCTTCTGAAGCCCTGCTTATGCATTCACGGTGTATGGGTAAACGTATTGAATTATACAAAAAACTGAAAAAGGTATCTCGCTCAGACTTGATTGGAGGAATGTCACAGTGTTAGTGAAAGAGTACTGGAGAGCAGTTTGAAACCAAACAAAGAATTAGATAATTTTTTAGAAATGAAGACATACAAGGGCCTCCGAGGCCCCGTATATGCATCCTAGGGTTAAATATGACTGGACATCCTGCAAGCCGACTCGCTCCAAATTCGACTGTCGTCTTTCAAACGTACGCTTCGCTTCATCGTGTATACAAGGCCGCATTTCCCTACAGTTTCCGGCAATTGTTGTCTGTTTCTCCGCTCTAGACAAGCAGGTGCAGTTACATCAAGCTGCGGTCGACTTGTCATTTGAGCTGTATTCCTCAGTTTGCGTGCCGCGGAGTGTTTCCTTATATCCTGGGAACGTTTACTTTTCTTTTTATGTGACTGGTAGGTTACGTAACTTCACATGGTTTCTGCACTGACTCGGTGTGGTACTTAAAGCTGAAAATCGCCTACGCAAGCGCTGTGGATGTACAGCTTTTTCTTTGCAGTGGGTTTCATGGAGCGCAACGCCAAGTGTGTCTGGGAAAACTGCATCGTCAGAGCTCTAGGCAGGTGCTTTCGGGAGTAATCTCAAACAAATCTTATTTATATAATGATATGCCCTCTAGTATTATGGGTAACTCTAAAATATTTCTGTTAGCTGATGACACTAGCTCGGTAGTAAAGGATGCTGTGTGCAACATTGGCTCGGTTTCAAATAGTGCAGTACATGACCTAAGTCAATGGCTTGTGGAAAATAAACTAGCGCTAAATCACAGTAAGACTCAGTTTTTACAGTTTCTAACACACAATTCAACAAAACTTGTCGTTCAGAATCTTGTTCAAAGACTTAATACTGCTATTGTTACTATTCGAACGGTATCTGGAGTGAGTGATCGTTCGACACGGAAATTAGTCTGCTTTGCTTATTTTCATTCGCTTATGTCGTATGGTATTATATTTTGGGGTAACTCGTCCCATTCCAAAAGGATATTTTTCACTCAGAAACGTGCGGTTCGGGCAATGGTGGTTTAAGTCCACCAACATCTTGTCGACTTCTGTTCACGAGTTTGGGTGTATATACACTCTTGGAAATTGAAATAAGAACACCGTGAATCCATTGTCCCAGGAAGGGGAAACTTTATTGACACATTCCTGGGGTCAGATACATCACATGATCACACTGACAGAACCACAGGCACATAGACACAGGCAACAGAGCATGCACAATGTCGGCACTAGTACAGTGTATATCCACCTTTCGCAGCAATGCAGGCTGCTATTCTCCCATGGAGACGATCGTAGAGATGCTGGATGTAGTCCTGTGGAACGGCTTGCCATGCCATTTCCACCTGGCGCCTCAGTTGGACCAGCGTTCGTGCTGGACGTGCAGACCGCGTGAGACGACGCTTCATCCAGTCCCAAACATGCTCAATGGGGGACATATCCGGAGATCTTGCTGGCCAGGGTAGTTGACTTACACCTTCTAGAGCACGTTGGGTGGCACGGGATACATGCGGACGTGCATTGTCCTGTTGGAACAGCAAGTTCCCTTGGCGGTCTAGGAATGGTAGAACGATGGGTTCGATGACGGTTTGGATGTACCGTGCACTATTCAGTGTCCCCTCGACGATCACCAGTGGTGTACGGCCAGTGTAGGAGATCGCTCCCCACACCATGATGCCGGGTGTTGGCCCTGTGTGCCTCGGTCGTATGCAGTCCTGATTGTGGCGCTCACCTGCACGGCGCCAAACACGCATACGACCATCATTGGCACCAAGGCAGAAGCGACTCTCATCGCTGAAGACGACACGTCTCCATTCGTCCCTCCATTCACGCCTGTCGCGACACCACTGGAGGCGGGCTGCACGATGTTGGGGCGTGAGCGGAAGACGGCCTAACGGTGTGCCGGACCGTAGCCCAGCTTCATGGAGACGGTTGCGAATGGTCCTCGCCGATACCCCAGGAGCAACAGTGTCCCTAATTTGCTGGGAAGTGGCGGTGCGGTCCCCTACGGCACTGCGTAGGATCCTACGGTCTTGGCGTGCATCCGTGCGTCGCTGCGGTCCGGTCCCAGGTCGACGGGCACGTGCACCTTCCGCCGACCACTGGTGACAACATCTATGTACTGTGGAGACCTCACGCCCCACGTGTTGAGCAATTCGGCGGTACGTCCACCCGGCCTCCCGCATGCCCACTATACTCCCTCGCTCAAAGTCCGTCAACTGCACATACGGTTCACGTCCACGCTGTCGCGGCATGCTACCAGTGTTAAAGACTGCGATGGAGCTCCGTATGCCACGGCAAACTGGCTGACACTGACGGCGGCGGTGCACAAATGCTGCGCAGCTAGCGCCATTCGACGGCCAACACCGCGGTTCCTGGTGTGTCCGCTGTGCCGTGCGTGTGATCTTTGCTTGTACAGCCCTCTCGCAGTGTCCGGAGCAAGTATGGTGGGTCTGACACACCGGTGTCAATGTGTTCTTTTTTCCATTTCCAGGAGTGTATATTCCTTACTGTCATTTCTTGTTAACAGTATTAGCTTACTCCCAAGAATAAGCAGCTTTCACTCAGTTAATATTTGGCAGAAATCAAACCTGCATTTGGAGCGGACTTCCTTAACTGTTGTGCAGAAAGGTGTGCAGTATACTGCAGCATCCATTTTCAGTAAGCTACCACTCGAATTCAAATATCTTAGCAGTAATCCACGCGCTTTCAAACCGAAGCTAAAGTTTTTCATCATGGGTCACTCCTTCTATTCTGCCGGCCGCGGTGGCCGTGCGGTTCTAGCGCTGCAGTCCGGAACCGCGGGGCTGCTACGGTCGCAGGTTCGAATCCTGCCTCGATGTGTGTGATGTACTTAGGTTAGTTAGATTTAAGTAGTTCTAAGTTCTCGGGGACTGATGACCTAAGATGTTAAGTCCCATAGTGCTCAGAGCCATTTGAACCATTTTTGAACCTTCTATTCTGTCGAGGAGTTCCTTGAAAAATTAAGCTGATTCTTGTTGTATTGTTGATTGCGTTTACTTAAACTTATGGCTTGACTTCTTTCGGGTTCATAAACATTTATTTTTATCTGTTATTACCTTCATGTTGTAATTTAATGTACTGACACGTTCCATGACCTTGGAGATTTACTTCTCAATTTGGTCCTACGGAACTTGACGTGTAAAAAATAAATAAATAAATAAACCTGAACATAAAAATGTAATTTTTCGAGGTTTCCCTTTATGGCTTAAGGCAAAAGAGGAGGATTTGTGTCGATCTCCTTCCCTGTCCTTGTCCAGTTAGAGTTAGTGCTCTTTCTGCACCTACCTTGTTATCAACGGCGCGTTAGAAACTACTCTGCATTGCTTCCAATCTTCCAGGCGACCCTATTCAATTGCATTGTGTCCCTAAAATGTAAAAGTTAATAGACAAATAGAGATTTGAATAATGGTGTATACGAATAAGAATCCAGTGCCTACACAACAGTGCCTCCTCGCTCAGTAACATGCGGATTAGTAATGACAGAAGTAAACGCCAAATCGTCGAATTACTGTATGTAGTCCGTATGAAAAAAGAAGTTCCAGTTGAAGTGGGCTTGGCGCTGCTGTTTCGGGCGTCTACCGAAGTCAATCAACACTGGATCTGTCAGGGCTCTTTTTCGCCGTACCATGTATAGGTCCCATCAGAAGCATCAGCAACACGGCACATTGCACTGTGTTGAAGAGATGCGAAAACTGCAGTCTTCATAAAAAACGCTTCCGTGATGATAAAAGAGTCATGTGGTGATGAAAAAGAGCAATTGTAAATTTCAGGTGAGGAATCAGTCTGGAAACGACTGAGCTGAAAACTAGGAAATCAAACATACTGTGGGATAACTCTGCCAATGGAGTACGAGGACCTTTAGATCATTGTTTATAGGCCGTAATAAACTGATTTATTTACGTAGTGCTCGTGAAATCCTGCGTCAGGCGTTCCCTGGAAGTTGGGTAGGAATAGGTCAGGTTTTTCGGTGTGTTCATTCACCTGATCTTTCCACTGATTGCATCTGAAGGACCATATGAAAAGTGTTGAATATGAACATTTGCTGGGAGTGGAGGGGATCTCCTGACAAGAATTCTCGCTGTCTTTGATTTATGAACAACGTGTACGACAGAATGTCGTGAGACGATGCTATGCCTGCTCAGAAGCTGGTGGGAGTTGCCTAGGACAACTGTTCTGAATGCAGCACCTTCTGCGTTTTTCGGATGCATAGAACCTTTATGTAAAGGGTTCTCTTTTAATTTTTTGTCATCGTCGTCGTTGAAAGGAACATTTCAGACTTTCTTGTCTTCACTTATAACTATTGGCCCGCTCTTTCCAGACCAGGGTTTCTTGTCTAGTACTGATACATTTATCCTGCTCCACCATTCTTGAAAGTTTATAACGTCATCAGGGAAACACAATTTTTTTTCTCACGCAGGATTTTTTTGGCAACCTTAATATTTTTCCGTTTTAGGTACCTTTTCGCTTTTTTGAATTTGCGACAGGTCCATCGGGTCCATATTTCCCGTGCTGAAGTACAGACCAAGTGCAACAGGTGGAAAAGTGAGAGGCTTCTTGCTTATGAGCAGAGAACGAGAACTGATACTGCCTATTTCTTAGTCTCTTATATCGCATATGGAACATAAAGTACTCTTTGACAGACGTTGCAATAACTGGATACGCAGTAGGACCTGCAGTGGCTAAGCTTCAAGGGCGCCCATACCAGGGGGCAAGCGCCCCCGCCCTAGCTCTCAGGGAAAGGAGAAACATTGTTAAATCAAGATATTTTGATTTCAAGAAAATGATTTGAAATGGATTTAAAATTCGCCATTACGCAGGTTTTTAATAGAGTGAGAACAACTTTTTTGTGGATGGTTAAAAGTCGCCATTCGTCTTCCAAAATAGTAAAAATTTACCATACCTCAAGGTCTAGCGGGCCCCCACCCACCCGTCCAAAACACACACACACACACACACACACACACACACACACACACAAAATCGTATGGACGTTCTTGTCAAGCATATCAGTAATACGGCCATTAGGAGCTGTTTCATGGTATTCCTTACTACTGTGTGAAGTCGTAGGCTGATATTGCGAGCGTTAGGGAGCGGTGCACGATTCCCTGTAGATCATAGCAAAGAAAGCTTCTTATTGACTTTCTTCTGGCCTGTAACGGTATGGTACAGATTACTGTAACTCATAGGTTGTACAGTGCTGTGTTGTAGAGTTGTGTTGCTGCTTCCCAACTCTGATTCACTTCCCGGTGGAATCTCAGATCTATTATGTAGAAGAAAGGTAGAGAAATGTGTGTCTTCGCCCTCATAAGGCCACCTGAGAAGGTGCTTGAATAAACATCGGCGACATTGACACACCAGCCGAACTGGCATCAACATAGAACGACATTATTATTAGAGCAGTGAAAGGTAGGGATAGTGACTACGTGGCGCTGGCACGTGCTCTACACCTCACGAAAGGAACCGAGGGGAGCCGCAGAGTTTAGCGTTCTCTCGTGTTTATCTCCGCACTTCAAACGTCACTGTGAGTAGTTTTAGAGTTCAACTTCCGATATATGTACGTAAACTGTGGCTCACAAACTTATGACTGTGATTTCAGGTACCTTTATCATGTACACAAAACGGTTCTCAACCAGGTTCGTTTCAACAGAGTACCTTGCCATAATATCGGAGCCGGCCACGGTGGCCGATCGGTTCTAGGCGCTTTAGTCCGGAACCGCGCGACTGCTACGGTCGCAGGTTCGAGTCCTGCCTCGGGCATGGATGTGTGTGGTGTCCTTAGGTTAGTTGGGTTTAAGTAGTTCTAAGTTCTAGGCGACTGATGACCTCAGATGTTAAGTCCCATAGTGCTCAGAGCCATTTTGAACCATAATTCGGAGAACCACTTAAAAGAGGGTAAGGCGAAAAGTTTTCAACCTGACAGAGAGACGGCGTACATACAGATGTTTGTGTTTTTGTGATACGTTTTGTACAGTAATGTAAGTCAAGTGTCAGCTTCATCTGAACCACAGTTCGTTGTGGAATGCTGGGAACAATAATAATTGTATTACTCGCATAATAAAGTACTGCTGGAGGTAAAAGTCTTTTGTCATGATTTTTTATGGACTGATAATAATACAAGAATCGGACCTCGAACCTCGTAATTACTAGTATGACACTTAACAAACCTTAATATCGACCCACATACTACACAGATATCTTACTTACCTATTTATCCAGCGGTCACCAGCCCTGTAGGCCATGCGCTGCACCAGTTATTCTCCATTCCAATTGGATACATTAAGGACTTCATCATCTTTCTTTACATTGTCTTCCCATCTGTTCTTCTTCCTATCCAGGAGTCTTTTTGTTGTAATGTGGACCATAAAGCTTGGTTAGTAATTGGATCCCTGGCGTACGTATTACATGACCCGGCCATTGGAATCGTCTGCTCTTTTGATATTGTAAAACGTTGGACTGGTTAATGATCTCATAAATTTCATTACCCTTTCTTGCTCACCAAGCATCTCCGCTCTCACAGAGCCCTATATTCTTCTCATTGATTGTCTTTCAAATGTTAGAAGTTTTTGCCTCTCCTTTTTAGTTAGTGTCCAGCTTTCTGAACCATAGAAGACAGTGGGGCGTATAACGGCATTGTAGAACTTCATTTTCGCAGAATGTGATAAGCCTTAGATTTGAACGTATCTCTAAGGAAATACAGACACCTGGAGCGAGCAGAAATTCTTTCATTTACATCTACGGGTATTTGATTACAACAATTGAACCAACCCGCCAGGTACTTAAACTCATCAGCAGACTTGAACTTGTGCGCGTCAATGGTGAAGTGACGTTGTGCTTATTTACTTCTACCTACTTGCAAATGTTCCTTTTTCGTTTAATGATGAGTAGCCCCTTTTTACTTCCCACTGTGCCGATGCTTTTATACATCTCCCCAAGATCTTGTTTACTCTCTGTCAACTGACGCTATGTCGTCTCCGTAAGCAAATATGTGAAAGCTGCCTTCTTCCATTCGTAACCGATTACTCTTCAACTTCGCTCTCTTAAGACTTTGTCGAGAGTGACCTTAAATAGTACGCATGACAGTGCATATCTCTCTCTCTCTCTCTCTCTCTCTCTCTCTCTCTCTCTCTCTCTCTCTCAATCCAGTTCTTATGGGGAATGGTTGCGAGTATGCTACACATATATCAGTAAAAAAATTCACTACTGAATCGAACAATATCAGACGATCAGACGGTAATCTACGTCACACTTTATGCGGAAACGTTCATTTTTTTCCTTCCGGATTAAAAGTCATAGCCTCTACAACCCCAGTTACAAATGTCAAGACTCAAACTATTTGAATTTAGTGTTGAGTCTGAAGTGCATACTGAAAATGGTCTCATTATCTAAGCCATGCTCGGGCTGTACGAATGGTGAGATCATAAAGTATTAATTACCATTTCGTAAAAATGGTTATGTAATTAACTTTCTTATTTATTTGCAGATGCATGTCTGCAGTCCTGATACACTCTGGAATCCACGAGCGATAGTATCGCAGCACGCGGGTACAGGAGTACACACATCAAAAAGTTTTGCATCACTTCGGTTCCGAGAGTTTCGGAACCTATACAGAAAATTGCAATAAAGATCAACATAAACATCATTTTCCGCCCTTTTTATTGCTCATGAAAACAACAAATTGCATGTTGTACCACCATACAGCGAGACCTTCAGTGGCGGTGGTGGTCCAGATTGCGGTACAGTCCGGTACCTCTAATACCCAGTAGCACGTCCTCTTGCATTTGTGCATGTCTGTATTCGTCGTGGAATACTATCCACAAGTTCATTAAGGCACTGTTGGTCCAGATTGTCCCACTCCTCAACGGCGATTCGGCGTGGATCCCTCAGAGTGGTTGAAAGGTCACGTCGTCCATAAACAGCCCTTTTCAATCAATCCCAGGCATATTCGATAGGGTTCATGTCTGGAGAACATGCTCGCCATTCTAACCGAGCGATGTCGTTATACTGAAGGAAGTCATTCACAAGATGGGGACGCGAATTGTCGTCCATGAAGACGAATGCCTCGCAAATATGCTGCCGATGTGGTTGCACTGTCGGTCGGAGGATGGCGTTCACGTATCGTATAGCCGTTACGGCGCCTTCCATGACCACCAGCGGCGTACGTCGGCCCCACATAATGCCACCCCAAAAACATCAGGGAACCTCCACCTTGCTGCACTCGCTGGACAGTGTGTCTAAGGCGTTCAGCCTGATCGGGTTGCCTCCGAACACGTCTCTGACGATTCTCTGGTTGAAGGCATATGCGACACTCATCAGTGAAGAGAACGTGATGCCAATCCTGAACGGTCCATTTGGCATGTTGTTGGGCCCATCTGTATCGCGTTGCATGGTGTCATGGTTACAAAGAAGGACCTCGCCATGGACTTCTGGAGTGAAGTTGCGCATCGTGTAGCCTATTGCGCACAGTTTGAGTCGTAACACGTCCTGTGGCTGCACAAAAAGCATTATTCAACGTGGTGGTGGTGTTCTCAGGGTTCCTCTGAGCCATAATCCATAGGTGGCGGTCATCCACTGCAGTAGTAACCCTTTGGCGGCCTGGGCGAGGCATGTCATCGACAGTTCCTGTCTCTGTGTATCTCCTCCATGTCCGAACAACATCGCTTTGGTTCACTCCGAGATGCCTGGACACTTCCCTTGTTGATAGCCCTTCCTGGCACAAAGTAACAATGCGGACGCGATCGAACCGCGGTATTGACCGTCTGCGCATGGTTGAACTACAGACAACACGAGCCGTGTACTTCTTTCCTCGTGGAATGACTGACTGGAACTGATCGGCTGTCGGACCCCGTCCGTCTAATAGACGCTGCTCATGCATGGTTGTTTACATCTTTGGGCGGGTGTAGTGACATCTCCGAACAGTCAAAGAGTCTGTGTCTGTGATGCAATATCCACAGTCAACGCCTGTTTTCAGGAGTTCTGGGAACCGGCGTGATGCAAAACTTTTTTTTGTATGTGTATAATGGCGCTGCCCACTGATAAAAGTGGAGTTTTGTGCACTGATTATTTTTGGGCATTTCAAGGAGAACAACGCTGCGACAATCCATGTTTATGTAGGTGCACCATCACATGACACAGAGCTAGGTGACACGCTTCCAGTGTGGTAAGACATATCCGAACGACGAAGAACGAAGTGGCAGACCATCTCTCCGTGAAAAACTGGGAATCGCAAGTAGAAACCTCGGTGCTCGAAAACCTCCGTACCACAGTCGAGGGACTAGATTCAAAGCGACAGTGGAAAAGGTGTAAACAGTTCAACAGCTTTGACGTTGTACAACAGTGTGAACATGACGAACGTGGCGATCGCTGGGTTCTATGACTGCTCACTTCCGTTTAAGAAGCCCCCAAAACGAGGCAGCAGCGAAAATGTTGCAGCTGTGTCAGGCCAATCCAGGTGATTTTTATAGCAGCCTGATCACTATGGGCGAGTGCTGTGTGTATCAGAATGACCTCGAGACAAACAAAGCAAGTAATGGAAACGCAAGGGCTCAATAACGCCGAAAGAGACCAAGATCCAACTGTTATCGGTATGCTGAGTGTCTGTTGGGACTGCCGTGGTGTGGTGCCAACGGATTATGCCCATAAGGGTTAAACCGTCACTGCAGCATGCTACTGTCGTCTCCTGAAGATCATACGGGAGACTGTCAAGAAGCAGCATCGTGGGGAAATTGCCCAAGGGTGTGTGTTTGCCCTAATTCATTCTGCATAAGACGCAGTCACATATGCTGCTTCTTTGGCGTATTAAATTTTTCCTCAACACCCATATTATCCTGACATGGCAACCAGTGACTTCGTCCTCTACCGTCGGAGAAAGAAATCATTCAGTGACAGTCATTTCCAGAATGACTATCAGTTAATTTTCGAGCTGGAATGTTTCCTGGGCAGCTTGAGTGCAGACTTAAACAACTAGGACCCTCGCCATGTGATCCACTGCTGGTTAAAAATATGTCGCATTGTAAGGCGAATCTATACATACATACATACATACATACATACTACATGTAGGAGTTTCTTCCCATTCCAAATACGTATGGTGCGTGGGGAAAAAAGACTGCGCTAATGCCTCTGTACGTGCTTCAACTAGTGCGGGTCCTGTCTTCACGGTCCCACAGGGAGTTTTGCGTAGCCGGATAATGCGTATTTCTAGGTTCTTCACGTACTGTTGATACTTGAAAATTAGTAAGTGGGTTTCCGCGGAATAATTCTCAGCTGTTTTCGAGCGTTTGAAGAGTCAGATTTTTTTAAAATTTCCGTAGCAGTATCGAGGCTGAATCGAGGGGGTGGCCAGATAGACACCGCCAAGGGCAGAAGTTCAAAAGGGACGCAAAAACTGATCGATAAAATAAAGCAATAAAGAAAAAAGGTTTAAGAATTAACCGGGAGATGGTATGTGGGCTCTCCTACCGCTCGTGTTCCTATCTTCTGCCAAGCGAGTAAGTCTTTCCCTCAGCCCAAGACTTAAAACGCACTCTGTTGTGACAGTGTCAAAAAATGGTTCAAATGGCTCTGAGCACTATGGGACTTAACATCTGAGGTCATCAGTCCCCTAGAACTTGAACTAACCTAAGGATAGCACACACATCCATGCCCGAGGCAGGATTCGAACCTGTGACCGTAGGACAGTGTCATTTGGTCCAAGTACCACCATCAAGAACCGACAATTACCAAACAGACGTCTATCGCTATAAAACTGTTTATGTGACAAAAGCGTGCTTGTTCACACAGCTCCCGCCTAAACAGTTCACTTTGGTTCAACAATAGCATTCTTGTTGCAACTTCGCTATCTTGTTGTAGAATCTCAAAAGTCGGAGAGCGGGTGCTGTAGCAACATGCCGTTTGACCAATGGCTTGGTGTACCACCAGCCGACTAGGAACAAGAGCGTGACGCGATGGTGGAGGACGAAAGCAAAGAAGGTGGGGCAGATGTTGGCCATTCTACCAGGGGCGTGGATGCCCCTCAGTACGCTCCCGGACACGCTACGGAGACTCAAAAAATCCCGCGGCCATTCCTGCCGCCCTTCGTTGTACACGTTCAGTAGGCCCCGTTAGGCCTTCCTGGTATGGGTACCACATACTTAAATAATATTCTGAGATGGGACGCACTAGCGATTTATAAGCAAACTTCCTGGTAGTTTAAAACTGTATGCCAGACCGAGACTCGAACTCGGGACTTTTGCCTTTCTCGGGCAAGTGCTTTGTCGAGTGAGCTACCCATGCACGTTTCACGACGCGTCCTCAGCTCTCCTTTTGCCAATACCTCGTCTCCTACCTTCCAAACTTCACACAAGTTCTCCTGTGAAACTTACCGGGCTAGAACTCATGGAAGAAAGGATACTGTGGAGAGCACTTGCCCACAAAAGGAAAAAGTCTCGAGTTCGAGTCTCGGTCCACACAGTTTTAATCTGCCAGAAAGTTTCAGACCAATGCACACTCCGCTGCATAGTGAAAAGTGGAAATTTCATCTTGGATTTATAAGACGTCTCCATTGCAGCATTGCAGACTGACAACATGTAGAAGAGAACAACTAACACAGTCACCAGCTTTCATAGTCCTAACTTGATTTATTTAATGTGATAATTGAAACTTCGACCATCTCTGTGTATGGGTGTATGAAGATCTCTGTATAGGTCTTCTACCGGTAATCCAGCAAGACGATTAGAATTGGCCCTGCCTAATCTCGCCTCACTTCACCTCTCTTGTGCGACAAGCGAATAACCACACTGGTCTGTTCCAAAAGTTCGTTCCCCGCTGAATCACATTTGCGAACGCTTCATTTCGAGACGAGCGCGAGTGCTGCCGGGCCGTCTCCGTGCCCTTTGCACGTGGTGGCGCAGCGCCAGCCAGAAGCGACCGCAGACGCAGGGGGCAGTCAGGTGTCTGTGGAATGGCGGCGGTGGCAGCGAAGGCGAGGGCACGCGTGGGTCAGTGTCTCGCCAGGACGGGAATAGCGGCGCGTAGCCAACAGCCGCGCCAGTACTCGGCGGGGAGCAGGCGCGCGAGGAGCCGGTACAACCACAGGCCGATGTGCGCGCACCACCCAACCCTGGGTCTCTCGCTCGGGACATGACTGACAGGTACTGTCGTCCTCAAGCGATGTCTAGTTACCCCAGCCGAAACACTGACGGTGTCTTGTGGATTTCAAACGAATACGCAACCTGTGCACATTAATTGTATGGCCAGACCACCTTGTAGCGATGTCCTCAGCGTTAAAAGACGAAGTTCTGATTTAACGATAGTACCTGTTTTATTGTATCATGTGCGTGTGTGGGTGTTAGAGTGTATACGCCGAGTTAAAAGTCAGTGAAAAATCAGACACTGACACATCGTTTGTTACCGCTCATTTTGTAGCTTCGGTCTTAAACGTTATACAGTGTGGATAAGGAAATCACCGCCTATTGATAATGAACTAATAAAAACAGTGTGAGTCATATTAGACAATGATTTCAGATCGAAACTGATGCAAGTGCCTAATTAATGACAAATCGTGAATGGTGTACCACATGGTTGAAGAATGAGGCAGTTACTATTTTTTAATACACTCCTGGAAATTGAAATAAGAACACCGTGAATTCATTGTCCCAGGACGTGGAAACTTTATTGACACATTCCTGGGGTCAGATACATCACATGATCACACTGACAGAACCACAGGCACATAGCCACAGGCAACAGAGCATGCACAATGTCGGCACTAGTACGGTGTATATCCACCTTTCGCAGCAATGCAGGCTGCTATTCTCCCATGGAGACGATCGTAGAGATGCTGGATGTAGTCCTGTGGAACGGCTTGCCATGCCATTTCCACCTGGCGCCTCAGTTGGACCAGCGTTCGTGCTGGACGTGCAGACCGCGTGAGACGACGCTTCATCCAGTCCCAAACATGCTCAATGGGGGACAGATCCGGAGATCTTGCTGGCCAGGGTAGTTGACTTACACCTTCTAGAGCACGTTGGGTGGCACGGGATACATGCGGACGTGCATTGTCCTGTTGGAACAGCAAGTTCCCTTGGCGGTCTAGGAATGGTAGAACGATGGGTTCGATGACGGTTTGGATGTACCGTGCACTATTCAGTGTCCCCTCGACGATCACCAGTGGTGTACGGCCAGTGTAGGAGATCGCTCCCCACACCATGATGCCGGGTGTTGGCCCTGTGTGCCTCGGTCGTATGCAGTCCTGATTGTGGCGCTCACCTGCACGGCGCCAAACACGCATACGACCATCATTGGCACCAAGGCAGAAGCGACTCTCATCGCTGAAGACGACACGTCTCCATTCGTCCCTCCATTCACGCCTGTCGCGACACCACTGGAGGCGGGCTGCACGATGTTGGGGCGTGAGCGGAAGACGGCCTAACGGTGTGCGGGACCGTAGCCCAGCTTCATGGAGACGGTTGCGAATGGTCCTCGCCGATACCCCAGGAGCAACAGTGTCCCTAATTTGCTGGGAAGTGGCGGTGCGGTCCCCTACGGCACTGCGTAGGATCCTACGGTCTTGGCGTGCATCCGTGCGTCGCTGCGGTCCGGTCCCAGGTCGACGAGCACGTGCACCTTCCGCCGACCACTGGCGACAACATCGATGTACTGTGGAGACCTCACGCCCCACGTGTTGAGCAATTCGGCGGTACGTCCACCCGGCCTCCCGCATGCCCACTATACGCCCTCGCTCAAAGTCCGTCAACTGCACATACGGTTCACGTCCACGCTGTCGCGGCATGCTACCAGTGTTAAAGACTGCGATGGAGCTCCGTATGCCACGGCAAACTGGCTGACACTGACGGCGGCGGTGCACAAATGCTGCGCAGCTAGCGCCATTCGACGGCCAACACCGCGGTTCCTGGTGTGTCCGCTGTGCCGTGCGTGTGATCATTGCTTGTACAGCCCTCTCGCAGTGTCCGGAGCAAGTATGGTGGGTCTGACACACCGGTGTCAATGTGTTCTTTTTTCCATTTCCAGGAGTGTATATAAGTGCCCTTCCATCCTCTAGTAGCGAAGTGAAAATAATTTTCTTTGCTGAAATACCAAGATGACAAGATCCGTCAACAGAGGAAACGCCAAATGAAATTTAATTCAGTTTGTCAAAAGTTAAAGCTTTTCTGATTGGGATTTAAACCTGAGCTGTCTTTCTCACGCATTGCGCTACTATCCACGCAGCATATACTTTGACAAAGAAAGGGATTGTTTCTAAGTAAAATGAGTGATTGGTAATCTGCAAGTGGATCATCACTAAGCTTGAGAGAAAAAGTACTTAGTGCGGTTGTGTACTAGACAGGACGCAATTATGACAGTTACAGAAGAAGAGGAGGGAAAGGCAGTTTTGCAAAATATACAAGCTGTCCTGCTGATAAGAACTGGGTTGAAAACCAGCATTACTACAAATTGTCTTCACGTGTTCAGCAACTTCAGCTTTGACTCTGACTCTTTATATTGGTGATCCAAATGTCAGAAAATTGGTTTGCTTTGCATAGGATAAAGAACAGCCATTTATTCACCTTCAGAAATTTTGTATGGTGTTCCTGTTCTATTCATATATCTCCTACTCAGTATTTTAACTGGAAAAAAGTAGTTCGTGTTTTGTTGCTCCAAACAACAACAACAACAAGACCATGAGATGAACCATCATATTTTGACGCCGCAGTTCTAAGCATCACAAAAATGGAATTTGTTTCAATAACACCAGGACACTACAAAATGAACAGGGAACTGTCATTGGTGCCTTGTCATGTTTTTAAGTGATCTGCAGTCCCATCTGATGATGACCTTAATATTAGGTACCAGCAATTGCAGTAGACAGTAAAATTATTTACATCAAATTTAATTTTGTTGGCTGGTAGTTATTTTATAAATTCTGTGTCTTAGCTTGTTACTGCACTCAAAACAACCTGCCACATACAGGACAAAATATTTTTGTGTGCTTCCGTCTGTTATTATGTTGAATAATGCTTCTTTTTCTTCAAATTTTACACTTACACATTAGTTATTCATAGCTCAAAAATATGTGCGAAACTATTGCAGGTGACTGGGATGACGTCAGAGTTGGTACTGGCAACCTGGTATGACAGTAGAGGTGGAATGGGTAAGAGAAGTGGTATTACCTCATTTGCCCAAGTGTGCCCAATCTATTGGGCACTCCATTTCTGGGTCGTGCAGATAACTGGACTTCCCATGTGGCATCATGTCAAGGGTGTATCTTCTCACTGTACCATTGTGGACTACTTTCGGCAACAACATGTAGACAATTGGGTCAGCATAGAGTCCCCTGTATTATAAGATTTACAGTGTTGGCTGTGCAGGATGTCACTCACAAGTTAAATGCAGGACAAAAATAAGTCAGTGGTCTGCCATACTATCCAGAACAAACACCTCAGAATGATGTTCAGAAACCAATGTCTCATGTGTGTACTTCTGCTCACTGTATGTCATAAAGGTGGAGCTTAGCACTGGTGCCTGAACACTGATGTTCAATGGCGCTTCAGTTCAATTGCTAGTGCATAGTTTGAGGAAGAGGCAAAGACACAAGGATCTTGGAAGTCCTCGCAGATCATCTGACTTACTGAGTGCATTGGGAATGTTTTTGAATGAGATGTGTACACATCAGTCTCGGTCCTGATTAATCTCTCCGAGTTATGGGCAGTGGGTAACAGTAGTACATCTGGATGCCCCCCTAATACATTTGGTATCTTGTAAAATTTGGGTCATTATGTGTGTCTGCCATTATTGGGGCGAAGCTTGGTGCCTACAAGCTGCTGGTAGGTATTTCTAATTTGGCTGCTCTTTAGTGATTGTATAATGTATCGTAAAGTATACAGTAGCCAAAAGCTCACTATACAAAATATGAGTCACCCCCTTAAAAGAGCAAACTGGTTGCTTTGAAGTACTGCAGAGGGCATAGAACTGGTTCCTGGTGGTCATGTGTCCCTCTACTGCTGACAATATATTTTGGGTGTAAAATGTGTGTATGTGCCAATAGCTTCTATAGAATTAACGTGGCGGAATGCTTGACTTTAAAAATGATGGAAAGGCAGAAAGGATATGGTTTGTTTGGACAAGGTGTCTATCAATACATGCTAAACAGAGTTGCCTGACTTACTGGAGTGTGATTGAGGACTATGCCATGTCTGCCAGGAATGATGTACCACTGGCAGCCTTGTAATACTACATAAGCACAGTGGCTGTAACAAATATCCCAGCCAAGAGGGAACAGAGAAGAGTGCCACACTCTTACCAGTGACAGTTTCACACTTGACAGAAACTGTTGCTGTCAGTCATACTGAACTGTTTTCCTAGTCAGCATTGCAAATGAATCTGCATGCAGTGGACATCTGTAGTTGAATACCTCTCAAAATACCATTGCTTATGATAACACAGAGCTGCACATAAAGAAAATGGGAGAAACAACACAGAGACTGGGCAGTAGCTGACTGAAGGCATGTAGTGTGGTCCAGGACTGTTTGAGACAACAGGTAAAATACCTGTCTATGGTATCAATTCATCAGTGAATGACTTCAGCTGGATATGTAAGAAATGAAGAAACTTGTGGCCACTCTTCCTCACTGTACTGAGGCCAGAGGCGGTGGTAGATAGTATTACCATGATAGCTCCTGTGAGTGAAAAACTCTTTATACTGTGAACTTATTTAAGCAAACAGATACAGTACCACAATACATGACATGTACTCACATACAATGTTAATTATTTTTGCTTGCATGTTTGGTGACTTTTTGATCAGTGGCATGCATATGATTTTCACCTGCCCTTGGCGTCCTGTTGGCAAGCAGGAGGGATCATTTCATTTAGTTATCGGTGCACTCTTATGCTACTATTGGCGATATCCAGTGTGTACAATGGTTCACCTGCCCAAGTGACCTCTTACTATGCTTTGAACATTCAATTGTAGTATCACTGCACATTATGTTGTGTGGTAACTGTAGTGTGCTACACCTTGGAGCAAAGTCAGTTGGTGCTGATAATATGGTCTGAACAAGCAACATTACCCCAATTGTGATAAAATCAGAAGATGGCTTAAGTTTGAGAGCAGGACTCCATTTCTTGTGCTGCACATACAAACAGTACACTTTTCTCTTATTGCTGGCCTAACCCTCTGACAGCGGACAACACTGGGCACAACCATAAATATATCGTGATGTGAGGTGACTTCTCTACACGTATTTGGGAGATGTTTATGGATGGTATGGCTGCTCACCATTTTTAGTTATCCAGGATTGAACTGGTAATTGATTTGCTGCATAGAGGCAAACATATCCTATCTCAAAAGCCACAGTAGTCTATGAGAGCCCATGCTGTCGACCATGGAAGCTGACTGGTTTTCCCTGAATCAGATGTTTAAAGTACACCCTTCACATGCTGACATGTACAAAGCCCATTGCCAGTACAACTTGGGGGAGATGGAGAAACTCATATGTCAGGCACCCGTAATCTGCCCGTGATCAGATGTACTGTCATGCTGACAGTCCAAGATCTGTCATTTGTTACGGCTGCAGGAGTGCACTCCCTCTCCAAGACAGCAGATATCCCTTGCTCGTATCTTCAACTTTTGTAGTCCTGTCTTCCTCAGTTGCGTGTAATATAATGGTATATTGATAATTTTTACTTTTTCAACTGTCTGACTACAACTGCATGAAACACAATTTTCATGCCGTATGTATTTTGCCTTTATTCTCTGCAAGGCATCTTCAGTGGCAGGTTGCGTGGATGATTTTCTGCTTATTATGTTTCTGTTTCATTTCTAGTCCCGTTCCTCTTCTTATAATTGCCACTTGGGGCTTTTCTCCACATTTCACTAGGAACTGAACACTTGCTTTAATGCAGTGTTTTTGTTTGTGTTGCCTACTGTCGGCAACACAAACTGAAACATTGCATAAAACAAATGTTCAGTTCCCAGTGCTGTTAAATGTGGAAAAATCTCCAAGTGTTAGTTATAAGAGAAGGAACGGCACCAAAAATGGAACAGAAATGTAATATGTAAAAAATCGTCCACGTAACCTGCCACTGAAGATGCCTTGCAGAGAATAAAGGCAAAACGTGAATGGCATGAAAATTGTGTTTCATTCAGTTGTAGTCAGATGGTCGAAAAAGTAAAAATTATCAATATACCGTAAATCTCTTCCTCATAATTGTTTTCACTGATAGAAAAGACTATTTTACAAATGAGTTGCGAAACTTTCACACAGTAACCAAATTGCTAGCCAACCAAGATAAGATACTCATTGCAGTTAAAATGTTTAATCGTCATATAAAAGTTGAATAATAATTATCTCAGACTCCAACTTCCTCAGTACCTCATCTCTGAAAACAGCTTTATTGATGGAGTCAAAACTATGCTGAAAATACAGAAAAATAGGTTATATTTAAGTGCTATAACTCATGCCAAACAACTAAAGCCATGAAAAACTGTACAGCAGAAGGAAAGCTGAGAGGACGGGTCAAGAGTCATGCTTGCATAACTGAGTTGGTAGAGCACTGCCCACAAAAGACAAAGATCCAGAGTTCAAGCCTTTGTCCATTACACAGTTTTAATCTGCCAGAAAGCTTAAAGTAAAGCCTTATTCATAAATTTCAAATTAATGATATTTGAATTATGAGGGCACATAGAAGTGCAATAGCTCTGAAACATTTATAAAAGATAGTAGTCGCCTGCACAGATCAACATTTGTTAATTTTCTACACTGTTCTTCAAATTTTATCTATGTTATCTTCAAACACTGCCCATGAAAAATGCTGGAAGCAAATATCTAAGAACTCCAGCTACTTCTCTACATGGTTGATTGATGAATCATAAGAAACCATTCTTAGGTGACTTCGAATTTCAACTCTTAGCAGGGAGGCAGTAAATCAAATGTCCATAGACTTTTGTCTTCTCTTGGTGCTGTGTTTGTAGATAAACAGTATCAAAAGAGCCGTCATTTCTGTATACCATTGTCATAGCCTTTATTTTTCTTTTTTATTTGTTAGGCACTTCAGTGCAATGCACCACATGCTCAAGTGGTCTTTGAACTGCAGAGCTGAAGCTCCTTTCACTGTAACTTACCTGTCATGCAGTAGTTGAATTGCAACCTTTGTCATGTTGTTTGTAGAATCAGATCAAAAAATATTTCTCATAAAGGAAGTGGTTGTGATATTCACAGATGTTGAAACTTCCTGGCAGACTAAAACCGTGTGCCCGACTGAGACTCGAACTCGGGACCTTTGCTTTTCGCGGGCAAGTGCTCTACCAACTGAGCTACCGAAGCACGACTCACGCCCGGTCCCCACAGCTTTACCTCTGCCAGTATCTCGTCTCCTACCTTCCAAACTTTACAGAAGCTCTCCTGCGAACCATGCAGAACTAGCGCTCCTGAAAGAGTGTCGTGCTTCGGTAGCTCAGTTGGTAGAGCACTTGCCCGCGAAAGGCAAAGGTCCCGAGTTCGAGTCTCGGTCGGGCACACAGTTTTAGTCTGCCAGGAAGTTTCATATCAGCGCACACTCCGCTGCAGAGTGAAAATCTCATTCTGTTCACAGATGTTGTCACTATGAAAAAGAGAATTGATTCCAGCCAATAATTAGTTCTCAGCTTTCTGTTACTTTCACAAAACACTTCCAGATCAACCTGAGAACTTTTTCAGGTTCAGTTATATGTCACTGATACCTGTTTACTGAAATCTTTACAGGGCTAAATAGCATATTTACAAATGTTTGACGCCAATGTGGGGGAAAGGTACAGAAAGAGAAAGTGTGTATGACTCTAGAGGAAGCACAAAATAAATGTAATATCTGGAATCCAGTTTTGACTGTATAAATACTGAAGTGTCGATACCCTATTCATGAACCTTTTGTTGAGTTTGGGAGTGGCAGTTGTAGGATTTCTTCCTTGTACAGTGAACTACATCATGTAGTATGCCCTTAACATATACAATCAGCCACATAATTATTATGAGATTTGTTACCTCAGATTATGTTCATAGAAACACTTGGATTTGTTTAGGATGTCTATTAAGATTTGTAAAGGGTCACAGACTTATTTATATGAAAGGACAGCATTTTAATCCAGATACAGTGTCATACATGGAGGTAATTTTGGACTTACTAGTGGTTGATAGGAGCATCACTGTGCAGATCATGTATTAATGTCTGAGCTTATGGCATTAGTTGCAGTTTTCACAGCAAATGTCTTGGTTATCTGTGAGTAAACACCACCCAATAAAAGCTGCAGTAATACCCATAACAGCATTTACTTCAGGCTGCTACATCTCTCAGAAAAGAAATATGGAGGATTTCAGTTTCTTGGCTGGATATTCAAGAATAATTCAGCTTGTTGTGGAAGACTGCTTACAAAATATCTGTATGATGTTTATGAGAGTACTGTGTGGAGCCTGTATCATATTACATTTGTGTGGGATGTTGAATGTGTACAAAGAAGGTTGGCACTTGTGATTATAGGCTAGTTTGAAAAGGGTTGCAGAATGAGTACAGTAGGTTGCATATTGTACCTTCACTATGGACTGCAAAGATAAAATTGAAGTGGTCATTGGAAGGAAGTCCTAATGCACAAGCACACATTTTGAGTAACTGTGTGTCATATTTTGGTTAAGTTAAAAAGACAAGAACAGAAACACACTGAGATAACTCAATTTATATAGTTGACATCACTAGACAGTGTTACCACAGATCACAGGTGCAGTGATACTACCATTGGATGCTCAAAGCATAGTAAGAGGTCACTTGGATGGGTGCACCATTTTACACACTGGTCATCACCAATTGTTGCATAAGAGTGCACTGAAAACTAAATGAAATGATCCCTCCTGCTTGCCAACAGGATACCAAGGGCAGGTGAAAATCGTGTGCACCCTATTGATCAAAAAGGCAAGCAACAGAGTTATTCTCATATGGAGGCTATTTATGTGGGGGTGAAATGAAAGCTCTGGATTGTCTGCCATAGTCTCTCATTGGCAAACAATACAGGGACTTTTTTTAAAAACTAGTACCCTATGAACCATGGACCTTGCTGTTGGTGGGGAGGCTTGCGTGCCTCAACGATACAGATAGCTGTACCGTAGGTGCAACCACAATGGAGGGGTATTTGTTGAGAGGCCAGACAAATGTGTGGCTCCTGAAGAGGGGCAGCAGCCTTTTCAGTAGTTGCAGGGGCAACAGTCTGGATGATTGACTGATCTGGCGTTGTAACACTAACCAAAATGGCCTTGCTGTTCTGGTACTGCGAATGGCTGAAAGCAAGGGGAAACTACAGCCATAATTTTTCCTGAGGGCATGCAGCTTTACTGTATGATTAAATGATGATGGCATCCTCTTGGGTAAAATATTGCGGAGGTAAAATAGCCCCCCATTCGGATCTCCTGGCGGGGACTGCTCAAGAGGATGTCGTTATCAGGAGAAAGAAAACTGGCGTTCTACGGATCGGAGTGTGGAATGTCAGATCCCTTAATCGGGCAGGTAGGTTAGAAAATTTAAAAAGGGAATTGGATAGGTTAAAGTTAGATATAGTGGGAATTAGTGAAGTTCGGTGGCAGGAGGAACAAGACTTTTGGTCAGTTGAATACAGGGTTATAAATACAAAATCAAATAGGGGTAATGCAGGAGTAGGTTTAATAATGAATAAAAAAATAGGAGTATGGGTAAGCTACTACAATCAGCATAGTGAACACATTATTGTGGCCAAGATAGACACGAAGCCCGTGCCCACTACAGTAGTACAAGTTCATATGCCAACTAGCTCTGCAGATGACGAAGAAATTGATGAAATGTATGATGAGATAAAAGAAATTATTCAGGTAGTGAAGGGAGATGAAAATTTAATAGTCATGGGTGACTGGAATTTTCGATAGTAGGGAAAGGGAGAGAAGGAAACATAGTAGGTGAATATGGATTGGGGATAAGAAATGAAAGAGGAAGCCGCCTGGTAGAATTTTGCGCAGAGCATAACTTAATCATAGCTAACACTTGGTCCAAGAATCATGAAAGAAGGTTGTATACATGGAAGAAGCCTGGAGATACTGACAGGTTTAAGATAGATTATATAATGGTAAGACAGAGATTTAGGAACCAGGTTTTAAATTGTAAGACATTTCCAGGGGCAGATGTGGACTCTGACCACAATCTACTGGTTATGAACTGTAGATTAAAACTGAAGAAACTGCAAAACGGTGGGAATTTAAGGAGATGGGACCTGGATAAACTGAAAGAACCAGAGGTTGTACAGAGTTTCAAGGACAACATAAGGGAACAATTGACAGGATCAAGAAGGTAAAAAGACGAGCGGTAGTAGAATCCTTGGGTGACAGAAGAAATATTGAATTTAATTGATGAAAGGAGAAAATATAAAAATGCAGTAAATGAAGCAGGCAAAAAGGAATACAAACGTCTCAGAAATGACATTGACAGGAAGTGCAAAATGGCTAAGCAGGGATGGCTAGAGGACAAATGTAAGGATGTAGAGGCTTATCTCGCTAGGGGTAAGATACATACTGACATACTGCCTACAGGAAAATTAATGAGACCTTTGGAGAAAGGAGAACCACTTGTATGAATATCAAGAGCTCAGATGGAAACCCAGTTCTAAGCAAAGAAGGGAAAGCAGAAAGGTGGAAGGTGTATATAGAGGGTCTATACAAGGGCGACGTACTTGAGGACAATATTATGGAAATGGAAGAGGTTGTAGATGAAGATGAAATGGGAGATACGATACTGCGTGAAGAGTTTGATAGAGCACTGAAAGACCTGAGTCGAAACAAGGCCCCCGGGAGTAGGTAACTTTCCATTAGAACTACTGAGCGCCTTGGGAGAGCCATTCCTGACAAAACTCTACCATCTGGTGAGCAAGATGTATGAGACTGGCAAAATACCCTCAGACTTCAAAAAGACTATAATAATTCCAGTCCCAAAGAAAGCAGGTATTGACAGATGTGAAAATAACTGAACTATCAGTTTAATAAGTCACAGCTGCAAAATAGTAATGCGAATTTTTTACAGACGAATGGAAAAACTGATAGAAGCCGACGTCGGGGAAGATCTGTTTGGATTTTGTAGAAATGTTGGAACACATGAGGCAATACTGACGCTACGACTTATCTTAGAAGAAAGATTAAGGAAAGGCAAACCTACGTTTCTAGCATTTGTAGACTTAGAGAAATCTTTTGACAATGTTGATTGGAATACTCTCTTTCAAATTCTGAAGGTGGCAGGGGTAAAATACAGGGAGTGAAAGGCTATTTATAAGTTGTACAGAAAGCAGATGGCAGTTACAAGAGTCGAGGGTTATGAAAGGGAAGCAGTGGTTCGGAAGGGAGTGAGACAGGGTTGTAGCCTATCCCCGATGCTATTCAATCTGTATATTGAGCAAGCAATGAAGGAAACAAAACGAAAAGTTCAGAGTTGGTATTAAAATCCATGGAGAAGAAATAAAAACTTTGAGGTTCGCCGATGACATTGTAATTCTGTCAGAGACAGCAAAGGACTTGGAAGAGCAGTTGAACAGAATGGACTGTGTCCTGAATGGAGGGTATAAGATGAACAATGTAGTCGAATTAAGTTGGGTGATGCTGAGGGAATTAGATTAGGAAATGAGACACTTAAAGTAGTAAAGGAGTTTTGCTATTTGGGTAGCAAAATAACTGATGAAGGTCGAAGTAGAGAGGATATAAAATGTAGACTAGCAATGGCAAGAAAAGCGTTTCTGAAGAAGAAAAATTTGTTAACATTGAGTATAGATTTAAATGTCAGGAAGTCGTTTCTGAAAGTATTTATATGGAGTGTAGCCATGTATGGAAGTGAAACGTGGATGATAAATAGTTTAGACAAAAAGAGAATAGAAGCTTTTGAAATGTGGTGCTACAGAAGAACGCTGAAGATTAGATGGGTAGATCACATAACCAATGAGGAGGTATTGAATAGAATTGAGGAGAAGAGGAGCATGTGGTACAACTTGGCTAGAAGAAGGGACCGGTTGGTAGGACATGTTATGAGACATCGAGGGATCGCCAATTTAGTATTGAAGGGCAGTGTGGAGGGTTAAAATCATAGAGGGAGACCAAGAGATGAATACACTAAGCAGATTCAGAAGGATGTAGGCTGCAGTAGGTACTGGGAGATGAAGCTTGCACAGGATAGAGTAGCATGGAGAGCTGCATCAAACCAGTCTCAGGACTGAAGACCACAACAACAACTACATTGTGAACAAAATTTGTGTGTAATAATTCTGCTTGGTAAATAATTAACACTGTTGGAAGTTCATGCCATGTATTGTAGTACTGTATCTGTTTGCTTAAATAAGTTCACAGCATAAAGAGTTTTTTCACTCACAGGAGCCATCATGCTAATACTGTCTACCACCACCTCTGGCCTTGATACTGGACTCAGTATAGTGAGAAAGTGTGTCCACAAGTTTCTTCATGTCTTCCATATCCAGCTGAAGTCACTAACTGATGATTTGATCCCATAGAGGCATAAGTTGTAGGGATGTTAATAGTTATATTTTACCTGTTGTCCCAAATAGTTCTGGACCTCTAAAAGATTAAGTTCATTTGAGATATGCAGGGTGCTACACTATTCGTCACACAGCATGTATGCATGCAGCGCAGTAAATGCAGTTGTTATTTTGGAAGATATGAGTGTCCACAACATACTCATCACGAACATGTAGGATAAAGTGTAGCACTTGGTCACCGAAAATGTTGAAACACACATCTTACTTCATGTTCAAGGTAAACTGAATGAGTGAGCCAGTCATGGTATGTGACATCTGCAAATTATCACATGACCACTTCTGGCCTGCATTATATGCTCCACACATGGAGTTATAGGCCTCATTGGGCCTTTGGTTCAATTGACACCTTGCACCATTTGATGAGAATCAAAATCATGACCTGTTGGACCACATTACATGCCTTCAGTCAGCTACTGCCCAGTCTCTGTGTTGTTTCTCCCATTTTGATAATGTGCAGCTCTGTGTTGTCATCATAAGCAGTGGTTTTTTTGTGAGATACCTGACTACAGATGCCCACTGCATGCAGTTGCCTTTGCAGTGCTGGGTTGGAAAATGATGAAACAGACCTGCATTGACTGGCAGCAGCAGTTCCTGTCAAGTGTGAAACTGATTGTCACTGGTAGTGTGTGGCACTCTTCTCTGTGCTCTGTTGGTTGTATATGTGTTCCAGCCACTGTGCTTATTTAGTGTTACAAGCTTGCCAGTGGTACATTATTCTGGTAGACAGGGCAGATAGTCCGCATTCACATTCCAGTAAGTCAGGCAACTCTGTTTAGCATGTGTTCATAGACACATCCAAACACATCACCTCCTTTCTGCCTTCCTGTCATGTGTAAAGTAGACCCATTCTCTGTCAATTCTGTGGAATCAAATGGCACATACACACACTTCACAGCTATGACCTACATCAGTTGTGGAGGGTCACATGTCTAGCAGTACAAATAGAACTTACTGTTATCAATGTGTGTTGCATTTGAAAAAGAAAACAACAAAACTTGTGATCAAACTACACCTTATTAACTGTGAAGTACATGTCATTGTGTACTTCCCACTACACTCCATATTAAGGTTAATTCTGGTTCTATTCACTTATGGAGCTTCGGCAGCATGATTGCTTAAATGCCTGTGTGTATGCTTTAATTAATCTAATCTTGACTTTGTGGTCCCAAAGAGACTGTTACATTAGGGGTGTGTGTAAATATCAACATTCGTCGGCACTGGTTCTTAAAATTTTGTCGTACGCAAGTTTTCACCGAGTAGTTGTCATTTGTTGTCAAGTTTCTGCCTGTTCAGGTTTTCAGCGCCTTTGTGATGCTCTCCTGGTCTGTGATAATCTGTGCTGCCCTTCTTTCTGTATGTTCAATATTTCCTGTTAGTCCTATTTGGTATGATCCAACACACTTGAGAAATATTCTAGGATGGGTCAAAAAAGTATTTTGTATGCAATCTCCTTTGTACACTCAATGCATTTTCCTAGTACCTTACCGGTGACACAAAGTATTTGCAACTTGTCTTGCCAAATAAACACGCTTTTATCAGAATCCATAGCAATATACTGTAATTGATTAACGATTAAAAGTGCTACTGTATAACTATACCCAATCTCTGTGCCCTTTTGAAATAGTAGTTTGTGGGACATCAAAGTTAATTTTGGCTTTGGATACTTTGCTGCATTATCAATTTACTATGAAATATTTAAAAATGTTAACTGCAGACCTGGGTTACTGAGAGGTTTGTGGCCCAGGTCATGACCTGATGTGTTCTTAAATTTGCCTGCGCTGTTTGACACGAATTTCGTGATAGTCTCTTCATAGATCTATGGTCAGTCCCTCTCTCCATTAGTATATATTCAGGTAACACTCTGGTTTTACTTACCTCAATGTTGGTACTATGTTAAACTGTAACAAGAAAGAGTTGTATGGCACATCAACTTGCCAATGAACGTAAATCTGTTTGTACATAATTTTGTGGAAGTTTATAGGATGAATCATGATTATTGTAAAGTGTCATCCCTCCTTAATATTTCTATAAACTTGAATACAGTTTAACTGAGAGTGATGTGGTGGAAATATTGAGTTGATTGAAATATTGATCTGATCATTGTCGTTTCAGATTTACAGAAATCAATGCCAATTAATACCAGATTGTTTCCACCTTTGTGAGATATTTGTGTGCTGGACCTCATTAATACAATGAGCAAAAGAGCTCACACCGGTAACCAGTCAAGACAGCACACTTCTTATACATATGGTGCAATTTCAAATACAATGGTGTTTTGTGAAGAAAAATCACACAGCTCGAAAAAATGACTTTTTGTTTACATTGGATAATTGAACTGTAACCTTAATTCCCTGTGAATAATCATAATGGGAAGTGACAAGTTCATACACCTTAATCCTAGTCCAAAATAAACAGCATTTTCCACATAATAAAACTATCTTGTGCTGATCACAAGATTAGTAGCAAGGGCAATTTCCTGGCATACAAGCCTTTGTATTGCATGTTATAGACTGGAATAAATTCTGTCACACTGTTTCAAAGAGAGTGCACATTTCACTGATGACTTCGTCATGTCACTCGGTGTATGAGTCTGAATAAACCCTCTCCACACACAAATTTGGTAAATGTAGAGGTCAGGTAAGGATCAGCCTTCTTTGTTCATAGATGATCTCTTCAGTAGTTTGAGACAAATTATCATTATACAGAAGTATCACAGCAGGGCAGTATTACAAAAAAGAGACTTTTAGCCACAGTATGAATTATTAGATCTATGGTTAACTGATGAGAGATCAACCAGTGTACAGAGAGCAGAATTTTAGGTGGGTCTTGGTGGCACCAAAAACCATGACAGGCACTCACTCACCGACTTGTTGAGCACGTATGTGACTTGCTGTGAATCGTTAAACCTCATCCTGAATTAACTATTTATCTTGTGATAGAGCAATTTTGGTTGAATCAGTGAAAGTCACAACTTCAGGTAGTATCAAACAAACTTCTTCACAAGAGAAAGCAGTGTATATTGTTGACAGGAGCTCTGCTGATGTCTTATGACTGACTGAGGAATCTGTGAAAGGCAGATATGCCAGTCTTGGTCTCTAAGAGAGTTATGTCTCCTATTATAAAGTTGTCAACAAATGTTAGCTGATGAACGACATCATGTTCACAAGACTGTAATGATAGCTTGTTTCTCAGTGAGCTGTTATTTATTGGACACTTCAAAAAATAAAAAAAAGTGTCATATCCTAGGCCTAAAATATCAGAGAGTCATAATTTTAATCAGTCAACTCGTGCAAACACTTCAGTGAAACAAATGTAGGGATGTGAAACGGAATGATCACATGGGTTCAGTTCATTGGTAGGATGCTGGGAAAATGTAATCAGGCTACAAAGCACTTTGCTTACTATAATAATCATGTCACCCATCGTAGAATGTTGCTCAAGTGTCTGGGGCCTATACCAAATAGGATGAATGGGGGACATTGAATGCATGCAAAGGACAGCGCAAATGGTCACAGGTTAGTTTGACCCATGCAGAAGAGTAACAGAAATGCTGAAAACTCTAAACTGCCAGACATTTGAAGTCAGACACCAACTAGCCAGCAAAAACCTACTTCCAGTGTCACATGAACCAGCATTAAGAGAATAATCTAGCAATGGAAAATCCAGCATGGAATGTAACAATATTATGAAAAGTAAAGTTGCTACTCACCATATAGTGGAGATGCTGCATCGCAGTTAGGCACAACAGAAAGACAGTCACTACATAAGCTTTTGGACAACAAGGCCTTTGTTGAAAATAGATGACATGCACACGTGTCTCCCCCCCCCCCCCCCCCTCACACACACACACACACACACACACAAAAAACTGCTGTCTCTGGTATCTAGAGTCAGAAGTGTGGCTTCAGCTGCAAGAGGCCACAGAGTGTGTGCACGCGTGCGCGCGTATATTTTTTTTGTTGTGCCTATCTGTGACTCAGCATCTCTGCTATATGGGGAGTAGCAATTTTTCTTTCCCAATATACTCAATCCCTTACATATGGCTCCTATAGGATCAATCAGATGAATTACAGCACATATAGAGGTTTTTATGCAATCCTGAGTGAGAAGTGAATGAGAAGAAGCCATTATAATTAGTACAATGTGAAGTATCCTCAGCCTTGTGTTTCAGTTATTTGCAGAGTATAGGTGAACAGGTAGATGTAGATTTATACCTGATTATTTCTTTAAGACTGATAAGATGATGATAGCTTAAAAAATCTACAAGCTTTATTAAACTTGCTATTCAAAGTGGAAAAAATGCAAATACAAATTGTAGGGATCATCTTGCACAGCTGATATTTCATTGGTACTGTCATCATACTGAAGTTTTTCCATCCACAGCGAAAATGAATTTTTGTTTTTCCTGATGAAATTAAATATTTCATAAAGGTGAAACTAATGAAATGACAGATACTGTGGGAACAATATTTTTTTACTGAATTGTTTTCTGTCTGTAAAAGTAATAATTGTTTGTAGCACATTTAAATTAATGTTGGCATAAAGGAAAAATTAAAAAGAATTACATGTAAATGTAATAATAATAAATTTTTCACACATATAATTTGTAATAAGTAATTATTAAATAGAAATGCCATTTCCTCAACATTGTTGAAAAGAATTAAATCCTTTTTCATTTGCTTATACTTGTTTTAGCTTATATTGAAAGAAACAAGGTGAAGCAGAGACAGCAGAAGATAACAAAAAACAATTTCAGAAAAGAGTCTCTAGTTCCGTGTATGTCTCTGCTATCCTTTTGTACCAATTAGCTTCACTTCCATGTTGTGAGACACATACACTATTATCACAGTTGCACTGAAATTTCACACACATGTAATACATTTTGCTGTTTTATTGCATGTAGTGTTTTCAGAAGTGTTAAGTCCAAACTGCACACAATGGTTGGTCCAGCCTTAATACTGGCTCTGAAACACGCCCTATGCAATACTGCATACCCTTGTGGTGGCACACTGACAGTGAATTCAAGGATCAAAAGGATTCACTGCTGTCGTCTCTTTAAGTATCTATTTGTTATGTTGGTCAGACACCACATTCCCCATCTGTTGCTGTCTGCAGTAATTCAAGCTGTGTGACGTATAGTACAATTTGGCATGTGCTGCTCTAGAGACAAAGGGAAACCTACAATGATTCATGCAACACACATTAGGAATATGCATTGTTAGTCATGATGTGTATTGATTTGTACCTAGGCATTTCAAATATATCATAATTTATGAGAGTTAAAATTATTAAAATTATACAAGTTAGTTGACAATTACAAGATCAAATAAGTAATTCCCTTAAGTATGTTATAGCATTTAAATTCTGTTATTATGTAGTATCTGTGCTATGAATGTTTAGAAATTGAATTACTAATGTATCACAATTACTATGCATTGCTAGTTTAGTATGTGGAAAATGTTGTAAATGTTCTTAGAAAATAAAATTCAGTTATGAGTGAATTTAACTCTGGGCATTTCCATATCCATTCTTATTGGCCAGCATGTGTTAATTTATTTTCTTAATGTTATATTAGTTGATTTCTTCCAAACGCATGTAAGAACGGCCTGAAAGCTTATATTATAGCATAACATAAGTAGAGTGGTATACATAGTTATTCTGTCTTTAAAAAAATATGAAAAGGATGGATTCCTACTCACCAACAAAGACGCATTTTACTTCGAATGTTTCACTGTAGATTTTTCTCCTATTTGGTTCAAAATAAAGTAAGAAATATTTATTTTCATGTTATGATTTTTTCGTTTGACCATTCCATGATAATATTCTGGGGTTGACACCTCAAAATGATATCCAGAAGGAACATTACTGTACCTGTGCAATGAATTGAAAAAAAAAAAAAAAGTGTTACGCGAAGGCATTCTTTTGAATTCATTTTTGCCAACTGTAATGCAATAATAAATCTTTTCTTGTGAGGGCCTGAAAACTAAAAGTTGTTAAAAGATAATGAAATTGGTGAGATATACAGGCTATTATTTATCTAATAACTTGATTAGCAGGCAATGGTTTTCAAGCAGTACATCAGTAGTGTCTATGATGGTTTTCATGGTGTGTCAATGCAATAAAATCTTAGTGGATTTCTTGCTGCACAAGATCAGTGTGAGCACAACAGTTCTTGATCTCTATGTGCATGACATTTTGGAAAGGCCACTGTCTCTTTTCACCTACTATTGAAGATAGATAGATAGATAGATAGATAGATAGATAGATAGATAGATAGAGAGAGAGAGAGAGAGAGAGAGAGAGAGAGAGAGAGAGAGAGAGAGAGACGGGGGGGGGGGGGGGCACTTTCCCAAAAGTCATGCTCATACTATGATCTTACATGGCAAGGAACACATGATGACTTTATTAACTGTTTTGCAAATGATTGTATGAAAGATTTTATGTGAGTTGAAATCTGAAGAAGAAATTCTACGAGATCGCCAAGAGATGAAATGCTTGTAACAGCAGACTGTATGAATGATGAAGAGAGACACATAATGTGTTCCTGTGGGTGTCAGGATGTGGAACATTTCAAGAATGGTGTATTCGTCTTAAAAGCAGTATTGAGAGTAGATAGTTACGTTGAAGAAAGTCTGTAGAGACAAATGTTTGACAATCAGCCACTTAATAAATAACCAAGCATAGAACAATCATCAGGCAATATTTTCTGAAGGAGAAAAAGAGTAAAAACTGAAATATCGTCATGTAGATAATGTACTGAGTTAATAAAATGTTTCTAAATAAATACACTTAGCTTTACGATAAGGGTACTCTGTTAATGACAGCCAGCCTGTAGATTTAACCATCCTGTCCATACCCATTTAGTTAAATATTCAGCTTTTTCTCTGAGTTAATCAATTGTACAAAAGATTTGAAACCAAAACTCAAGAAATTTTATTTTGATTTAGACAGGTGGCATATTCATGGCTCCTGTATGGATGTTAGCTTAATTTTGGTTGCTGTTGTTTCAAATGTATTGTAAACTGAGGTCTGTATGCTCCACTTAAGACTATTAATTCTTCAATAAAAGGTGTAATAATTTTGAATTGCAGGTGAAATGCCTGAAACATCAAATGAATCGTCCTCACCTTTGATTGGAGTGATAAATGAAGGCACTGATACTGCAAGTTTTGTGGTGAGTTTTTAAGTCTCTGTTCAGTTGGCCATAGGAATTTTAATTTTATATCTTTTGGGAAATATGTTTCTCTGATAGAGCACAAATTGACAGGTTATCTCCCCAGACACCGCAGAGGAAATTGCATATCATTCCATAAAAGTTAGACATATATGCCCACGTGATGGCTGGCAAGAACAGGATCCAATGGAACTTATTGGAGCTGTTAGAGAATGTATCAACAAAACTATTCTCAAAATGGAAGCACAGAATATTGACAGCCGTAGGATAGTAACAATTGGAATTACAAATCAAAGGGAGACTGCTGTTCTATGGCATTCAGTCACAGGGCGCCCACTTTTTAATGCAATTGGTAAGTTTTTCTGATTGAGATATGTATTTGTACTGACCTTTTCTTGAAATAAAGTGGAGAAAAAGGAAAAAAAAAATAATTTTTTACACCAAGACTGGAATTTTTGATAGGCTATGGCAACATTAGTAAATGTTCTATTTTTATGTTTTGCAATAAAAACATAGGTAGCAGCATATTTTCCTCTCATTATCTTGTAAGTATATCTTGATGTGACCTTTGTTATATGACTGTGCCTTTACATTTCATTATTTGTTCTATTGCCTTAGAGTGGGCAAAGATTCACCACTGTATTTTATATTATATTCAGAACAGTTGCAATTATTTATATTTTTTGATTGATCATTATTATCTTTCACTACATTGCTTTTGTTTCTGATTTGGATTTTATAGTTTTGTCAGAATGCATAGTACAGTACTCTCTCAACTATCCAGCCTACTTCATTAATATTATAATAATACTTCTTTGTGATAAAACGAGGATGATGCACTGTACTTTTCTAAAGTTTTAGCAATTGCTACAATGCTGTGTGGCCTTTCAAAATGTTGGGTGTCTTTCGTTCTTTGGGCACATTTAGAATGACAGTTATAAGATACATACTGTTTTGTTAATATCGAATAAATTATCGAAAGCACTCTTCAATGAACAGTGAAGACACAGAGGTCAGCTCCATTGGCAGCTCTGTGTTCCTTGTTTCTTCAGCTGCATATCTGACGTGTTCCACACCCACTAAAAGCATCTCATGGAACAAAAACTGAATAAAATCTAACCATCCAAGGTGTGTGCGTTGTTAAATTGTTGTTTTGTGCAATCCATTGTGTTTTAATTAAAGATTCCAAAGTGTGTGATAAACAAAAACAGCTTGTAGTGATTATGGATCAGAAACTGTTTGCTGTAATCCAATTGGATTCTGGGGTAACAGCCAAAATTATTGCTTTGGAGCTACAGGTAGGAAAACGACTGAAAGAAAACTAGTGTGCTTCCCAAGCTAGTACAAGTGGAATAAAAGGAAGGAAGACAATGCTGAAAAGTAAGCATAAAGAAGTTGAGGCAGCTTTATTTTTGTGGCACAAACACTTAAGAGAAAAAGGTTTGCCCGTTACTGGGGCAGTATTGCAGGAAAAAACATTGCAGTTTCAGCAACAATTAGTAGGAGCACTTTCAGCAACAATTAGTAAGAGATGATTCACAATTTATTGCCAGTAATGTATGGTTGGATTGACAGAAAAACTATTTGGTATTCGCCAGATTACTATTAGGCTTTATCCATTGACCAAGAAGCTTTCAAAGTTAATTGATGAGGAGGTAATTTCTGGCAAACCATTCTACAACTGCAATGATGGCTGTTTAAATTAAAAGGTGTTCCCATACGAAAATTCTTGGTTCAGAAAAGGAAGCTGCAGGACCCACATATGAGAAAAGTAACAAATGAGTTACCATAGTGGCTTTCAGTAATGCAACTGACAACCAGAAGATTTGCCTTGCAGTAGTAGGGAAGTAATGAAAACCTAGAGCTTTGAAAAAACCTAAAAAATCATGAATAACAGCCCCTACATTACACTCATCCAAAGCAAGCATGAATAAAATCAGAAACCTCTAAAACCTGGTTCCAAAATGAATTCATACCAGCTGTAGAGATATATTTGAAAAGCAACAATTTATTGAGGAGAGCTCTACTGCTTCTTGATAACATCGCCTCACATACTGCCAGTGGTGAAGTCACTGATGAAAGCATCATCTTTACTACCAAATGTGACTTCTCTTTGTCAACTGATGGTGTAGGGCACTCTTGAAAAACTATAGTAGTAGTATCACCACCTTCTCCTCAGTTCATTAAAATCAGTGATTGACGATGATGAAGACTGTAACTGTTCTTGCAAGATGTCATAAGATGATTGGCCAAAGCTTGGGTAGAGATTCCTAACATATCACTTCTACGTACTCAGGTGGGCATTTTAACACTGAATCCTTGTCTGAAACAGAAGTCAAAGATGGAAACAATCATATCATTTCGTTGCTCAAAAATGTACCATGCAGTGAGAATGTCAATGCAGAAGGTGTCACAGAATGGATGGCAAATGGTGAAGTTGATGAACTGACAATGATATTGTAGAAATGATGACACTAGGGAAAGTAACGCAAAGGAGGGGGCAAACATAGGTGACAGGAGAAATCTCATCTGGCATTCAGAGGACTTAAAGACGATTGAAGCAGTGCTGCAGTACATTAGTGGGCAGGGGGAAGCAAAGCTATCTGCTATCATCTGTTTGCATAAGTGGAGGGATATTGCAGCATGGAAGAGAATTCTAGGAAAGAAACAGTCATCTATGAAAGACCTTTTTGTTAAACTTGGCATTTTACATGTGCATAATCATACTTTCATACTTTACAAAGCAGATCATTTTATGTTTCCTGTAATAATTTTTGATTGTGCTGTATGTACGTGACACACGCTTGTAACTAAGATGTATTACATAAGAAGTCAGAAAATGTTAATAAAATGGATCTTGCTATAAAAAGGATGATGTTTTGAATGTTATGGCTAGGTTCAAAACAGAGACTTTATAGAACTTTGGCCTTTCCGGCTTTTTTGTTGCAAGGCTTGACCTTTTGCTACATTAGGCTGGACAGTCGAGAACCTACTGTAAAAGTGCTCCAGAAAATTGACATTGCACTTAAAAAAATTATTTCATATCACTGTTACTGTTCCTTTTATTTGCACATCCAATGGCATTCAAAACATTTTCTACTTTCAGCTTGGTCAGATATCCGTACGGCTTCAATAGTAGATCATGTTCTGGCAAGAGTTCCTGACAACAGCAAGGATGCGTTGATGCCGTTATGTGGACTTCCAATTAGCCCATATTTTAGTGCACTGAAAATTAGATGGTTGATAGAGAATGTACCTGGAGTGAGAAAGGCAATTAGGGAACAAACATGCATGTTTGGCACAGTAGACTCCTGGATAATATGGGTAAGATTCAGAATTGATTTTATCCTTGTTGCATAAATCCATGCTTCACAATCAAGGGCAACATGCTTCCTAATGCACACAAGAAATACATTCACAGCATTTTATTTACTCATTGTATCTAAAATTACTGATGCTATGTATTTGGTGACATGACACATCCACAGATTTTTGGACACTACTGAAAAACTATGTACTAGGTTGCCAGTCATCCTGGAAGTTTTATAATTTTTTTTTATCTGCTTATAGTCACTTGATCTCAAAGTCAGCATCTGATATTGGAAAAATTCACTGTTTTCAGTATCATTCTGTTTTATAGAATGGGTACATGTAAATGCAGTAAAAAACTCTTTTAAATATGTGTTACATCAGCTGAACGTATTTGTTTTGCTGTTACATTTTCAAAGAAATTGAACATCACAGGAGATTTACTTTCATAGATAGCTGTTTGCATTAAGGTTCTATTTCCAGGACAGGGGGCTGCACCAACCCTGGATCAAATCTTTCTGGCAGATTAACGACGAGGGTCGAGAGCCGACCTCCCTGGATATGGTTTTTTGGTGATTTTTCCTCTATCCCACTAGGGAATACTGGGCTATTACCCAAATACTGTCCCAGTTACATGATTTGCAAACATTTAGAAAACTTTCCCTTGTTTTCATGTGAATAACACTGCATGCTGACAGTTGATGTACACGTATTCCAAGAAAAAGAAGAACAGAAAAGAGTTGCTGAACAGACACTTTCTTCTCATCTCCTAAGCCACACATTATAATATGCTAACTAGCAATCTGCCCAAGTTTCACAAAAGTATCTACAGCCAGATGACTTACATACACAAACCTTGCTGCTTGTGAATCAGTCTAGAAGTAAAAGCTGTATCAAAATTTCTACAGTAGTTCCTGCGATTAGCCATCACATACAGACTGCAAAATGTGGCAGTGGAGTTCAAATTGTAGCTTAAACTATAGTGTGTATACATGTGTAAAAGCAACCTTAAGGGATCTCAATTTGTGTAACACTGGGCTCTGAACAAGAATGAAAGCCCTGCTTTAAATTGGAAGTAATATTCATTTCAAACTGATGGTTTTTATGGAATACATGTTTTGAAACTCTTATCTATATCTGAGATTTTGACCAGTGGCATTGCTATTCAAAATAAATTGTGGAAAGTTGGACAATTCTTATCAGTCTAGCCAGCAGATAAATTAGAATACTTTTAAAAATTGTCATTTCTGAAAGTATTTGACTTTTTCCATCAGACCAGTGGCCTTGTCCATAATCGTCATCTTTGAAACTGGTATACTGAAATGTATTTGTTGTTGGATATTTTAATCCATACAGGTTACAGATTCACCCACTGAATATGTGCCAACAAATCTATATTCAAATGCATAGTTCATTGTAAAACTTTAAAAAATTAAGTGGCATTCGGTACAGACAAAATTATTCTAAATGTGTTACATTGTTTTGAAGAAAATAAATTCATTTTCCCTCACTTCTCAAAATTCTTTACCATTTTTGTTCAATGTATTGCAGAATTTGACTGGTGGCAGTGAAGGTGGTTTGCATATAACAGATGTGACAAATGCTTCTAGGACAATGCTTATGAATATAGAAACTCTTCAGTGGGATCCAATACTGTGTAGGTATGTTTCATAAGTTGCATAAGGTTAAATACAAATGGGATGCTGAAAGCTTTTAGCTTATACACAATACAACTTCTGTTTCCAATTCCTACATGGAGCAGGTATTGCTTACATTCACTAAACAGAGTGAGCTTCCCGTTGTTTATTGAACAGTAGGGCAGTACACATTTCCAAGTATGATCTGTGTAATGGAGGTCACCCCTACGCTGTGATTGTCTTTGTTTCGTGAAAGTTTGAAACTTATAGCAATATTCTGAGAATTTGCTCTACACTTCTCTGAAGTCTGCACATACATACTGTGCAGATGTAAAACTGCAATGCAATTATAGTAGGAGCTCTGCATAACTAGAGGCTTACTCATTCTAGATTTTTCCACAATCCAATGTTGAGCAAGAAAATTACTGCTGTGAGGCAATTGATGAAAGAAAATATATGAAAAATGATTTGTACCTCCAATCGATTCAAATAATGTATTAATCAGTCCTCAGTATCAAAATAATATAATCTACTGTGCACTTAAAAGTTTAGCTGTGCACTGTGTAATGAGAAACATTTTCATATAAAAGAAGAATGCAAGCATTATCACTTTACTTCCAGACGTGCGTGTGTTGAATGTCTTTGTGAACAATATTTCATACCTAGTGAAGATGTAGTGATAATTATACAGAGGCTGTGAACAGCATAAAAGATACATAAAAAGAAAAAACATTGTCTGCCTTGAGGCATGTAAGTGTGTACAGTTTCTTGTTGAAGTTCTCAAAAGGAGGAGAAAAAAATTAATAGAAATTGTATAGAGCTTAAGCAAAAACTAAAACCTTTCAGCATTCTGATAAAAATGTTCAAAAATGAAAAGAGTGGAACTCTCTTGCTCTTACATCAATCTGTAATCAATAAGTGCACAGAAAGATAATTAACTTTACTTTGTGTTCTTACAGGTACCTGCAAATTCCTATGAACATATTACCTAAAATTCACAGTTCATCAGAAATATATGGGTATATAACAGAAAACCCACTACGAGGAATTCCAATATCAGGGGTATGTTCCATGAATATAAAAAATTATTACTGTATAATGAATTAAGAATTCCTTTGTGTGTGTGTGTGTGTGTGTGTGTGTGTGTGTGTGTGTGTGTGTGTGTGTGAGTACATAGATAAAACATCAAATAATTTTTGTGTAACTAAATACGAGAGTAATGTTCGAGAGTTGTGATAAGGACTTGTAATTGGGAAGAGCAGGGCTTGAATACCCATAATTCTTTTTGTTGTTATGGGATGTTAAACCTTAATCTTCTTTCTTCAAATTTTTTCTTTGACATCTTGAATGCTGGCTTTGATCCAAAATTTTTATTTCTTTTTGTTTCAGCTGGGGTAATGAGGAGGGGGGGGGGGGGAGATGGGGGGAAAAACACAAAGGCACCTAAGAGATGTTCCTAAAGTATATAAATATAAGTAGAGCTTTAACTCCAAATGTAAAGTAATTTTTTGTGCTTTTCTTCACAACATGTCTATATTTCATCACCACTGTTATGAAGGGTGTTCAGAAAGTATCAAACCTTTGGTTGGCAGAACTACATTAATTGTTTTGAAGAACTTTAATCCCCTTTACTGTTGTCTCCTTGGTAATGAACAAACTTCTCCCAAAACTTGGGTGGTTTTTTGAAATGCTGCTAGAATGCATCTTTTGAATGCCATTCCATTCTGTATGTTATCCCCTCTTGACTCAAATACTGTTATTTTCGGGGGCATTTTCATCTTGGAAAACATCCAGAAGTTATATGAAGCAGCTTCAGGGGAGTTGGGAGCCTGAATAACCACAGAAATGTTTTATTTGGCAAGGAAAATCTGAATCAGATATGCAGAATGGATGAGTGCATTGTCATGATGCAGCTGTCAAGTTTTTGCTACCCACAGATCCAGTTGTTTCCATCACACAGCTTTGTGAAGGCAGTGAAGGACATCCTTGTCATTTTCCTTTTTGATGGTTTGGTGTTGCATTGTGCACTCATAATGCACCACCCCATGAGGTTTGAAGAAAATGTACACCACGATCTTCACATTCCTGCGAACGTGCTATGCCCCCACCCCCATCCTCGTGAATGTTGAATGTTTCAACTTTCCACTGTTATGATTTTCATCTTGGTTTCCGGATTCTATCTGTAATCTCTTCTCTCATTGCTTCTGATCAGTGTTCAGAAAGTTAGGGTATACTGTTTGCTTTGTCCAGTGTGCCGTGTTTGTTTCCAGGTAGTGCTACTTCTGCTCCATTGTCAGCAATTTTGATATGAATTTTATCAGCACACTGCTTCTGCATATGTGATTGGTTGAAATTCAATGTAATGATACAGTGCTTACTTCTATCTATGGTTTTCCATGACCAAATTGTGCACATACTCAAATTACATCACATTGCCCCATTAAGGCTCTACCTGCATGCGATTCAGTGGCCACTGATATACAACCATCTTTTGAGGTGATGGTATCACTTCTTTATCTGTGAGCTGCTCAGGCACAGCCACCAAAAGCCTGTTGAATGTTGCGAATGCTTTTGACTTTGATATCACCAGACATTTGGCACAATTTGATGCAATATCACTGCTCATTTTGTTCAGTTATTTTACATCTTGCTGGTACTGTATGAGTGCTTCTTACAAATCCTCACTCACTCATAGATTGACAGATATTGTCTGGTGGTGGGAGAAAATTTGTCACTGCATGTGAATGTACCCCACCACATCTCCACCAAATGAAACCCGCTGCACTTCTTTGGTTTACACAGGGAAAGAGGTGGTTCTGAGTCCCAGGTAGGCACAATAAAAAGACACAATTATAGCTTTTGGCTGTTAAGGCGTTCGTCAATTGGCAGGGAGAGGTGGGGGGAGGGGGAAAGCAGCGGATAAAGAGAGAAATAAAAATATTGGGTATGGTGATGGGATGACAGATATGTAGTGCTGGAATGGGAAGAGGGAAGGGCTGGATGGGTGAGGACAGTGACCAATGAAGGTTGAGACCAGGAGGGTTATGGGAACATAGGGTGTATTGCAGGGAAAGCTCCCACTTGCGCAATTCAGAAAAGCTGGTGTTGATGGGAAGGATCCATAAGGCACAGACTGTAAAGTAGTCATTGAAATGAAAGATATCATGTTTGGCAGTGTGTTGAGCAACAGGATGGTCCACTTGTTTCTTGGCCACAATTTGTCGGTGGCCATTCATGCAAACAGACAGCTTGTTGGTTGTCATGCCTGCATAGAATGCAGCACAGTGGTTGTAGCTTAGCTTGTAGATTACATGACTGGTTTCCAGGTAGCCTTGCCTTTGATGGGATAGGTTGTGACCGGACTGGAGGTGGTGGTGGTGGTGGTGGTGGTGGTGGTGGTGGTGGTGGTAGGATGAATGGGACAGGTCTTGCATCTAGGCCTATTACAGGGGTATGAGGCATGAGGTAAGGGATTGGGAACAGGGGTTGTGTAAGGATGGGCAAGTATATTGTGTAGGTTCTGTGGATGGTGGAATACCACTGTGGGATAGGTGGGAAGGATAGTGAGCACAACATTTTTCATTTCAGGGCACGACGAGAGGTAATTCAAACCCTGGTGGGGAATGCAATTCAGTTGCTTCAGTGCGTGAGGTACTGAGTTATGGCTGGAATGCTCCTCTGTGACCGGACGGTGGCACTTTGTAAGGTGGCGGGAGACTGGAGAGATAAGCCACTCTTCCCTGCCCTCAGTCTAACATGCAGCACTTCGCTGTCCGCCACCCCCACCATACTGTCCCTCCCTCCCCTCACTACAGCCTCTTCCTTACCCCCACCCAGTCACCACTCCCATCATGCATTGGTGCTACTGCTCACAGTGCGGTGTCAGTTACCTGAGACTGCAGTCGTGTGTGGGAGCTGCATTTGTGTGTGTGTGTGTGTGTGGGGGGGGGGGGGGCTATTGTTGATAAAGGCCTTAATGGTCAAAAGCTATAATTGTTAGCGTCTTTTTGTTGTGTCTATCTGCGATTCAGGAGCTCCACTGTATGGGAGTAGCAACTTTCCTTCTCATGATATTGTTACATTCCATGCTGGATTTTTTATTGTTAGAAGGAGGTGGTTTGATACTTTTTGAACACATTTGTATCTTGCAATAGAAAAACTACTTTTTGTTTAATCAGTACCTTTCTTTTTATTATTATTATTATTATTTATTTTATGGCCTTCATTGGACCACTCTAGTCAAAAATACAAAGTTGTAAACAGGGATACAATTTGGCTCAACAATAACTTAACATGATATTTAGGTAATATAATTATTAGAGTCTATTCTTATATGAAAGGTGTTTTGCTCTTCTGTCTGCCCAATATTTCTTCATTCTTTCAGATATTTTCTTTCTTTCTTCATCTGAGACCACTCTTCCTGTACTCCTTATATTGATTTTCATTTGTAGTCTGGTTTGCGGGTCTTGCAGTATTCTGGTTTTATCTGTCTTGTTGTTTAGGTCATCTACTGTAATTTGGAGTTCTTTTATATCTTCCTTAATTTCTGTGATCCATTTAATGTTGCTCTTGCTATTCCACAATTTTTGTATTATTTTTTTACTAATTCTGACTTCTCATCAGATGTCCAAAGAATGAGATGCGTTTCTTCCCGATTGTGCTCATGACTGGTTCTATTTTCTTATATACTGTTTCATTTGATGCTGTTCTCCAACGTCCATTTATTTTATACTGTTTATTTATACACGTCCTAATTATTCTTCTTTCTATTTTTAGTATTCTGTCAATTTCTGCTGTATTAGTTGTTTTGAAGATAGTTTCAGCTGCATACGTTATTTCTGGTTGTGTAACTGTTTTATGGTGTTTTAATTTTGCATCTATAGATAGGCTTTTTTTGTTGTATGTAGTTTTGGTAATGTAATTTGCATATAGTTCAGTTTTTTTATTCTAGTCTGCCATGATGGCTTCTCAGTTAGATTGTATGTTATTATTTCGCCTAAATATTTAAATCTATCAACAATTTTGATTTCCTGTTCTCCTATTGTAATTTTGTTTGCAAGTGGTGGATCAGTTAGCATAATCTCTGTTTTTTCAAATGATATTCTAAGGCCTACTTTCTCTGCTATTTCTTGTAGTGATTTCACTTGTTGCCTGGCTTCTTGAACGGTGTTGGCTAGGAGAGCAAGATCATCATCGAATCCCAAGCAGTTTAAGCTAATATGATCTTTTGCACTTCCAGTTGTTATCATCTTTGGATTGTCCTTGTACCATGCTCTCATTATGTATTCCAGTGCACAGTTGAACAGTAATGGTGATAAGTAGTCACCTTGTCTTAAGCCTGTTTTTATGAGGAATGGTTCAGAAATTTCTCCTCTAAATTTCACTTTTGATTTGGTGTTGGTTAGAGTGAGTTGTATTATTTTAATTAGTTTTGGATGGAGTCTGAGATTTCTTAAAATTTTTAATACTGAAGGTCTGTGAAGACAGTCATATGCCTTCTTAAAATCTACAAATGTTATTGCCTGAGGTTTGTTCCGTTTCTTGTCATATGCCATAACCAATTTTAAACTAATTATCTGCTCTGCACAGCTTCTCCATGGTCTGAAACCTCCCTGATATTCCCCTAACTCCTATTCTAATTGCTCCTTGATTCTTTCTTATAGGATCTTGGATAGAATTTTGTATGTGCAATCTAAGAGAGAGATTCCTCTGTAGTTGTCTGGGTTGCTCTTATCTCCCTTTTTGTGTAGTGGGTGGATGATAGCTGTGCTCCAATGTTCGGGGAATCATTCTGTTACCCAAATTTTTGTTAGAGCCATGTGTAAGGAGGTCTTGACTGTGTCACTTGCATATTTCCACATATCAACAAAAACCTGATCTTCTCCACATGCCTTATAATTTTTTTGTTCTTTAAGAATTTTTTCTACTTCTTGGAAAGTTGGAGGGTCTAGTTTGTTAGGTTTGGTTTTTATTGTGGTATTTATGTTGATTTGTAAGGGTTCTTTGGGTTCCTTGCAATTCAGAAGTTTGTTAAATGCTTTTTCCATGATTTCTGCATTTTCCTTGTTACTGTGTGCCATTCTTCCATCTTCATCTTTCAGTATTAGTGTAGGGGCCTCATATTGTTGTAGTTGTTTCCCAAAGATTTTATAGTAGTTCCTGGAGTTGGTTTTATGATAATTACCTTCTATAGAGTTTATAATGTCTTTATGGAATCCTCTTTCAATTCTTCTAATATTTTGTGTGAATTTTTTTCTTTCATTTTTTAGGTTGATGGCATTTCCTACAGTTTTATGTGTTTGAAACTTTAACCATGCTTGGTGTCTATCTTCATGGAATTTCAAATTCTGATGTCCACCATGCATGTTTCCTTTGTGGGTTCAGGGGAGCTAGATTCTCTGCTTCTTTTTTAAGATTAGGCACTAGTTGTTCTAGATAATCTGTTAATTTGATGGTTTGTGTTATTTGTTGGTATTTATTGTTTTTAATTAGCTGATGTGGGTCAAACCTCCTTTTTATTTTATTAGTTTTTCCAGTCCTCTTCTTTAATGGAGTGAATTTGATTTTAATTTTAACTATATAATGGTCTGAGCCTGTGTCTACTCCTCTCAGTATTTTAACATTGTGGATCTCCTTATGAAAATTTTTGTCCATACAGACATGGTCTAGCTGCCACTCCCCATTCCACCAGTCTGGATGTTTACTTGTTTTAAGTTTACTTGGCTTCCTCTTAAAGTATGTTGATTTAGATATAAGGTTGTGTTCTCTGCAGAGTTCTACAAGTCTTTGACCGTTTTTGTTCGTAAATTTATGTGGACTCCATTTTCCAATTATATCTTTATATTTCCTTTCTTTTCCCAACTGAGCATTGAAATCTCCCAATAAGATTTTTATATTCTTTTTATTTACACTGCTCACAGTTTGTTCTAGAAGGTCCCAACCTTTCTTTCTATTATATATGCTTAAATTTATTAGATTTTAGGGAACCAGCAGTCTGCATTGGTTGGAGAAATGTGTTTGAAAGAGGGAGAGGCAAAAAATACCTATCGGTCTGGCTGTTTCCTCATGTACAACACCGGAACAACAGTAAGCCAAAGTACTTTTATATAAAATAATTACAAATACTTTGTTTTGAAATGTGCTGTGGTATATAATTCTTTCAAAAATAATAGTAATTTATTTAACTAAAGTAAATGTTGCTAAACATAACAAATTTCATGTTACTGTCCACTAGTCAAGCTAATGTGTGCATTTCAGCAGCATAATGATTTACATCTGTGTATTATTCCCATACATTGATACTTCACAGTTGTATAGTAATATTCATCTTCTACTCATGATGTTGCTTAGACTGAAGATGTCTGACCTTTTGATCTGCAGGAGACACATAAATTAGTGTAAATTGGTCCACCCCTAAGATATGTATTGATGAGACAGCAGATGCAATGGATGGGGTTGCATGAGTGTGAAACAGAAGGTGCACTTGTAGGAATGATGACAGGCACTGTACCATGTGAGTTCATGCAGGGCATGATAATGTGAAGGAGTGGATTAGATAGTGGGGACAGAAGAGAGAAAGAGGAGACTGCAGGAAAATGGGTATGAGTCTAGGATAAGTTAAGGGTGACATGCAATGTGGGGCAGGGGGGCTAGCAAAGTAAGAGGCTAGGAGGTGTAAGACTTATATTAGCCTACACACCAGTGAAGAATGAAAGAATCAGTCTGATTTTTAAAATTTGTTTCAATACTGCTGAATGGTTGGGCCCTTTTTTGTACCTTAGGCATGTGCCAGTTGGACCTTTCCACGTTTGTTTAGCTTACACATATTAATAGGGACCAGAAAATGTAGCATCTATTTTCTTTGAAAATGATTAGATGCACACATTTAAATGATCGTAATGCTACACGAGTGAACAAACAAATTATTAGTTCTTTGAAATTGACTGTTAGAACAAGTGCTGATTGAGAACTTTTTGAGTGGAACGTTTGCTTTTTCAAAAATTTCAACACTTTATCTGAAATGATCTGTTTTCTTCAGTTGGCTGTATTTAATCTTTAAAAAATGATTGTTCTGTTGAAAAGCAGCAGCATTTTCCTGCCAGTTAAGTGAATGCACCTCTGATATAAGGTGTTTCTGGACATTATTTGTCTTTTCTTGCCCAATTTGAAGATTAAAAAATCTGCAGACTACTAATTTTGACATTTTGTGGACATTCTTATACCTTCGACCCATGTTTGACAATGCTACAGATAGAACTGACAGATCACTTAGCGTAGTAGTAGAACCGAGCATACAGAAACTCGATTTTAATGTTAGAGGACGAATTTCAGCTCCATTAAAAAGTTAGATTTTGTTTTCCAATCACTATTGCACAGAGGGTGGGCACTGTAGGCTATTGTCACAGATGGCTGAGAGCATAAACAGATGAGAATTTTGACTGCCACAAGGGAAGGATCGGTGCAGGGAAACAAACCTCAACTCCATTTTGCCCAGCAGGGCAGGGGCCAACAGCAGAAGTGACACATTTTCACAGGGATCACTGATCTCTTATGGTGTTGTTAGGGTCGTAATCAAAAATCCATGATTGACCAGGATTCGTCACTTCACTTATTTCAAAATAAGAAAAGAAAACAAACAACACACAACACAAAGCATTCGGGGATGGCTACTGCGCAATTGTTTGTTGAAGTCAGCAAAGCATTGTTAATGTCATAGTTCAAGCCCAACCTCTAGCAGTATTTAATGCAACTACAGTTCAAAACACCTGCCACCTAATTTGCCAAATTAAAACTGTCTGCATTATTCTATATTTTGAGCTTTAGCTAACAAACAAATATATGCATGTCTTTCTTATAAAATGCTAGGTTCAATGGCTAAGTACTACATTGCATTATGTGACGTGTATCTTAAATAGACCATCCAACTGTCCACAGCTGGCATGGCAGCACATTGATACATCATTATGTTCATACATTTTGTTTTGCAAGGAAGTTGCGTACATTATCTTCCAAATTGGGCTTCACCAGATGATGTACAATGCCAGTAACTGCCTACATTTTCGATATTGTATGCAGAAAAGAAAACTATTTCAAACTATCTCCGATAAATAGCTGATGTGGATACAATTTGCTATGAAACAGTAATTTCACTTTTTTGCATTTATTGCAAAATGTGGATTTTTCCAGTCCCTACACATTAATATGTTCTGATGCCTTTTCTAAACAAAACTGATGATCTGCATATTGAAGTGAGGAATGTTAGATTCTTTGATCAGCTAGATGGGTTAGAAAATTTAAAAAGGGAAATGGATAGTAAAATTGAGATACAGTGACAATTAGTCAAGTTCAGTGGAAGGATGAACAGAACTTTGATCAGATGAGTACAAGGTTATAAATGCAAAATGAAATAGAAATCAGGCAACAGTAGGTCTGATAATGAATAAGTAAGTAGGAATGGGAGTAAGCTACTATGAGCAGCACAGTGAATGCATTATCACAGCCAAGATCGACACAAAGCCAACACCCACCCAATAGTAAAAGTTTATGAGACAAATAGCTATGCAGAAGATGAAATGATTAAAGAATGTTTGATGAGATGAAGGAAATTATTCTGATAGTTATGGAAGATGAAAATTTAATTGTAATGGGTGACTAGAATTTGGTTGTAGAAAGAGGAAGAGAAGTAAAAATAAGAGAATATGGACTGAGGGAAAGAAATGAAAGAGTAAGCCACCTGGTAGAATGTTGCACAGATTATAATTTAATTATTATGAACACTTGGCTTAAGAAACATGGAAAAAGGTTGTATACGTGGAAGAGACCTGGAGGCACAGCATGGTTTCTGATAGTTATATTATGGTAAGACAGATTTTGGAACTAGATTTGAAGTGTAAGACATTTCCAGGGTCAGATGTAGACTCTGGCCACATTTATTGTTTATGAACAGTAGATTAAAACTGACAAAATTGCAAAAAGGTAGGAACTTAAGATGATGGGATCTAGAGAAATTACAAGAACCAGAGGTTTTCAGGAGTTTCAGAGGGAGCATTGTGCAATGACTGACAAGAATATGAGAAAGGAATGCAGTAAAAGAAGAATGGGTAGCCTTGAGAGATGAAATAGTGAAGGTAGTAGATGATCGAATACATAGAAAGACGAGGCGCAGTTGAAATCTTTGGCTAACACAGGAGATACTGAGTTTAATTGATGAAAGAGGTAAATACAAAAAAGCAGAAAATAAAGCAGGGGAAATGGAACACAAATATGAGAGAGAGAGAGAGAGAGAGAGGGGGGGGGGGTCCAAAATGCCAGATGGGGATGGCTAGAGGACAGGTGCAGGTCTATAGAAGCTTGGATAACTAGGGGACACATAGATACTGAGCTTGTCATCCAGGCTGTGAAGGCCCAAGGGATGTCTAGTGGCTGCCATGTCATAATTTGCATTACTGTGTCATGCGGGTATGGTACAGGGGGCACGTGGTCAGCACACTGCACTTCCAGCTGTTTTCCAGACTGTGAAGCCACTGCTATTTGGACAAGTAGCACCTCAATTGGCATCACAAAGTTGAGTGCATCCCATACCAGTCCTGCCACCAAGGAAAAAATCTGTGGGAGTACCAGCAGTTGAACCTGGGTCCTGCACAGGGCAGCCTTCTATACTGCCCATCCAGCTACAGAAAAGGACAAAGATAAACACCATCTACGGGAAAATTAAATAAGCCTTTGGAGAAAAGAGAAGCACTGTATGACTATCAAGAGCTGAGATGAAAAACAAATACTAAGCAAATAATGGAAAGCAAAGGTTGAAGGAGTATATAGAGGGACTACACGAGGGAAATCAACTTGAAGGCAGTATTATAGAAAGGGAGTAGAAGCAGATGAAGGTGAGATGGGAGATATGATACTGTGAGAAGAATGTGATAAGAGCACTGAAAGATCTAAGCCAAGACAAGCCCCTGGAGATGACAGTCCCTCAGAACTGCTGATATCCTTAGATAGACACCCAGCTGTGACTAAATTATTCCACCTGTTGTGTGAAATATAAGAATGCAGGAAATACTGTCAGACTTGAAGTGGAATGTAATAATTTGTGTGGCAAAGGAAGTAGGTGCTGACAGGTGAATATTACCACAGTGTCAGCTTAATAAGTCATGGTTGCAAAATACTGACAGAACTATTTATGTAAGAATGCAAAAGCTGGTAGTGGCTGACCTCAAGAAAGATCAGTTTGGGTTCTGGAGAATGTTTTAATATGCAAGACAATACTGAGCCTATGACTTACAACATAGGTTAAAGGAGGGGCATACCTATGGTAACAACTTTTGTGTACATAGAGAAAGCTTTTGAGAGTGCTGCGTGGAATACACTCTTCGAAATTCTGAAGGTAGCAGAGATTAAATACAGGGAGTGAAAGGTCATTTACAACTCGCACGGAAACCAGACGGCAATCACAAGAGTTGAGGGCCATGAAAGGGAAGCAGTGATTGAGAAGGGAGTGAGACTAGGTTGTAGTCTATCCATGATGTTATGCAGTCTGTACAATGAGCAAGCAACAGAAAAAATGGAGAAGGAATTAAAGTTCAGGGAGAAGAAATAAAAACTTTGAGGTTTGCTGATGACATTTTAATTCTCTTAGAGACAGCAAAGGATCTGGAAGATCAGATGAATGGAATGGACAGTGTCTTGAAAAGAGGAATAAGATGAACATCAACTAAAGGGGAAAAAAAGATAATGGAGTTTAGTTGAATTAACTTGGACAACAATGAGGATTTGGATTAGGAAATCAGACACAACAGTAGTAGGTGTGTGTTGCTGTTTGGGTAGTAAATTAACTAATAATTTTTGTGGTCATATTGAAACAACAGCAATCTTCTTTAAGTTTATAACAAAACAGTGAGTCTAGATTGCAACTAATAAATACTTCTTTTGATAATTGGGCCCTCCCATGTGTTGCCAGGGTTGTTTACACTACACTGCAGAAGTTGAACTTGAAAGGCCCCAACACATCCTCCATACAGTCCCGATCTCCCCCCATGCAATTTTCATATTTTGTGCACACTAAAGAAAGACATTTGTGCCAGTCAATTTGCTTTGGATGAAGTGGCGCATGCCAGGGTACGGTTATGGTTCTGTAAGAAACCACAAACATTGACAGTATTGTCTCACATTGGGATAATTGTATTAACAGTTGTGATGATTATTTTTGAAATAACGAACAGTTTATTTACTTTTCTTACATGTCTCATTTTTTCATTTGACTGCATATTAAAAAAATCCACTGTGTGTGTGCCACACGTATTCTGCTACCAGAGTAGCAGCTTTCTTTGTATAGTGCCTGTTTTATCACCTCTTCCTAGTCCACTTCTCTACATCATTGTGTACCACACGAAACTCCCCCTGACTGTACCAGACATTTCCTATTATGCACACTTGCTGCTTTTCCCTTTCCTGTCATTGGGTACCCTTGCCACCAACAACCTCTCCTGTTCTGCACCTCCTTTCTCTCGTCACCTACTCCACCCAATTAGACCCCTCATTCCAGGTGAGATGCAGTGCTGGTGCAATGTAGTTGGCCAGGGTATAGGACAAGGTAACTATGCAGGTGTGTGTGTGTGTGTGTGTGTGTGTGTGTGTGTGTGTGTGTGTGTGAGAGAGAGAGAGAGAGAGAGAGAGAGAGAGAGAGAGAGAACTTTGAAGGAGGAGGTCATTGTCTGAAAACTTAATAATGTTTTGTATCTTCTGTGTGTGTATATCAAACATGACACCTCAGGTACGCGGCAAGTTATATTGACTTTCCATTAGTTATATATCACTATGGACTTCTGTTTACCACACAAAATGATAAATGCAAATGTGAAAAATTAAAATGAAGCATGTAAGCTTGAAAGAATACTACCAAAATGCGGGTTGTTAATTTAATTAGTAAATGGGCACTGAAACTGAAAACTGTATTGAATTTATCACAGGTTTTTAAAACACCACAAAAGACAAGAAATCTTCATTTCACAGTGGAGAAAATTATGCAATACTGACCATGTAGAAGGCAATGCAGGTTTCTTAATTTCTAGCTTTTAATGAAAATATAATCAACAGTCTTAAGCGTGAAATAACCACAGAAATCAATGTGGGATGTACAATGAATGTATCCATTAGGACAGTGCAGAAAAATTTGGTATTAATGAGCTATGACAACTGAAGCATGTGTATTTGCTAACAACAAGACATCACCTGCAACATCTCTCCTGGGCTCATGACCATATCAGTTGGGTGCCAGGTTGAGATTCATTGGGAGAGTCCTTAGAAAATGGTACTATACACACATCCAACTCGATGAAATCACATCCTAAGGTAATCTTAACCGTCAACTTCTGTGCAACCTCATTGGTCAGGTAAACTCGCCCATGCCAATCTTGCATTGTACCTGACTGACTATACCACTGTCAATGGGTCTCTGGATACATTGCAACAATCCTCACTTCCTGGTAGTACCTTCCCTATCCCAGCCAGACTTCCATTAGCCCTCAACCATTCATAATCAATAATGGAGATATTACTTCCAGGGTCAATAAGTGCACACACAGGTGCCCTTCCCAAGTTCATGCACACAAGTGACAACGTCCCGGTGTTTAAAGCACAAAAGGTTTGCATCCGCATGGCAGCTTCCTATTTCCAGAAGCCCCTGCGGGTTCCCAGCGACAGCTATTTGTGCTGCCTGCTCCATGCAAAATTTTACAGTCCCCTATCAGTTGTTCCATACCACTGCATCTGAAACAAAACTAATCTCTATGCATATCCCTTTTTACACCACAGGAACTTGATCCCTGCCTTCCTGTACCCCTGCAAACCCTTCAGCTTTTTCCCATTTAGCACCAGTATGCTTAATATTCTCTATACTAATCACTAAACCATCTAAGTCCCCAAATGACTGTGGCTTATCAGCAAACATGATGTGCGACCTGTCCCCCAGTCTCATATCTTCCAGTACACTCTTTACCGTCTCTGTCTCAGACGCTTCCAGGCACAGAGCCACCCTAGCTAGCCCCCTGATTATTTGTTGTTCCTTTCTATTTATTTTCTGTTTTTTCTGCTGTCCCTCAGAAACCTTGGCATGGTTCTTAGAGCATGATGTTCAGTGTCAAAACATGTCAGGCTAAACTTGATTAAATTCTGGGCTTATTTATGGTCTTTTTTAAGATCTTTTTAATTCTGCCTGAGTGGTCTGTGAAATATGTTTTCATCATACTCGGCAAGTAATTCTTTGCTATAATCCTTATGTATTTTCATTATTAATTAATATAATTACTTGCTTTTGTTTATTATTAATAGCGTTACTTGCTTTTGTTTCTAATTGTGTAAATTGTAATTGGCAGCGAGTGCAGTCTAGCCATGGATTAGTGACAACAGTTGCCTATCAAATGGGCAAATCGGCTCAACCAGTTTATGCTTTGGAAGGTTCTGTGGCAGTAGCTGGAGCAGCTGTTAAGTGGCTGAAAAACAATATGAATCTAATAAGTACGTTTGCTGAGTCAGAGAAATTAGCCGATGAAGTAAAGACTACTGGTGATGTTTATTTTGTTCCTGCTTTTTCTGGGCTTTATGCACCTTATTGGAGAAAAGATGCTCGTGGGTAAGACATTATTTCAAAAATTTTAAACTGTAGAAGCATTAATATTTTATTTGTGATGGACATATTTTTGATAAAAATTAACTCTTCATGCTGGAAACGTAATCTCATTTATTGTGTGTTGAGAGAGAAAGCACATAAAGAGAGATTCTTGTATATCCTTGTCCATTGAGCACAATATTTCATCCACAACCATATTGCCCTCACCTTATCAGGCTGGTTGAAGCCATACATATGAGTACATTGCTTTTACATTTTTTCTCCCTTCCACAAAGCCTGAGTGTGTGTCAAATGCACAACATATCCACTAACTCACTGACTTTATCAAATGTCAGTTCATTGTTGTTATAGGTGTTTGCTTTCACTTACCAGTTAATATGATGATTAAAAAGCAGTCTTGATCACAAATTTCTTTTCATCGGAGTGACCGGTTTCAATCTTTAAGGTTCATCTTCAGATTCTGAAATAACACACGTACAGATAGAGGGATCTTTACAGTAACATATATACACTGAAATAAAATTGCAAACTACAAGTACACAGATGGCAGGTGGACTTCCATAGAGCAGGCTGTGCCGACCCACGTTGCTGAACTGACTGCTAAATGGATAGGCAGGGAATAGTCTTAAATAGCAATAGTCCCACTCACCGTCCTGTGTATGACATCAGTGTTAACCAATCGGAAGTACACTGTGTACTATTAGCATAAAATGTATTAAAATAGTCTATATTACTAAGAGCTGAAGAAGAGTTATAGTTAAAATACATCAAATACCAGAATGGCTAAGCCGTGTCTCCGCAATATCCTTTCTTTCAGGAGTGCTAGTTCTGCAAGGTTCGCAGGAGAGCTTCTGTTAAGTTTGGAAGGTAGGAGATGAGGTACTGGCAGAAGTAAAGCTGTGAGGACGGGGCGTGAGTCATGCTTGGGTAGCTCAGTTGGGTAGAGCACTTGCCCGCGAAAGGCAAAGGTCCTGAGTACGAGTCTCGATCCGGCACACAGTTTTAATCTGCCAGGAAGTTGCTATGAAAGAGCTGTCCGTCAGAAAAATAAACTGCAGTAAATAGTGTAGTCTAGGCTGCGTGTTATCCATTCCATAACATACGTGCTGTTAGCAAAGGTATATGAAATAGCTGTCAAAGGTTGCTATAGTGATAGAGAGAAGCTACTAGCAAAGATGATCTATATAGATGTTAATGGTTGGCGTAGAAATGTTAGTTAATGTAAGTGCAGCTTTCCAGGTCTTCGTATGTAGTAGTTGGAGTTGTAATTGATTAACTTGCCCTTATATCCAGGACCAGTTTAAAGGCCAAGTGACACACAACGCTGCTTGGGGCATCAACATGAGAGGGGCACCAGAGGCACCACAACTGTAAAATTTCTATGCAGGATGTATTGCAATTTGTGGCAGCCACTTGGGGCCCCAAGCTGAATGGGGTGCCCAAGTGTAAGATTTGTACACAATGTCTATCACGACTAGCTGTGAAAAACTGACAAAGGTGAAAGTGTGCAAGGGAAAATGAGGTGGGGGTTGCCAAATGATAAGTTGCTTCTGTGGAAAAGTGTTTTTGAACCATCCATGCTTATACATCAATTGTGTATATTGTGACACAGTCCCAGTAATTAGAAGTATGTGGCATAATCTTCATATGGTTGTAATTGATTCAGTATAACTCTGAGAGATGATGATCTCTGAACACAGCCCCTTGAAACAGCATTCTAAGCACTCTATCCATCTGTGTCATGTGCTGATTTTAAAATACAGGTCAGTTTGTCTTTCTCCTGTAAACCTTAAGGCCCACTGTGCCATCTGCTATCTTCTGTGCCATGATATGTAGAAAGACGATCTTCAATTCACTTCAGTTTTCATAGTGGAGTTGATCTTACGATTTATCAAGTTGATCTGTACAAGGAAATCATTCAGCATATTTCTTGCATGTTGCCATATAACAAACAGTGTAACGGAACAACGGGAAATCCAGAATGGACTAAACAATATTGTGAAAAGAAAAGTTGCTACTCACTATATAGCGTACATGTTGAGTCGCACTTAAGCACAACAGAAAGAAGCTATATTTGTTACAGTCGTTTTGTTGTGCATATCTGTGACTCAGCATCTACACTATATGGTGAGTAGCAACTTCCCTCTGCACAATATTGTTACAATGTAATGGAAGAAATATGTCAGGTTCCAACGGTACACATGGGCCACAACTGGTGAAAGTTGCTACTTCATTGCTCCTCTCTAAGTATATCCTCTTGAAAAGGAAGTAAGGAAGTTAGTAAGTAAATTGGTCAGTCAGAGCTTACCTGAAGAGGTTGGTAGTACTAACATCTAAATCCTGACATATTAACTCCAAGAAATCCTTGATGTCCTATCAAAAGAGCAGATGGCACAATTTACCAGTGGATGGAAAAATGGGAGATTTGTACAGACTTCAATTTTAAAGCCAACAGCTGTCATTCACTGTCACAGGGGAATGGAGTGGTCAGAAGCCTGTTACACAAGGCTTGTGCCCCCAGTGACAAAATGTCTCACTAAGGAACTGAGAAACCTAAAAGGCTTCTTTTGTGAAAATAGCTACACAGGACAACTGATTCAATGCACACTACACGGACACTGCAGCTGAAAGAAACAGAAGAGGAACTTGAGAAGGCTACTGTGTTTCTTCCATATGATTCGGCTTTTTTTTGGGGGGGTGGGGGGGGGGGGGGGCAGGGGAGAGTGGACTGGACCAATCACAAAGAGCTAGCAGATTACACAGTTGTTTCTGGCCTACTTACTTCCTTCAGTACAGCAAATACGCAGAGCAAAGTGTTCTCTCTGTTACATAGAAAGAATTACACATGTGAAGATTCTACCACTGACTGCAGAGTATTGGATTTGTGACATAAAAGAAATAATTTTGTCATAAGTGTGGGGCAAATCAATCAATTGTGACTGCTGTTGTAATGTTACCAAAGCTTTGGGCTTATTAAAAGGTGGAAAGAGATGCTCTGCAGCAACAGTCATCCAATTTGTGATGAAAGTCGAGCACAAGTGGGCATATACTTTAACACATCATCAGATGTTAATTTCAGTCAGAGCAACAATGGACCAGACATTTCAGGAAAGGGAGCATGGAGATCAAAACCTCATGCTTGGTAATAGCATTTAATCAATTAGTGTCACAATTTAATTTAATATTGGGTTTTACGATATGTGGGATCCAGCTGTAAGCCTGAGATTTATTCTCTCATCAATTCTTGGAGGAACTTAAGAGTAACAAATGGTGTATGTTCATGAAATTCCATTTTTATTGTTACTAATTTGACACTTTTTGCTTGACTAAAAAAACTTTTATCTCCTCATACTGTAAATATTCTCCTTTCTCTCTCTCTCTCTCTCTCTCTCTCTCTCTCTCTCTCTCTCTCTTATGTGTGCAGTATTAGTTTAGACATGCACCTCTGAAATTTTTCCAGAAAATACAGCTAACCAAATGAAGTAAAGTTATTCTTTACTCAAGTTAAAATATGATACACAACCCACTGCCTAAACAGTTTTCTCATCACTTTCATGTTGTTTATGTTGTATGTATATCTGACTGATTTTGAGTGTAGACCTTGATAGTTTTACTTTAATTTTCAGTTCAGCAACATTTTTTTTTTTGCTTACAGTGTTCAATTTGAACACACACACACACACACACACACACACACACACACACACACACACACAGTAATATTCTGTACAGGTACAGTGCAACTGATAATTTATTACTAAATCTGTATCATCTTGAACAGTTTTCAGTCCCAGGTTGGGTCTATTTGGAACATAAGCCCCACCATGTAGTCCTATTTTCCCACCCTGTTTCTTTTTTCAGTCTGGTCCAGTCCCTGACTTTTTTGTTTCAACACATTTGTCTACACCTTTCAGCCTTCTATTCCTTGCTCTTTCTCTTGGTTGTTCCCTTCGCATCCCCATTTCCTGTATATTCTTGAGAATCCTCTTGTTTTCCTTTCTCATTAAGTGCCCATACTATCCTAGCCTTGAGGTTTCTATCATGCTCTGCAGGGGTTCCTCTTTCATTATTTCTCTTACCATTTCACTCCTCATCCTGTCTCATTTGTTTACTCTTATCCTACTTCTGAGGTACTTAATTTCACATACCTGTAATCTGTTTACATGTCATTTCTTCATCATCCATGTTTCAGATGCATATGTTAGTATTGGGATGTAGTAAACTTCTTTACAGTACTTCCTTGTTTTTTTGTGGACTGTCTTTATTCCAAACCAGCCTCCTAACAATTTGCAGGAATACCTGTGCCTGTCTGCCATGTTCACTGATCCCTTTCTCATTTCTTCCATTTGCCTCCATCACACGTCCCAAGCACTTGACACTCTCTCTCTTCTTCAGTTGTTCACCTCCAGTCCTCATTCTAATTAGTCTATCTTTCTTTCTAGTTGTAACTATGATCTCTTATTGGTTCACATTAAATTTCGTTCCCTAATGTCTCACAGTTTCTTCCCAAGCATCCAACTCTTCCTGAATATCCTCCCACCTGTTTCCCCAGATCATCAAGTCATTCATGACACCATTGCTTGTCATATCTAGCTTTTTCTTCTACCTTGGTCATTATCTCATCCAAGACCACAATGAGGAGAGGTGACAATGCACTACCCTGTTTCACACCACTTGTGTGTTGGAACCAGTCTGTCCTTTCATTTCTGACTTTCTCACAACTCTGACTTCCACAGTACATATCCTCCATTCTGCTTGTCATCTCTTTCTCCACTCCCTTCTTTTCTAATGCTTACTAGACACTTTTTCTAAAGATGATATCAAGTGCATTTTCAGTATCGAGAAAAGCCATCACAAGGTCTACCCCAAATTCATAATGGTGCTTCTGGAGGTGCCTCATTGCAAATATGAGGTCAACTGTTGACGTCCCAGATTTGAGGCCATGCTGTTGGTCTCTCAAGTTGTACTTTACCCTTGTTTGGATTCAGCCCTCGAGGATGTTTTGATATACCTTGGCGGAGTCAACATTGTCAAAAGCTTTCTCCAAGTCTACAAATGCTAGAAACGTAGGTTTGCCTTTTCTTAATCTATCTTCTAAAATAAGTTGTAGGGTCAGTATTGCTTCATGTGTTCCAACATTTGTAAGGAATCCAAACTGATCTTTTCTGACGTCGGTTTCTATCAGTATTTCCATGTGTTTGTAAAAAATGTGTGTTAGTATTTTGGAGCCGTGACTTATTGAACTGATAGTTCAGTAATTTTCACACCAGTCATCATTTGCTTTCTTTGGGATTGGAATTATTATATTCTTCTTGAAGTTTGAGGGTATTTCACCTACATAAGTGATTTATCCAAGACATAGCAGGACTCTTCAAAAGCTGTAATATTTGCTGATGACACATGTATAGTGATGACTGGTCCAAATACATCCAATAACTTACAGGTACCAGAAGTAGAGATCAAAGGGCATACATTGAATGAGGCTTCATGCATAAGTTCTTGGGCATCCCAGAGGATAATGAACTGATAAGGCCCCAGCATGCAGATAAGTTAGCCAAAAAGCTCAGTTTTTGCCCACTTTGCACTCAGAAATATCTCGTTGTGTTTACTGCAGACAGGAATGCTAGCACACATTCACTCAGTTCTGTTCTATGGCCTAATCATCTGAAGCACTGCAACTAAAGTGAGAAAAAGTATTTATTCTTCAGAAGTGTGCAAAAAGAATATTGAGTAAAGGTGATAACCTAAAGTCTTGCAGGAGCCTTTTCATGAATACAGGGAGTCTTTCACTTGCATACTAATTTATATACTCCATAACGGTATTTGTCATCAATAACAAGAGTGAATTTTGAATGAATTCTGCACTTTACAACCATAATACTAGAACTAGAAACAATTTTCATGAAGATTACATCTCCCTCTCTAGGGTTCAGAATGGAGTTTTATGCTCTGGTGCTAAAGATGCCACTGGAAATCAGTCATGTTACTGAAGATCCCCTAATATTTATGAATACCTAATTAGCCACTCCTACAATTTATCAGGATACTGGGATCAACAATGTAAATTACATGTACTATAATACTAGCTGCTTACAATTAAAGTGTAGCTACTCGCAGAGATGCAGTGTGGGCTGTAATTATTGTATGACAGCAAAACTTGGTAGATGTTGTAATGCATTAATGTGAAACCAATTTACTCTTGGAAGAAAATTCCAGTTTTGGACATTAGATTCAAATCTGGCACTCTGAATGCAGGAAAGACATATAGTAGAAGTGTTTCCATGTGTAATGGATTAGTAACAGGACGTGAGCAGGAAAGGTCAAACTAGTGAACAAGCATGTTGATTTTACTATTAACTGCTGCTTACAAAATTTGTTCAGTATGAGCAGTGGGGGTGTTGATGGGATGCTGTACAGCACCAGATTTGTACCTGGTGGTCAAAATTGGAAGTAATTTTTTTTAGCATCAATCAGTTCAGGACTAATGCATTAGCACATCTGCCAAGTTTTGCTGCTATGCAATAGTTACAGCCCTCACTGCACCTTCATGAATAGCTGCACTTTAATTATAACCTCCTGGCATTTGTAATAGAGCTTGAATCTTCTAGTATATATGCAACTGATAGTGGTCTGTGTAAATTTATACAGAAGCTTTCTTTGAAGTATTAGAGGGACTGCAACTGAGTAGTATAGGAGGAGTATCAGTACCCCCTTTTTTATTTTTTTATTTTTTATTTTATTTTATTTATTTATTTTTAAATTGTCAGTTTGAAGGATTGGCATAATTTTGTTTTAGTATACTTTACAAAAATAGCCAGCAGGGTTGCTTCTAGCTGTCATACATAACTTCATTTGTTCCACATCCATGAAGACTCTCCTTCATGATGCAATGTATGCAACACAGCGTGTGGATGAATGAATGAAGATGAATACAACAGATGAGAATACAAATAACATCTCTGAAAGATTTGTCCACATTCAGGGTTTTGATGTTTTCAGACACACCTAAGGCATATCTTCCATGTTTAACTGTGTGTCTCTTTTTCCACTTACAGTTCTAAGATATGAAAATACTTTGTACCTTACAGTTACTTCAAAAGCCAGCTATCGGCTGCACTGTCAGTGCTTTCTTGCAAACACACTATGCCATAGTGAAGTTTCTTACATTTCTGTGCAGTCATTTAAGGTCATCTTACCACAGAATAGTATCTTGTTACTTTCCTTTTGTCTCTTTCAGAAGTTTTTGTTCCAGGTTAATTGTTTAATATGTTTCAAATCAAATAAATTTGATATAATGAGACCTAATGTTTTACCTAAGAAAAGAAAATTTACAGATCAGTGGTTTTCTTACATATGACTTGGGCAATGGTCTCTGGGGATGAGATTTTAGTTTGTGTAAATCTTATGTGTGAGGTCAGGTTTTTATGTATAACAGAAAACTATAAAAAACTATTTTGACTTTTTTGATATCCTTAAGGACAGTTTTACTTGCGACCTGTGGAAGGAATGTTAGCATATCAGATCTTCATAAATATGTAGCATGTAATTTTTTTCTGACAATATTCGACATCCTTGAAGATCTTCAGGGTTGTTTTGTGGAATGATTGTGTACCTAAGCTGTTATAACTGTGAATGACAGTTCCAATTCTCAGTAATTGATATAATGCGGAATGTTTTCAATATCAAACTATTTTACGCGGCCCAGTAATAGATTTAGATGTGGTTAACAGTCAGTGGTACTGTATCAACAAATCCACACCATAGTAAGCAGGTTATTTAACTGTGGAAACCAATTTTTAAAATTATTCAGTTTAGTTTATCCTGATTCTAAATACTTTCATTCACTCACTGATATATTTAGAGGATTCATGCAGTATATTGTGATATTTCATTTTGACAGCATCCTGTGTGGATTGACGCAGTTTACTACAAAGTGCCATATTATTCGAGCTTGTTTGGAGGCTGTCTGTTTCCAGACACGAGACATATTAGAAGCAATGAAAAAAGATTGTGGATTTCCTCTGAGGAAACTGAAAGCTGATGGAACAATGACACAAAATGATTTGCTTATGCAGCTTCAGGCTGATATTTGTGGAATCCCTGTTGGTATGTACATGATATTTTTAAATGTATTTTCCATCTTCTGTCAAAATGATGGCATCTTAGCAGATTTTATTCTGTCCTTAAAAACCATTTTAAGTGAAATGTGTAACAATGTTTTTCTAGGGCTTGTAAATTTTCTCTGAACTTTACACCCAGGCATAATGTCACTTGATTGGGCATCAAATACCTCTTTGTGGGGTTGTTAATTAATTTGAAACTGGAAGTAAGATGACAGTACAAATATGCTGCTGTTGATATTCTTTATATTCTGCTTCAGTTTGTCCTCTAATAAGATTGCAATTAGACCACAGTATTTCAGTGTGTTCAAAATTTCCCTTTGAGAAACTGAGATACTCCTTTGGCTCGAGATCTACTTATTTATAATTTCTTGTTCAGTAGTTGTTGCGTAGCATTTTTTATGGAGGCTTAAATTTACCTATGAAAGCCACAACAAAGAAATTTTTTTTGTAAATAACTAACTAGAACAGCTACGTAATTCTGCTTGCTTTGCCAGATTTTATGTTGCTAAAAGCTGGCTTCAGCATTTTGAAGATGGGATTTATAAAATGTTCACAGTAGCCTCATGGTTATAGACTGGTATTTCAGTGTTGGGTTGTTGATGAAATGTGATACAGAGTTATTCCTTGATATTGTAAAATGATCCATTCCTTCATATATTAGCTACACTAGTAACAATGTATAGTGCTTGGATTGTTTAAATGTTAGTCCCATTTTCTACTCTGATGAAGAGAAGTGGGAAAAAAACAAAAAAGAGAAACATAAATGCACACTGTTATGGCACTGAAAAATATTTGCCAGATGTTAAATAAATTTGATGTCACTTAATTTTGCTATGACCTAATGTGTAGATAATTGATATTTGTACAGTATTTTTACACTGGGAAGTAAGTTTGTAACTGAATGTGGATACTGGCATGGTGATAGATGATATGATATTATAGCTCAAAAGGAGAATGATCGCTTAACACTGTGTCCTAATTTGTAAAGTAGAAACTTGCACTGGTTGTTCTTACCATATTTTCAGCTATAATAGTAACTCAAAGGTAGTTAATGGAAAAAAACTTGCTTAATGTGGTATTTAATACTTATGCTATTTAATTAATATGTATGTCAATAAAGAATTTTATTGTTTACAATACTGTTTTCTAAACAAGGAAATATTGGTCAAGAGTTCATAGAGGTTTTTCAGGAAGCTGCCTGATTATTTTACAAAAAAAATTAATAATGAGCATACATTTGGTCCTATGTACAGTTACCATGTTCGAAGATCTTTTCTGAAACTATTGTCTACTGTATGCAATAAATTTTGAATCACAATAATTGATGCTGACTTTGGACCAAGTAGACTGTAGCTCATATCTTTTTGCCACCTTTCCCCCCTGAGAGCTTAGCAATGATGCTTCCTTAAACTTTGATAGTGCACAGGTTGGAGAAAAGAAGTTTGTGCTTCATAACTTCCTTGCACTGTTTGTTTTAGATTTAAGTTTGTTCTTCCATGTTTTCATCAAATAATTTGTGAATGGGGTCAGGGGGGGGGGGGGAGGGGGGTTGTCAGTGGCACCCTAAAATAGTATAGCATTGTCTGGATTGCCCTGATGATTTTGCAGAATTTGGAACATGATCAATAGATTTCCAGTTTTCCTCAGAGTATGCCCTCAACCTTGGTCTTCCAAGCTCTTGAAAAATGTTATACATGGGAATAACTCCACCACTTGTCCCTAAGTGCCTCATCTGATCTCCTCTTTTGATTCTACTGTAAAGTGTTGTATTTGAAAATAAAACCTCTTTGGAATTATGTATTGAAAGCACCATTCAACTGAAGTCCAGATAAAAACATCAAGTATTTTGTTCCCAAATTTCTATTTGAACACACTCTGCATCATCTTCAGTCATCTGCATCACCACCACCTTCTAAGAAATCAGTATAACCATCTTCACAGAATACACACAAAAGAAATATCTTCGTTGATCACACCACACCTTACCATGTTGATGAAACTGAGTGCATAGCAGAACACGGTCACCGTTAAAACCCACATATCAAAAGGAAATATACAAGCTTCTTATTCAGTATGTTCAACTATGTATCAATATATGTAAAAACAAAGATGATATGACTTACCAAACGAAAGCGCTGGCAGGTCGATAGACACACAAACATACACACAAAATTCTAGCTTTCGCAACCAATGGTTGCCTCGTCAGGAAAGAGGGAAGGAGAGGGAAAGACGAAAGGATGTGGGTTTTAAGGGAGAGGGTAAGGAGTCATTCCAATCCCGGGAGCGGAAAGACTTACCATAGGGGGAAAAAAGGACGGGTATACACTCGCGCGCACCCACACATATCCATCCACACATATACAGACACAAGCTTGTGCACCACATGCTGATAACAATTAGTTCCATGTGTGTCGTTCGAAAGCACCATTTATCATATATGTTTGGTCCTTTTGTATCAATGTTCTTGTCTTTGAACTTAACCAAACATTTAGTAGGTAAATAACTCAAAATAGCCTCTTGTATGTTAGCCCTTTTTTCCATCAACCCCTTCAACTGACTGACTATATTGTGCTGCATTTGTTGTATTTTAGTTACATGAATTTAACCTCATTGTGATGCCAGTATGACTTAAATCTCTATGTATAAAGCAAACTGATGTATAAAGCAAACTGAGTTATATATTAATTGTTTTCTTCTCCATATTATGCCAAATCAGTATAAGTTACAGTGATTGTTGGCATTAAATCCAGATAAATTTTTTGTGCCAGGAACACAGAGGTAAAAAATTTTTTATGGATGACTTCTAGTAATATTTCTAAGAGAAATTATTACCCATGTGCAGCATGTTAAATAGATTTTGTGTAAAATTGTGCTGCATAATGAAATCAAAAGAGAAATTTAGGAATGAAATGGAGTAGATTGTGACATTCTGCTGGTCACAATGATAGATGGCATGTTAAAACCCAAACTGTCCTTGTTTTATTTTTTGAGAAATGATCTAAACTATTTCATGATTTTACATGCTAGAACTGGGACAAATCTTTCTTCCAGCTTGAGATTCTTCTGTCCACATCTACCTCAGTGTCAGTTAAAACACAACCTAAAAATAAAGTCTGAAGCATGGATACACAAAACAGAATATATGGTTTTTATGTGTCATCTGTACAATTCATTGACAGTTTTTGGAGTAATTGAACAAGTCGACATGTTATGACAGCTGTTGCAGAAATACATGACCTGACCTGCAGACAGCAGGTGTTGTTTCAAATAAATGATTATAGCTTTATGAAGCCTAAGTTTGAAGTTTGATGATGCTATATTGTGTAGTATTTGTTTGGCAGATCTCAGTGAATTTATAAACATGGATGAAACTAGTCATCCTTATTGAATACTTTGTTTTGAAAAGTAGTCCAACTGATATTAAATCTGAGCTAGATTCTACTCGGTGGAGAGTCCACTCCTTTGTTTACAGTAGTAAAATATTGGATGGCAGTGTTTAAGTGAGGCCAACACGAACATCTTAGTCTACCAAATGAGTTAATCACCACAGAAACGTTGAAGAAAATCCACAAAATGTTATTAGGCAACTGTCACCTGGAAGCGTGTGAGCTAGCAGAAATTTTAGATGTTTCAAGAAGTACTGTAAACATATTGTCTGAAAATTTGGACATAAGAGAGCTATGCCTGAGGTGGGTACTGTGTTTACTCACAATGAAACAAAAACACCATCTTGAGGATGATTCAGTTTTGTGTCTGGCAATGTTTCAAAGCCGTAAGGCTGAATTTTTGCATCAGTGTAAACATGGATGAAACCTGAGTCCATGACTTGACACCTGAGATGAAGGAACAGTCAAAACAGTGGACTGAAAGCAGAGAATTGGCTCCAAAGAAGGCAAATATAGTTCCAACTGCAGGCAAGGTCATGGCATCAGTTTTTTTTGGGATTCGCATGGGACAGTTTTCGTTGAGTATCTTAAAAAAAGAGTATTATTTGAACTTACTTCAGCATCTGAGATATTCTGAGATATCTATTCTCCCTAAGTCATTCACATGGTACTACTTGTGCTAGTTTGAGAGACCGTATCGTTACTAGAAAGCAAAGAAGTGAAGTGGATTGTGATGAGCCAAAGCTTTCAGTGGAACAGAAATTAAATAATGTGTTACCAGGTGGAAAGCATCAGATTATAAGAAATAAATGGAATGATTTAGCCATACAGAGAGGTAGGGACTGTTACAGAAAAATCACATACATAGTATTTTGAGTTTACACAGGGAAAATTTACAAATGTAAGCTAGCATTAAGCATCATTAGACTGTCGTGCAAAATTCTTTTGGTTATAGAAGAGGGAGCATGAGCCAGTGCTGAAAATACACAGTTGTGCATACTACATACAGATGTTGCCAGTCTGGATGTTAACCTAGTTTATGCAGCTTCTTCTCAAGATAACTTGGATTTAATTTTTCATATTTCTTAAAGAATGGGTTGGTGCTCATTGGAAACAGTTTAAATACTGACAAATCATGCATTCTATAAATGAGATTATTTGTTCTGGAATTGAAATGAAATTACAGACAGGGGACTTTTAAAAATGTTAGTGAAGTTTATAAAAAGCAGATTGGTTACCTCACTACATCCAATTATATTATGAGAATTCAAAGTTCTATTAGTCTAGGGCTTCTTTATTTTAGTTATCTTATAATGTTTCAACATTCTACTGCAACAATGACGTATTCTTTGGTATGCAAAACATTATAATTATAAATAATGTAATTTATCATGGTATTTATTTTTCTCTAAATGATTCAACTTTTTGGAAACAATTATCCTCTTGTTGAGTTTCTGAATTCTGGGTTAACTGAAAAAGGAAAAGAAATTAAGACTTCATCATTTTCCACACTGGCTCTGTTTATGATGGCCATCAATTTATTTAGCATCAATAAAACAGACAAAGTAGGAAAGTTGTACATCATTTAACCTGCTTGTCTCAGATGCAAGGCATGAAATACATAGTTCTTATATTGATATTAATAATTACTAATTGCATCCATTTTCATTTACATCCATTATTCCACGAAAATTCCAGCTACTTAGCAGCTGTTGTAGTATCAGTATATGATCATTTATTTACTTGAATGATTTAGATGACTTTTCGCTGTAGTATTTAGTAGCACTTTTGTTTGATAGTATGGAAATGAGTTGATCGCTGCCCCAACAAGCATGAAGACAGATTGTTCCAGTACCTGAATCATGGAGCATTTAATGATCAGTATCTTCAATTGAAACTAAAGGATTGGCAGTGAGTAGAGGTGGTGCATGCTGTTTCTGCTTACTATTTGACATTTTGAAGTGAATCTGCTGTCATTATGGTATAAATATGATAACAGCAATACTCTGTGAAGAAATGGGTGTAATCTTATGAAGATGATTAAATCTGTGAAGTTTGATATATCATTCAGGGATACACATTTAAAATTATACTTTATTTGTCGGAGTTTTATCTAAATTTAATGTTGCGGTGCTAAATATACTTCCTGTTAAAGCTGTCCAATTTCAAGATATAAGTCTGAATGATACATGATAGTATGATGAGGGAGGTAATAAATGCAAAAATTGCTGCAGAACTTTCTGCAACCTATAATTATTTCATTTTTTCCCCTTAACACAGCCTTCTAATTCTTTGATTTAGTACCATACTATTAAGTTATTTTATGGGATATTAACTGAATTTTCTGTTGGTTATTGACAGAACAAGTCAATAATATGAAGTAGAAAAACCTTTCCTGGTTTTCTGAAACAACAAAAGGAAATTGTGGGATACTTTATTGATTTGAAAGATCCTTCATGACATGCCAAATTACAGGTATTTTCCTGCCAGAGCTATACTACACATGGAACATTTATTGACATGTTTGCACAGCTATAATCACCTAAACACAAAGAGAATTAAGTATAAGGAAGGACAACCACTTGTTGCGTAAAATAAATGTAGTTCAGAGATTAAGTGTATAAAAAAATTGTTAATGTCTGTAATGCACTTTCAATTTAGAGGATCACTCGCACTCCTACACCTTCCCTACCTCCCCCTCCTCTCCTTACCTCCCTGTCCTCCTTTCTATCTTCACCTCACCCTATCTACACCCGTCCCCATCACTGCCTCTCTGTCACTATCTTCCTTCTCTCCCTCCCCATCTCACTCCCCGTCCCTCCATAAATACATACGTAACTCCCCTCAATCCACCCTCTACCTACCTACCCACCCACCCACCCACCCACCCACCCACCCACCTATCCACCCACCTACCTACCCATGCCCCTCCCCCTCATCCTCACCACCTTCTCTCCTCCAACTCAGTAGCTCTCTCTTGGCCTTCACAAGCTCCCTGTTACCTGCCCCCCCACAAGCTCCCTGTCACCCTCATGCCCCCGCCCCCCCCCCAAATCATTAGCTCCCTGTTACCCTCAGCCCCCCCCCCCCACCATCACTAACTCCCTCTCACACCCCCTCCATCCCACCTCACTAGCTCTCTCTTCTGTTCACACTCTTCCCCCTTCGCTTACCCCTGTTCTTCTCCACACTGGACACTGGACTCTTATTTAGGAGGACGGTGGTTACGATTTACCAAAATCACTTAAGGCAAATGTTGAGAGTATTCATTTGAAAGCACATGTACTCTTCCAATCCAAGCTTGTGCTCCACCTCCAGTAATCTTGTCAGTGATGATACTGTAAAACCTATAACTCCTTCCTTTTCCTCCCCTTCTCCCCTCCCGTCCTCTGCCCCTCATCCTCCATCCCTCCCCCTCCTGCCCCTCCCCGTCCCTTGTACCCTTTCCTGTTACACTCAAGCGAGAGGAAAACAACTGTGTATTTGTCTCTGTCTTGTTTTCATGTTCCTTACACAAGATGTACATTGGTGGCTATAGGATAGTACTGCAGTCAGTTGCAAATGCCAGTTACCTAAACTTCCTCAATAGTGTTTTGCATAAAAAAATGTCGTCATCCTTCAGAGATACCCATTTGAGTACGTGGAGCATTTCTGTAATATCTGCATGTTGATAAAACCTACTAGTAAAAAATGTAGCTGCATGCCATCGAATTGTTTCGATATCTTACTTCAACCTGACCTGGTGGGGATCCCAAAGTCTTGAGCAGTACTCAGTAATGGGTTGCACATGTGTTCTGTACATGGTCTCCTATATAAATGAGCTACACATACCTAGAAGTGACCATTTGCTACCACCCTTACACGCTGTCCCACTTTGTACTGCTTTGCAGTGTTACACCTTGGTATTTAATCAATGTATGTCAGGCAGCACACCACTGATACTGTATTCAAAGATTATGGAATTATTTCTTGTACTCGTCATCAACAACTTAAATTTTTCTAAATTTATAACAAGGTCCATTCATCACACTCACCCTGTCTGTCAGATCATTCGTGTATGTTACACTTCCCAGAGGGACTCTCGACAATACTCTTGTCTCTGATGAACAGGGTAGATGCTGACTGTCCCTAGACAACATACTTCCTTCAGAAGTCTTTGAACCATTCTCATATCTGAGAACCTGTTCTGCATGCTCAGACCTTCACTAAAAATCTACAGTGGGGGTCTACGTTAAATGCTTTCCAGAAATTTAGGAAATTTGAATCTGCCTATTGCCCTTCATCCATGGTTCACCAGATATTGTGAGAGAAAATTGCAAGTAGAGTTTTGCATGAGTGATACTTTCTAAATCTGATTTGTGGACAGAAACATTCCGTCTCATGAAGGTTATTACATTTGAACTTGGAATGTGCTCAAGAATTCTGTGGCAAACCAACATTTAGGATATTGATCTGTATATTTGCAGGTCTATTTGTTTTGCATTCTTACATACAAGTCACCTGCAATTTTTTCCCTGTCACTAGGGTCTTTGTGCTGGGTAAGAGATTTATGATAAACGCAAGCTAAGTAAGGAGTCAATGCCAAAGAGTACTTTGAGGAAAACCAAACTAGGGATTCCATCTGGACCTGATGACTTATTTGTTCTCGACTCTTTCAGTTGCTTCACTGTAACAGGGATGCCTATCACTAAGTCCTCCACGTGGGAGTCCGTCAGCAGTCAACCACAGGCACTTTAGTATGATCTTGTGTGAATGAGTGCTTATAAAAACAAGGTTTGAAGTTTCAGCTTTCCTTTTGAGGTGTTCCACAGCCATACCAGATTGGTCAACAAGTAACTGAACAGAAGTCTTTGACCCGCTTAGCGAATTTACATAGGACCAGAATTTCCTCAAGTTTTTGGGAGATCCTTTTCTAGTATGTCAGTGGATGTTGTTGCATGCTTTGATCTTTATATAGGCACAGGAATTTCTAATAACTTCTGCCTGTCAACATTTCTGAATTCTTTTTTGAACTGAGATTGCAACTACTCTGCTTCCTCAGAATTTTATTAATTTTGGTATTGAACTGCAATGGGTCTTTTCTGTCCTTCATCTACTTAATTTGCACGTACTATGCATCTCTAGAGCACAATTCACAATTGATTTAAAATTTGCCCATACCCCCATGTCCATCATATGGGAACTAAATTCAGTCCAGTCATTGTCTAAGTAGGATGCTAACAACTGCTTGTCTGCTCTTTCCAGGATAAAAGCTCTCCCGCCCTTCTTGATGGTTTTATCATTGTTAGTAACCCTTGTCACTACATCATCTCAGTCAGTAATACCAACATAATAAGATAAGGATATTTATATTGTATGTGGGTTGTCGAACTAGCTGCTCAAGATGGTTTTTGGTAAATGTGTTCTGAACTACTTCACAAGATTGTCTACCCTTACCACCTTCACTGAATCCATAGAAGTCCCAGTCTATACTTTGTAGGTTAAAATCACCTCCAGCTTTTATGGCATGGTCGAGATGCTTCCGCACTACTTAAACTTAGTTCTCATTTGTGGCAATTGAACAAGCTTCACAGAAATTCCTCTCTCTGAAATATGACAATCTTTTTTATCTACATGCAGTTAAAAATAAAGGCTGCTTTTGTGTAACTGAACTCTTTTTCATAAATTAATGGAAATATTGTTATTTCAGCTGTTTAAATTTCCTTCAGTTTTTTAGTAACTGGAATTCTTATAAAACTGAATTTGTTTTTCTAATATATTTGTGGATGGTATTCCTCCATTTTTGCTACAGATATTAAACATGATTTTCACAGAACACTGTGTGCATGTTGGAAGAAAGAACACTGAATTGCCTAATGTGATCCATGATTGGTTAGCATTTATGCAAGTTATATCATGAAAAGAAACGTAGGAATTAAGGATGTTACTGGTGAAGTTAGGCATTTTTGTAGCTAGACAGACATCAGATACTTCAGACATAATTGAAATGTCAGGAGAAAGTAGCAAAACAACTGAGAAAGTAGTGACACATCTTGTATCATGTGATTAATACAGTAAATATTGCCACTGTTTGACTGTGTAAAGTGCCACTGCTACACAGTAAACATACATGTTAGCTCTCTAGTTGTCAGCAGAACACAGAATTTTTAAACAGACATTTTTACAGATAGGAATGAACTTAATCAGATTAACAGAAAAATGAAATAGACAGATTGAAAATGGTCATTTTAATGGTAGTGGTGTCTGAGTATGTGTTTGCAGGAGAAAAGGATAAAGAAATAGCTGGGTGTGTTTCTGATAGCCTGAGCACTGGATTTAAAGCATTTATTTAGCTGAACTTAGACTTACAGATATTAACAATATTTCATCAAGTGTTGAAACTAAAGATAATTGCCCATCTGTGAACCACTGATAAGCAATAAATCTGCAGTTTAACTGGTGCAGCAAAATTTTCTCATTGTTCTCTCCTCTAAAACTGACACCACTACACAAGTGCACAAAGATGGACTTAATTTCCTATTTTACCTTTTTTATATTACACTGAATCAATTTACAGAGGAGGTTGTAAGAAATACGAGAACTGTAGAACTCCTTTGAGTAAATTGAACAATCAAACTGTGTTATATTACCAGTTTGTCACATTTAGCACCGAAGTTTTTACTTGTGGGATTACTTATTTAAAAAAGTAATATAAGTTCACTCCATTATGAACTTCAGAATTAACCAGTGTTCAAATATCTTTTTAAAACATTCTTCATTTTCATTATGTGTTCTAATCTGCTGTAGAGCTCCATGGTTAGTACACAATACTTCTAAAGGTAAAGGCTAGAAGCAAATAAATTGGAAAATTTTGATAGCCAAATTTTGTGTATCACTGAACACTGGTGCAAAGGGAAGGAAATTGAACACATTGCATTAGCCTCATTTGACCTTGCATGTTACTATAGCAGAATCTCAATGAATGGTGGAGGTTCATGTATCTATGTAAAAAAAGGTATGTCATTTAAAGTTAGATATGATCTTTTAGATCTAGGTGAGGACAAACATTTCGAACTTTCCGCTGTTGAAATAATAGGACCTGGCATAGCAAAAAAGTTAGTCATATTTTGTGTGTACCGCTCTCCCAGTGGAGACATTGATATATTCTTCTCAAAACTGAATCAAAGCTTCGACAAGGTTTCTGGACCAAAAGCAAATGTAATTATCTGTGGTGACTTAAATATTAATATGATGAAGCCTGATAAGGCTAGCAACATATATGTGAATATTCTAAGCCGTTATGGAATATCCTCCCTTGTTAATTGTCCAACTAGAATAACAAAAGAATCCTCCTCATCTATAGATCTTGTAGCTACAGATATTGATTGTAAAAAATGTCATATTGTTGTCCAAAACCTGGGCCTATCAGACCAGCTCTGCCAGATCTTAACAACTAACATTCATGTAGAAACTCCTCCTAAACTTTGTACATACAAAAGAATGTTTTCCAGATCAGCCCTGTATCAGTTTAAATCCCAGCTAGAATATGAAGATTGGAGGGAAGTCTATGCAGAAACCAATGCAAATCAGAAATTTATCAAGTTCATGTCAATTTTTAAACTCAGATTTGAAGAGATGTTTCCCAAACCTCTTTATCAAATTAAAACTACAAAGAGAAATCAATGGGTGACTACAGGTATCAAAAAATCCTCAGAAACTCTTAGATATCTCAACTCCATAAAAAATAATCAATCTAACCCAGAAGTTCTGCAATTCTACAAAAAGCACAGGAAAATATACAGAAAGGTGTTGCTAGCCGCAAAAAAACTTTCAAACAACAAAATATTACTTGAAGCTGAAAACAAGAGCAAAGCAGCCTGGAACATCGTCAAACAGGAAACATCTAACTCTGCTAAAAAGGACCTCAATTCACATATTAAAAACAAAGATGTACCAGTAGGTAACCCCAAAAAATTAGCTGATTTTGTAAACTCATATTTCAGTAGTATTGCAAAAAAATTACAGCAGAAATTTCCAGATACGTATGATTTACCTACTCAGAACCAGCCAACAAACTCAATGGTGCTCTTGCCAACTACAGAAAGGGAAGTGGCACTAGTAGTACACCAACTAAAAAATAAAACTTCAGTAGGACTTGATGAAATCCAAAAATCTCAACATGTACAACACAAACAGCCTAATACATGACCATGAAACAAGAGCTTGTCACCAACTCCATCTAGATAGAAAGAACAAGGCAAAGACACAAAAAAGTATATTTTATAATGGGATAAAACTGTATAACAAATTACCACAAGAAATTAAAGAAATAAATGAGCCCCTCACTTTCAGACAAAAGCTTAAAACCTTTTTAGTAAGTAAAAGTTGTTATACTGTAAAAGAATATTTAACATAGATGTAGATTATTAGCAACATATGACATTATCACCAAAATATTATGTAAATATAAATGTGTGTATGACTAGTTATAAAAATTACACAAAATATGAGAAACCTGTTTCATTGTAAATGTAAATGTGTGCTCATGTGTTGTAAACTGACGACATCCATACAATATTTATTGTTCCACAGACGAATAAATAAATAAATAAATATATCTAAAAAGAAAGATGATGAGACTTACCAAACAAAAGCGCTGGCAGGTCGATAGACACACAAACAAACACAAATATACACACAAAATACTAGCTTTCGCAACCAACGGTTGCTTCGTCAGGAAAGAGGGAAGGAGAGGGAAAGATGAAAGGATGTGGGTTTTAAGGGAGAGGGTAAGGAGTCATTCCAATCCCGGGAGCGGAAAGACTTACCTTAGGGGGAAAAAAGGACAGGTATACACTCGCGCACACACACACATATCCATCCACACATACAGACACAAGCAGACATATTTAAAGACCAATAAATAAATAAATTGACAATAATTGTTTGGAATATAAATGAGATGCATCAGTTGTTTTGTATCTGATATACCCTTTACATTATTTTAATGTTCTACTTCCCTCATTATCTGAGGAAAAATTTCCCAAATCTGGAAAATTTTACTATTTGTGTCAGTATGTGTTGAGGATAATTCGATGAGGTTACTTTGTAATATGCAGTGAACTGACCCCAGTGGCTTATTTTCCTGCATTTTATGTTAATTATTGCAGTTCTGTAGCATACTTTATGTATGTGTTTCTATTGTTTTATGACACATTAGAAATAAATAAATAAATAAATAATGCATGATGTGCTGTGAAGTGCACTTGGCTTGGCAAATCCATCAAACCTTTGGATGGAGACTCATGAGATTGCCTACTTTGACTGTATAAGGCAATACAACAGTTCAGACATAACTAGTATATATTGTAACCAGTCATGAATTATGTCCTTTGTACACATTTCAAGGTGTAATACCTCAACATGATCTGCACATTTCCAACATGGTCTGATATGGCATTGATGTGATTGTGAGTAATATTATGGTGTTATAGTGATAAGTACTAATAACAACAAATGAATAAATAAATAGTAGTAAATCAAGGATGGAATGTAACAATATTATGAAGGAATAGTTGCTGCTCATCATATAGCATATACATTGCTATATTCAGGAAGTACAATTTCAGTGGTTTCTTACATAGCAGAGATACTAAGTCGCTGATAGGCACCACAAAAAGGCTGCTGGAAAGTGAGCTTTTGGCCAACAAGGCATTGTCAAAAATGAACAACATATGCTCACACATGCGTGCAAATGCAAGTCACACACACATGACTACAATCTCTGGTAGCTGAAGCCAGACTTCAGTCTGGCCAAAAGATCACTTTCCAACAGTCTTTTTGCTGTCTATCTGCAACTCAGCATCTCCGCTATCTATTGAGTGGCAACTATCCTTTTCATAATATTAATAAATAAATAGTTGAAGATATAACAAAGTTTCTTTAATTTGTAATATAAACACCATTGCAAATTTCATCAAAATTTTGAGGGAACATTATGTTGTTATTTTCAGTGGCTTTGTACTTTATTACATATTTACAAAACACTTGTATAACAATGTTTAGTGTCCCAACCAAAACAAGAAGCTTAGGAATGTATCAAATGAAATAAACCCCTGTGAAATTTTACAAATTGATCCAATGACATAACTTTATATTTGGACTGTGAACCAACTGTTGTTTGTTGCAAAACAATTTCTCTGAAATTGTTGACATTCAATTATTAATGCTAGAGCATGGTAAATAATTGTAATGGACAAAATAAGTAGTTGTTACATGTCATGTAAGAAGACTTCTTGTAACTTAAAAAAACTAAAATGAGAATGTCACCTGCACTACTTAAAATTAGAGACACTTAATACATTCTTTTTAATGACACACTTATTAAATTTTTTGTAGACGGTATCCACATTTCAGTGTTACAAGGAAACAGTCCCTTTATAATAGTCTCTGTGTGCATTGATGTTTCCTTTCATTTCACAAATCCATATTTAACAAAACACTATATTGTGTGTTCCGTTTGATACACTTTATTGCTATTATATGATGATTAGTTGCTCTTTCCCCATGTCTGATAGTATTTTTTTTGGGGGGGGGGGGCTTGAAGGGGGTGAGAGAGAGAGAAAAGGGGGGGAGGAATTGTTTAATGGACATATCACTTCAAGCCCAGGAAGAAATCTAAAGTATTTGTCTTTTCTCATCGTTCTTGACTTCTTTGGTATTCCTGTAGTTCATGTTCCACATCTATACATTGCTATATTCAGGAAGTACAATTTCAGTGGTTTCTTACATAATTATGTTTCAATATGTGATATCAATAAATTTCATTCGGTGAAGAATGCTTGATTTTTCTGGCATCAGTGTGTTTGCTGACACCAGGATCTGTAATTTTGTGTCTTATATAGCAGAATTCATTCACTTCTAGACTGTTGTTTCTGATTCATTACAAAGGTTATTTTATTTTCCATTAAATTTCATCACATTCTGTCTGTTATTTATCCTTACACAAGATTCTGTACTGAACAGGTGCCCATACCATTTAACATTTACTATAAACCTTCATAATTTCAATCAGAGAGGCTATGTGTCTGTGAACCTTAATGTTTCTATTGAATTGTTAGCTCTGTTCTGAGACTTATTTTACTTCCTTCATTGTCTCTCTCTAACATACAAAGCAACACAGTGGCAAAAACTTACATTACCAAGTGCAAGGTCAGAATTACTTCTATGGTACTTCCACTTTTTCTGAAGGCACGCTGATGTTTGTCTGGTAATGTTAAATTTATCTCGGTATTATTCTAGTCAGAAGTGGAATGTCAAACTGATTATCCAATAGCTTTCACCTTTACTTATTTGTCTTCTTAGGCAGTGCACCCACCAACATAATGTGACAAGTGATGTCATGTCTGCCACAGCAGATACACAGAAACGGTGTGCCAGTCGCATGACATGATGCCAGTAGAAGTAATGTGGCACTGTGGCACCTTGGCACCTTCAGATAGTGGTGTTTTGCCTTTACTCAGTTTAATTAATTTTTTTAGCTAGATAACATAAAGCTACAGCCATCTCTGTAGTTAAGATTCTAAGTAAAACTTTTACTCCTTGCACAAAAATTAAAAACCATCATTTTCGGATTTGCATATGCTCTTTGCTATACAACCTTTTGCATTCAATTTTGGGGAGCCTATCGATAAAATTTTTTGATTGTTTCACACCTTACAGTCTGATACAACTGGATAATGAACTGGCTCTCTTTTTGATATTCCTTATAGTTAATTAGATATTTCAAATTTTATCAAGTACCAAACATAATTTGAAAAGCTTGCAGTGCAAAATGTAATCGCTGGCCAGTTTACATTTGGTGCATTTTAGGTCCTTTCTTGCCACACACAAAATGTAGGTAATGTATCAAAACTGTCTTAACCATACCTCTTTTCAGTTCTGAGTAAATCAGTGATACATATTAATATTTGACTGGGACAAGCTACGATTTGCCACACTTCACATTATGACTGCATGTTCATGTGGAGTTATGGCTCGTATTTCGCATTCATACATAGTTTATGAGATCAGTTACATTTTAAGTTAACATTGCATTAAGAATTGTTTTCATTGTAAAACTAGAGGTACACAATCACAAATTAGCTTAGTTAACTACGGGCTGTATACATCAATTTTTCCCATTTGCACTAAGTTTTAGCCACAAAACATTCAATAATTGTTTCTTTACACATATTGTTGAACAAAATGGCATGTGTCCCAGCAAGCAATGGATGTGAAATGGGATTTTGCTATTGATATAACTAACGTATTCTGTGTTCTGGACATCATCAACTTCGACACATTTACTGCGAAAGCATTTGAATTAGCACAAACTTGGATCAAAAAATAAGAAATGTCAGCAATAAGAAACAAAGATGCAATGGCGGCACACAATAGTTCCTGAGGAAAGACAAAGTTTTCTCAATACGTTGTCAGTGTCCTCATGGAGAGTGAGCAAGTAGCAGCACAGTCTCGCATTTTTGCACCCTGTGGTTAACACCAATCTTATGGTGTCTTTTCCATTATCTTTTTTTGTTGTTGTGGAAGTATGTGACATCAATATTTTGTGATATTATGAAATAGAATGGAATTATTGACAAAAGAAATAAGTATTTCAAATCTTATTAAAAACACACTTTATCACAATAAATATAAATTCTAGTATTTCACTTACCTTATACAGTGGATTGTTTTTCAATGAATTTGTGGCTGAGACATCTGTGGCAATACTGAGAATACATGCAGTTTAAATATTTACCAATGTCGACTCAGTAATTCTAGAAGAAATGAGCTGATTGTTACTGGAAAGTAACTGTATTGGTGACTTAGATGGAAAGCACATCAGGAGTAAAGCGCCTACTAAATCTGGATCAACAGTTTATAATTAAAGTCCAGTCTTGTTAGCTATTTTCAGTTGCAGATGTATTACTTTTTATCAGCTGATGGTGGAGAGTATGACCATAACAGTGATGGGGAGTCTTAAAAGAAGTTAGTTTTAGTGAAACATTGGTAGAACATCTGCTTCCACTTCCAGAATCTAAAACTTCACTATCATGAAATGCATAATAAGACTACATCCTCATAGACAATTAACTTATGAAAGGAGTATCTTTAACTGTGGATAATCCACGGGGGAAGAGGACTATAGAAAGTTCTTTTGAAATATTAAGAGTCGAAGATCCTGGTGTTGGATGCATCATTGAATTGTGACAGGAATAAAATCGATGTGATAGTTCAAGTCATTTGTTTCATATATTTTACATGGATTTATGGTGGTGTATATTATAAGTCATCTGTGCAGCACAGTGTGGACCACCCTACTGCGAGCTCACATCAAAAGACAGGAAACAAACAGTGACCTAAAACAATGGTCTGGAATTGAGTAATCCAATCTACAAATTTTTTCATAGCCCAAATGGAGCATTGTCTTCTCGTAATGAAGTATGTTCTGTTATTATGTTAGATCCAGGAAATCGGTGAAGAGATTTGCAGATGTGCTTTATAGAAATCCATTTTATGGAATACTGTTTGGTTCTGTACATTCATTCTCTTTCACAAACAAATTACATGAATTCCAACTGCATCTATGACACAAGAAATCATTTCCCACACTTTATTTTGAGCTCTCCAGTTGCTGTATTTAGCACTGCTGTGATGATAAATATATAGTACTTTTACACTAGACAAGGCTGTTCCAATGTTGCCCCATCTTCAGCTTGCCAATGGGAAGTGCAGGTTATGTAGGCAACATGCCTAATGGCCCAGTTGTATACATCCTGCACATGTGCTATCTGCTTGGCCACAACCTGCCACCTGAGCTTGACCCGTGGACTAAGATGGATATGCTATGGCCAGGCTGCAAGACATTCTGCATGTCACACCTGCCTACCTTCTCTCAGGTGGACATATGGTTTAGAACAGCCTCCAGTAGACTGACAAAAATGAATACTGAAGTCAAAATTGTTCCTCATTTTCCTGGGTACAGAGACAATTGCACAACCACAGGAGAAATGTTTATAAACTGCAAGTGCAGGGTAGCATTTCTCCTGGAAAACCTGGAATTCTCAGGGAATTACATTTTACCTTGAAAAGTCAGGAAAACCACAGGGAATTTCCGGAATTTTGTAAAATCTCAGGGAATTCTGTTTTTTAACATTGCATTGAGATTGAATTTATTGAATTTTATAAATCATAAATTTTAAAATCGGATATTCAGAAAAAACAGAACACTTTTGGAGCTTTATATTCACAGAACATGTGCATTTGTATGTTCTGCAGAAACGATTAGTATTTCAGTCACCTTGGTTCAGAACGCGTCCTGCTGCCCAATAGGCACAGGGTCCGCCATAGGCCCTGATAACTTCTTCCATGTGTGATGGCATTGCCATGTATAAAGTGCGAATGGCATCCTGTGGTATAGCCATTCATGTTACATTCACCTGGTTCCAAAGTTAATCTGTCACACCACTGAAATACCAGTTGTTGCACCATATCCCATGCATTTCCAACTGATGAAAAGTCTGTTAACCTGGTGAACCAGGGCAAAAGGCTGACATCCTGCGACACCATGAAGGCACGTGTTCATGCAAACCCATGTGGTTGTGCATTGTCTCGCTGAAAAATGACATCTAGGGTGTTGTGCAGAAAGGGTATGGCTACAGGTCACAGGATGTCATTCATGTAGATCACACTGGTCACAGTGCCCTGGACATGCACCAACTGTGATTTGTGGTTGTACCCAATAGCACCCTGCATCATATGGCCTTGAGTTGGCACTCTGTCTAGTAGGAATGCAGTGACTGTGATGCTGCTCCCCTCGTCTGTGGCGAACCAAATTGCGGCCGTCATTTTCAAACAAACAGAACCTGGATTCGTCCAAACACACTATCTGATGCCAGTCATGTTATTCCATACATCATTGCTGTCTAGTATGTCTCTGCACATTCATCAAAGGTAGACGGAGAAGTGGAGAATGCATAAATAACCCGTGCTGTAATGAATGGCAACGGACTTTCACCCCCTGATAGTATATGATGTGTTAGACTATGCCACAGTTGTGCCAGAGCTGAGGCGACTGCAGGCCTGTCCTGCAATGAGGTTCAGGTGAGGTGTCGATTCTGCACACACCCGTTGCACTGCTGAAACACTTTGTGCCACACGAGCAGCAATTTCCTGGGTAGATGCATCACATTCTCTCGTGCCAATATCATGCCTTCTTTCAAACTCACTGATTTGACAGTATGGTTTGTGCATACGTCTGCGAGACTTCCTGCATGTCTGCTTAAGTCACACTGATCCAATACATTTGGTTTATAGTGACAACGAGAGCTTCAGGCACATTTTACTGGTAGGTGGTGTTGCACTGTGATATCAATGTTGAGCTTGAACCTGTGGGGTGACATGGCTCAAATGCTAATCATTTCTGCTGAATATACTAATGTACATGTTCTGTGAACATGAACGTCCTATCTCTAGTCGTTCAAGATGTTCTTTTTTCTGAACATGAGCATACTTAATATTGCAAAGCATGTTAATTATATTAATATTATTCCATATAAATTATCAAATCTTGAAAACTGCAGTTAAACTATTGCCTGTGGCTGGTGTATAGCTCAACTGAGAGGAAAGACAAATCCTTACTATGGTATGCTATATCCCCGCTCACCGTTAATTCATCAGGAGCTTCTTGACACTATCTTCCTTCTCATATGTGGAATTCTCAGGGATTTTTTCTTTTTTTTTCTTCTTTTTTTCAAGATCAAGTAGCCACCTTGAAGTAGCACAGACAGGGTGCATAGCAAAACGTGGTGCATGTCACATCATCTGGCAGTGGTGAGAAACACCATAAATTCAGACTCCATTATGTCATTTCAGTCCGGTAGGTGCTGTTTCATTAGACTATGGGTGTTTCATGTAAAGTTACAGGGCTAGATGCATGCCTTGTGCCACACTGTGTCCCAAGCCAATTGCCACATAATCCCAGTGGTGCTGTGCCTTTGGTAACATGATTAAATCTTTTCAGGAAATCTGAAGCTAAGTCTGGTGTCCACATTTTGGTCACCAGATGAAATAACTCTGGTTCATACATTTTCCACTGATTTCAGTAACTCTGACCTGAGACCAAACAGGTCAGAAGAAATTATGTTAGCTTCATTCAGTGCCCCATCAAATTGTAATCACATTTTTTTTCCAGCCTCCTCTCCTTCTATCATATTGCTGGATCTTTGTCCTGTCCAAGCTTCTGGTACATCTCTAATAACCTCATTATTTACACATTGTTAATACTAAGCTTCAGTGTTTGATTTATTTATTTATTTATTTATTTATTTACTTATTCACTCATGGTATCTTTGCACTTAGACATGTTTTATGTTCACTTATTTTGAGAGTTTGTTTTTTCCAGCCCGCTCAAGTAAACGTGATGTCTCTTCACTGGGAGTGGCAATTGCAGCTGGTCAGGCTGAAGGGATTGGCGTATGGAAGATCTCATATGTCAGCCAGAGTTCACATCCCAGTAAAATTTTTGAACCACATGTGTCTGATGAAGGTAAAGAAAAACATATTTTTTAAGTAATTTTACAGTTTTCCATTAAAATAATTTCACTAAATATTAATAAATCATACACTCCCCGTTAGGTCATTATACTTCAGAGATGAATCGTACTTTGTATCTGTACTAAGCAGGGATAAAACCATGTTAGAATGTTGTCAGACACTGCTATGAGCAAACATGTTGACTCTAAAGTTCTGGCAGAAGATGAGGTCTTCTTAATTTTATTACACAATTTATTATAAATAGTCATGGTGGTGGTGGTTGCTTCTTTTGAGAGAGAGAGAGAGAGAGAGAGAGAGAGAGAGAGAGAGAGAGAGAGAGAGAGACATGACAACCTATTCTGGGCCAACTGTATTGTCCCAGGACTGCAGGACAACTGGGGAGGGTTATGTCAGGTGGAATCAGTAAGAGGAGCAAGGAGGTGGGAAGGGTCAGAGAGAAAGGAGGCTGTTGGATAAAAGGGAGAGTGTGCAAGGGAATGGCATAGTTGAGCCCACCCTGGTTCAGGCAGATTTGTTGTGTGTGATACATGGTGAAGTGGAGTAGAAGTGTGTGTAATACATGATAAAATGGAGTAAAGGATTTAAGGTGGAGTGTGGGAAGGGGGAAAGAACTGAAGAAGAGGGAGATAAGGTAGAGAGAAGTCTGAGTTTAGATTACTAAAGTGAAGAAAGAGGTGTGGGTAGGGGGATGGAAGGGATGTGAGATACAGGCCACCAGAGATTGAGGCTAGGAGGATTGTGGGATTGAAAGATATATTGCAAAAACTATTTTCATCTACCTAATTCACAGATGCTGGTATTATGGTGACGGGGGGGGGGGGGGGGGGGGATGAATCAATTGTTGCACGTTGTAAAGCAGCCATTGAATATAAGCATGTTTTCCTTAGCAGCATGTTCTTCCTCTTGTTGGCCAACTTTATTTGTAGCAGCTATTTGCCCACTGGGTAATCAACTTTTTGCATTTGGCCACAGTTTGATGATGACTATTAATGAAGCTTACAGCTGTTTGGTGATAATGGTCACATAAGAATGTGCGAATGTTGCAGCAGGGTTGATGTGACATGGCTGATTTCACAGGTAGTTGATCAGAACAGTATAACAGTTCATTTAGATACATTTTATTTAAAAAGATATTAAAAATTCATAATTTGTAAAAACCGCCTACATTACATGAAAGTCGCAATTCTGTTATTCCTAAAGATGATGTTAACTTTTTAATTGCACTGTTTTCAGAAAAGATATCTTTACTAAAAATTGTTGGTTTCCAGGCTGTTTGAACCTTAAAATCTAATCCTTTGAAAAATATTTTAGCCCTGATATTTCTGTTCCAAAAAAATTATAATTGAACTAGGATGAAGTATTAATCAACGAAATACTTCAATTAGAAAATTTAAATTTCCAAAAAAATGTTGGCAAACTTTTCTATATCCTACAGATATCAGTGTATCTCGCCCATTCATCCTGTCAGGGGGCAGGTGGCTGCTCCTTCAGCAGGGCCCGAGCAGGCATACGGGAGCAAAGGCTTGCTGGTTATTGGGAGCTCCAACGTTAGGTGGGTGATGGAGCCCCTTAGGGAAATAGCGTACAGGGCTGGAAAGAACTCCAACGAGCACTCGGTTTGTCTGCCGGGGGGCCTCATCCAAGATGTGGAGGCGATTTTGCCTGCGGCTATCAAGTGTACGGGGTGCAGTCGTGTAGTTGCTCACGTCGGCACCAATGATGCCTGTCGCTTGGGTTCTGAGGCGATCCTCAGTTCGTACAGGCGGCTGGCAGATTTGGTGATGACCGCTGGCTTCGCACGCAGGTGCAAGCAGAGCTCTCTATTTGCAGCATCGTTCCCAGAGTGGATGGGGGTCCTTTGGTTTGGAGCCGAGTGGAGGGTCTCAACCAGAGGCTTCATTGACTCTGCGACGGTCTTGGCTGCAGATTTCTAGACTTGTGCTATTGGGTGGGGAATTGTAGGACGCCCCTATATAGGTCAGGGGTGCACTACTCAAAGGAAGCGGCTACTCGGGTAGCAGAGTACTTGTGGCACGCACATGGGGGTTTTTTAGGCTAGGCAGTAGTGCGAGGTGTCCTGATGAACACTCACCAGTCGACATGCAGGCAGGGAAATCAGGACGCGCTCAGTGTAAAGACACTTCAGCTATCAAGATATTAGCAGTAAATTTTCAGAGTGTTCGGAATAAAGTTCCTGAATTTACTGCCCTCCAGGAAGTGTGTGGTGCGCAAATTATTCTCGGGACTGAGAGCTGGCTGAACCCTGAGATAGGAAGTTCTGAAATATTTAGTGAGGGTTGGAACGTGTATCGGAAAGACAGATTAGACACCGTAGGAGGGGGTGTCTTCATTGCAGTTGACAAAAATATTGTGTCTACTGAGGTCACAGTAGAATGTGATTGTGAAGTTATCTGGACACGTTTAACAGGGCTAGGAGAAATAAAGTTAATTGTTGGGTGTTATTACCGGCCACCAGGTTCCACCATGACAGTTCTAGAATCATTCAAAGGGAGTCTACACACTGTATCGCAGAAATACCCGGATCATGCTGTATTAGTCGGAGGTGACTTCAACATACCTAGTATAGACACTGATGTCTATGGATTCATTACAGGTGGTACAGACAAGCTGTCGTGTGAATTAATTTTGAACACATTATCCGAAAACTGTCTTGAGCAGCTAAATTGACAGCCAACACGTAATGGAAATATTTTAGGTCTGGTAGACATGAACAGACCAGACCTCATCGATGGTGTCAGTGTTGAGACAGGGATTAGTGATCATGATGTTGTCATTACGACTATGGTTACAAAAGTTTAAAAGTCGGTCAGGAGGCTAGGAGAGTATTCTTACTAGAAAGAGCAGATAAGCAGTTGTTAGCATTCCACTTAGTAAATGAATCGACTTCATTTACTTCTGGTACGATGCACGTGGAAGAATTATGGGCAAGTTTTAAACACATTGTAAATCACGCATTGGAGAAGTATGTGCCAAAAAAGTGGGTTACGGACGGACAAGACCCACCGTGGTTTAACAGCGAAATTCGTAGAATGCTCAGGAAGCAAAGACAGTTGCACTCGCAGTACAAGAAAGATCGGGAGAATGAGGACAGGCAAAAGTTAGTAAAGATTTGTGCTGCTGTAGAAAGAGCAATGCGCGAAGCATACAACCACTACCACCATCATACCTTGGCAAAAGATCATACTGACAACCCAAGGAAATTCTGGTCTTACGTAAAATCGGTAAGCAGGTCGAAGGCTTCCATCCAGTCACTCACTGATCAGTCTGGCCTGGCAATGGAAGACAGCTAAACGAAAGCTGAAATTTTAAATTTAGCATTTGAGAAATCTTTCATGCAGGAGGATCATACAAACATACTGCCGTTTGAGTCTCATACAGATTCCCGTATGGAGGACATAGTGATAGGGGTTGTGAAGCAGCTGACTGTGTTGAAAATAAATAAATCACCAGGTCCTGATGGGATTCCAATTCGGTTTTACAGAGAGTACTCTACTGCATTGGCTCCTTACTTAGCTTGCATTTATCGCGAATCTCTTGCCAAAGTTAGTCCCGAGCATCTGGAAAGAAGCGCAGGTGGTGCCTGTATATAAGAAGCGTAGAAGGATGGATCCTCAAAATTACAGACCAATATCCTTAAAATCGGTTTGTTGCAGGATTCTCGAACATATTCTCAGTTCGAAAATTTTGAATTTCCTTGAGACAGAGAAGTTGCTGCCCATGCATCAGCACGGCTTTAGAAAGCATCGCTCCTGCGAAATGCAACTCGCCCTTTTTTCACATGATATCTTGCGAACCATGGATGAAGGGTATCAGACGGATTCCATATTCCTTGATTCCGGAAAGCGTTTGACTCGGTGCCTCACTGCAGACTCGTTTGACTCGGTGCCCCACTGCAGACTCCTAACTAAGGTACAAGCGTATGGGATTGGTTTCCAAATATGTGAGTGGCTCGAAGACTTCTTAAGTAATAGAACCCAGTACGTTGTCCTCAATGGTGAGTGTTCATCAGAGGTGAGGGTATCATCTGGAGTGCCCCGGGGAAGTGTGGTAGGTCCGCTGTTGTTTTCTATCTACATAAAAGATCTTATGGATAGGGAGGATAGCAATGTGCGGCTGCTTGCTGCTGATGCTGTGGTGTACGGGAAGGTGTCATTGTTGAGTGACTGTAGGAGGATAAAAGATGAGATAAAAGATGACTTGGACAGGATTTGTGATTGGTGTAAAGAATGGCAGCTAATTCTAAATATAGATAAATGCAAATGAATAGGAAAAAGAATCCCGTAATGTTTGAATACTCCATTAGTAGTGTAGCGCTTGACACAGTCACGTCGATTAAATATTTGGGCGTAACATTGCAGAGCGATATGAAGTGGGACAAGCATGTAATGGCAGTTGTGGGGAAGGCGGATAGTCGTCTTCGGTTCATAGGTAGAATTTTGGGAAGATGTGGTTCATCTGTAAAGGAGATAGCTTATAAAACACTAATACGACCTATTCTTGAGTACTGCTCGAGCGTTTGGGATCCCTATCAGGTCGGATTGAGGGAGGACATTGAAGTAATTCAGAGGTGGGCTGCTAGATTTGTTACTGGTAGGTTTGATCATCTCGCGAGTGTTACGGAAATGCTTCAGGAATTCAGGTGGGAGTCTCTGGAGGAAAGGAGCCATTCTTTTCGTGAATCGCTATTGAGGAAATTTAGAGAACCAGCATTTGAGGCTGACTGCAGTACAATTTTACTGCCGCCAAATTATATTTCGCGGAAAGACCACAAAGATAAGAGAGATTAGGGCTTGTACAGAGGCATATAGGCAGTCATTTTTTCCTTGTTCTGTTTGGGAGTGGAACAGGAAGAGAACATGCTAGTTGTGGTACGAGGTACCCTCTGCTACGCACCGTATGGTGGATTGTGGAGTATGTATGTAGATGTAGATGTAGATCAGTGCCTGCACGAATTTACACTACATAAAATCATTTGTAATATAAATTCAATAACTATGTATTTTATCATTTTGTAGAAATAGTGTTACAAATGTCTTTAAATAGATATTGTGAACAACACCACAGTCAGTATGTCCAGGCAGGCTATAGTAATGCACTTTCAGAGGTATATAATTGCCAACATGTGTGATATATGTGCTGTTGTCATTGATTCAAGTTCAGTAAGATATTTATGAAAAATTAGCAATAAGAACAGTTTATTGAGTATGGATAGTTTATCATAGCACTTCTAAAATTTTGTTAGACTCTTTGTAATCTGTGACATTACTGATCTGTTGTGTTAAAAGTATATGAAAGCTGATTGAGTACATACATTTGAAGATCTACTTTGAGAGAATTGTGTGAAGTTATTTAAAGCTCACTTAAAAAACTCTCAGCAATTGGCTACTTGGACCATAGGAGAAGATTACAGAACACAATTGAAAGCTCAGTAAACACACAATATAACTGTGCCAATATTGAAAGAGGACATACTGGTGGGAGGGTGTATAGCCAGGTCTCGCACTTTGTCTTCCTTCCACAGGGATATGACCCATATGGCTAGGAGTTGGGAGGAGGTGTGGCATAAGGATGACAAGGAGATTTTGTAAGTTGGGTGACAGCAGACTACTAGTATGGGACACATGGAAAAGATTGTGGGAAAGATGCTACTACTTTTAGAGCATGATGCTACTACTTTTAGAGCATGATGCTACTACTTTTAGAGCATGATGCTACTACTTTTAGAGCATGATGCTACTACTTTTAGAGCATGATGCTACTACTTTTAGAGCATGATGCTACTACTTTTAGAGCATGATGCTACTACTTTTAGAGCATGATGCTACTACTTTTAGAGCATGATGAAAGTTAGTTGAAGTCCTAACTGAAACAACTTAATCACACATCCTTATCCATCGTCCAAAAGCCCAGCTGTTATCAATCTTGCTTGCATGCCTGTTGACCTCTCAGAGCCTAAACTGTATTGGAGAGTCCAGTTGCCTTAATTCCTTTCATTATTTGTATTTCACTAAGTGTTTTTTGATATCATTTCAATCCTTATGCTTCCACTGCTTTGACTTTAGTTTTTATGCAACATGCGAATAAATTCTGGAAGCTTCTGCTCGAGTGCATTTCAGATTAGTTGGCTTCAATGGCCACCAGGGATGTTTAAATTACATATTACAGCACAACCTCTCCAGTTGTGTAAGTTGTAACTTAGCAGTATGCAGTACTAGGTACACTCAGTTTGTGATCTTTCAGAATAATATACTGTTGTTTCTGGATAATTGTGCTTTACACCCAGGAATGACTAGGGAAAGTGTGTGGTAGTGTGATTTTAAATGTGTGTGAATTGTAACTGCATATTTGCTACATGTTTACTTCTGGACATTTTCCTGAATTCTTAATATTTTTAGCTGTAAGTTACACACGTATCCTATGCAGTGCATAGTGCTGTGGAATGTGGAAAAAACCGCAAATTGGCGTTCATAAGAAGAAGAACAACACCAAAAATGCAACAGGAGCATAATATGTAAGAAATTGTCCACGCAACCTGCCACTGATGATGCCTTGCAGAAAATAAAGGCGAAACGCGTATGGCACTAAAATTGTGTTTTATTCAGTTGCTGTCAGACGGTCCATAAGTAAAAATTATCAATATACCGTAATATATAGATGTCATCAAAACCTGGAAAGCTAATAACTGGATTGTGCACTGACTTCCTTAACCATTGTCTGATACCTTGTGTCGAGAAAGGAAGTTTCTATTGATTACTGACTCTTGGAGTGGCCAAACAAAGCCAGAATTATATGATCAGGTTTTCCAAGATGAGAGAGTCACCAATGTGCATGATTAAAGTGATTCCTCCAAAAATGTCCTCATGTTTAGTCTTGTGATACCTACTTTTATCAGCAAATAAAAAAATCTGGTAAAGCATATACAAAAAAATATGAAAAGGATAATTGGTACTCACTATATAGCTGAGATGCAGAGCTACAGATAGGCACAAAAAAAGACTGTCAAACATGTAAGGTTTGGGCCCAAAAGACATGCACGCATGACTCACACATGACCACAGTCTCTGGATGCCGATACCAGACCTCGGCAGCCAGAGACTGTGGTCATGTGTGTGCAAGTTCTCTCTCTCTCTCTCTCTCTCTCTCTCTCTCTCTGTCTCTGTGTGTGTGTGTGTGTGTGTGTGTGTGTGTGTGTGTGTGTGATTCCAGTGAAGGTCTTTCTGGCTGAAAGCTTATTTGTTTTGACAGTCTTTTGTTGTACCCATCTGCGACTCAGCATCTCTGCTAATAATATTGTCATTATTCTATCCTGGATTTTCCACCTTTTGAAAGCATATACAAACATGTACTTATCTAATTCATAATGACAGAAAAATAAATTCTTGTGAAGACTGTATCGAAATAGAATCAATAGTACATCATCAACTGTCATCACCAATTTTTAATGAAATGATTCGGTATTCCTGGTATGCTTCCAAACTTTTTGGTGAAAGAGGAAGTTTTATTAATGTCAATGAAGTGTGTTTTCCTACAGACCATTTACAAAACAATTTGTTCATGTAAAAAATCATTATTTTATAAACTTTGCCACATGTTAGGATAGTCTGTTTTTATGATTATTATCATTAAAGTTCTTGTATGTTAAAAAATGTAAAACAGTTCTAATAAAAAAGATACTTTTATTCTACCAGATGATTTGTTATAATTGAAAAAAAAGTTTTGTCTAACTATTTTAAAATACAAATGTAACAATATTAGGGAAGGAAAGTTGCTACTCACCATTCAGCGGAGATGCCGAGTCGCAGATAGGCACAACAAAAGATTCTCACAATTATAACTTTCAGCTATTGAGGCCTTTGTCAACAACACACACACACACACACACACACACACACACACACACAATCTCTCTCTCTCTAGCAAACGCAACCTGGACCCACGACTGCAGTCTCAGGCAATTGAAACCACACAATATCAATCTTAACTCGTTTCCTTGTACCTAAGGAACAGTTGCATCATGTATAAACTAAAATCATTAATGATTTCATTTATGATAGTTTTTGTTGTTCATTTTATTTCAAAACCCTTCTGATTATTACCAAATGGGGGGGGGGGGGGGGGGGGGGGGAATGCTTGAAGCTCGGATTGAATCCAGATCAGCAGGTTAAAAAAAAAGAAGTGTTGTGAGCTATTTTTACATGAGTTTAGGTGTTCATTAAACTAGTATGGGTAAAACTTTGAAACCTTTTTTCTGTGGATCGGCTGGCCAGTGCATTTTACTACTGCTAGAAGATAACACTCTTTAGGTAAACTGAAAGCCACACAAGCCTCACTTCAATCTAAATTTCCCAAGTCATGCTCTCCCCTTGTAGAGTTGAAAATAATAAAGAAGAAACCTAGAACACCTAGTATTACATTATTTTTAATGTGTAATGAACAGCAGCAGTGCAGTCGCATGTAATATTATTATAATGTTTCTAACTACATGGCTTATTGAACTTACATTTTTTTTTTCCTCCACAGAACGGGACCATAGATACAACAAATGGAAAATGGCAGTTCAAAGAAGCCTAGGATGGGTCACAACAAAGAAATCTGTTGCAATGACAGGTTTGTATGTGTACTTCTATTCAAAAGAACCAAATCAAAATGCAAGCAGAAAGTGAAAAGTCCTCAACCTTGCAGAGGAAGACATTGGTATCAATATGTTTTGTTATGTGCACAATAACAAAAGTCAAATGTCAACTCGAGTACCTCAGTTTTAGATGATTGTAGTAGTGTTGTCTTTGTTCTATTCAAGTGGGTAGTGTTATCAAATTGTGATCTTTTGTATATTCTCAGTGTCATTGATTAGTGGTGTATGTATGGATGTTTAACCAAGTAGATGATTCTATTCTTCTGTATGATATTCTAACAATTGACTGAATCGTCTTCAGGTTCTGTTATTGTTGTAGTTGTTGTTATTGTTTTCTTCAGTCCTGAGAATGGTTTGATGCAGCTCTCCATGCTACTCTATCCTGTGCAAGCTTCATCATCTCCCAGTAATTACTGCAACCTACGTCCTTCTGAATCTGCTTAGTGTATTCACCTCTTGGTCTCCCTCTATGATTTTTACCCTCCACGCTGCCCTCCAATGCTAAATTTGTGATCCCTTGATGCCTCAGAACATGTCCTACCAACCGATCCCTTCTTCTTGTCAAGTTGTGCCACAAACTCCTCTTCTCCCCAATTCTATTCAATACCTCCTCATTAGTTATGTGATCTACCCATATAATCTTCAGCATTCTCCTGTAGCACCACATTTCGAAAGCTTCTATTCTCTTCTTGCCTAAACTATTTATCGTCCATGTTTCACTTCCACACATGGCTACACTCCATACAAATACTTTCAGAAACGACTTCCTGACACTGAAATCTATACTCGATGTTAACAAATTTCTCTTCTTCAGAAACGCTTTCCTTGCCATTGCCAGTCTACGTTTTATATCCTCTCTAGTTCGACCATCATCAGTTATTTTGCTCCCCAAATAACAAAACTCCTTTACTACTTTGTGTCTCATTTCCTAATCTAATTCCCTCAGCATCACCCGACTTAATTCGACTACATTCCATTATCCTCGTTTTGCTTTTGTTGATGTTCATCTTATATCCTCCTTTCAAGACATGTCCATTCCATTCAACTGCTCTTCCAAGTCCTTTGCTGTCTCTGACAGAATTACAATGTCATTGGCGAACCTCAAAGTTTTTATTTCTTCTCCGTGGATTTTAATACCTACTCCGAATTTTTCTTTTGTTTCCTTTATTGCTTGCTCAATATACAGATTGAATAACATCGGGGAGAGGCTACAACCCTGCCTCACTCCCTTTCCAACCACTGCTTCCCTTTCATGCCCCTTGACTCTTATAACGGCCATCTGGTTTCTAAACAAATTGTAAATAGCCTTTCGCTCCCTGTATTTTACCCCTGCCACCTTTAGAATTTGAAAAAGAATATTCCAGTCAACATTGTCAAAAGTGTTCTCTAAGTCTACAAATGCTAGAAACGTAGGTTTGCTTTTCCTTAATCTTTCTTCTAAGATAAGTCATAAGGTCAGTATTGCCTCACGTATTCCAACATTTCTAAGGAATCCAAACTGATCTTCCCCGAGGTCGGGTACTACCAGTTTTTCCATTCATCTGTAAGGAATTCGCGTTAGTATTTTGCAGCTGTGACTTATTAAACTGATAGTTTGGTAATTTTCACATCTGTCAACACCTGCTTTCTTTGGGACTGGAATTATTATATTCTTTTTGAAGTCTGAGGGAATTTCGCCTGTCTCATACATCTTGCTCACCAGATGGTAGAGTTTTGTCAGGACTGGCTCTCCCAAGGCTGTCAGTAGTTCTAATGGAATGTTGTCTACTCCCGGGGCCTTGTTTTGACTCAGGTCTTTCGGTGCTCTGTCAGTATCGTATCTTCCATTTCATCTTCATCTACATCCTCTTCAATTTCCATAATATTGTCCTCAAGTACATCACCCTTGTATAGACCCTCTATATAGTCCTTCCACGTTTCTGCTTTCCCTTCTTTGCTTAGAACTTGGTTTCCATCTGAGCTCTTGATATTCATACAAGTGGCTCTCTGTTCTCCAAAGGTCTCTTTAATTTTCCTGTAGGCAGTATCTATCTTAACCCTAGTGAGATAAGCCTCTACATCCTAACATTTGTTCTCTAGCCATCCCTGCTTAGCCATTTTGCACTTCGTGTCAGTCTCATTTTTGAGACGTTTGTATTCCTTTTTGCCTGCTTCATTTACTGCATTTTTATATTTTCTCCTTTCATCAATTAAATTCAATATTTCTTCTGTTACCCAAGGATTTCTGCTAACCCTCGTCTTTTTACCTACTTGATCCTCTGCTGCCTTCACTATTTCATTCCTCAGAGCAACCCATTCTTCTTCTACTGTATTTCTTTCCCCCATTCCTGTCAAATGTTCCCTTACGCTCTCCCTTAAACTCTGTACAACCTCTGGTTCTTTCAGTTTATCCAGGTGCCATCTCCTTAAATTCCCACCTTTTTGCAGTTTCTTCAGTTTTAATCTACAGTTCATAACCAATAGATTGTGGTCAGAGTCCACATCTGCCTCTGGAAATGTCTTACAATTTAAAATCTGGTTCCTAAATCTTTTATATAATCTATCTGATACTTTCTAGTATCTCCAGGATTCTTCCATGTATACAACCTTCTTTTATGATTCTTGAACCAAGCGTTAGCTATGATTAAGTTATGCTCTGTCCAAAATTCTACCAGACGGCTTCCTCTTTCATTTCTTGCCCCCAATCCATATTCACCTACTATGTTTCCTTCTCTCCCTTTTCCTACTATCGAATTCCAGTCGCCCATGACTATTAAATTTTGGTCTCCCTTCACTACCTGAATAATTCCTTTTATCTCATCATACATTTCATCAATTTCTTCGTCATCTGCAGAGCTAGTTGGCATATAAACTTGTACTACTGTAGTAGGCACGGGCTTCGTGTCTATCTTGGCCACAATAATGCATTCACTATACTGTTTGTAGTAGCTTATCCGCACTCCTATTTTTTTATTCTGTTTTTGTTCTGTTAGCTGTGTTGTAATGTGTACTCACGGCCCTGACTCCAATCAAACAACTCCATGCTAATACCTCTGGTCCATAGATTTCAAATGCTGTCAGACAAGAAGAATCTCTGCTAAGCATTAAAACACCTACTGTTAGGGTTCTGAAGGACTGAGTGCTAGGACTGACAAATTGAGTAGGCTTTACACTCAAAATCACCAGTGCATGAGGAAGAGGTAGAGAGAGAGAGAGAGAGAGAAAGGAAAGGCTAAGAATCGCTATCGCTTGTCTACCTTATGCTGGTCCAGTCTCTAGAAAGATCTGTAGACTTCCATGGTATGTGGCATCCAGTGTATTTTGTTCCTGACAACAGAGGTAATAGGTCTCGGTAGTAATGTTAAAGATGATCTAAGATGCCGAAAGCTGAGTACGTACTGCATTCCACGCAAATCTGGCATGTCTTACATGGGAGTTGCATATCAGAACAATTGAGGAGAGGTGAAAGGAACACATCCAACTTAAACAACCAAATGAAATGGAATACAACAAGACCATTATCGTGGTGCAAATGCAAATTTTCTGGGATAATGTACACTGATCAGCCAGGACATTATGACCACCTACCTAATAGCTGTTGTGTCCCCTTTGGCACAGAAAACAGCGGCGATGGATCATGGCACCGAAGCAGTGAGGCCTTGATAGGTCGCTGGAGCGAGTTGGCACCGCATCTGTACTCACAAGTCACCTAATTTTACATCTACAGCTATACTTTGAAAACCACAGTGAGGTGCATGGAAGAGGGTACAACCCATTGTACCAGTTATTAGCGTTTCTTCCCATTCCATTCACGTATGGAGTGCAGGAAGAATGATTGTTTGAATGCATCTGCAAGTGCAGTACTTACTCTCATTTTATCCTGATGATCCCTAAGTGAGTGATACATCGGCAATTGTAGTACTTTTGTAGAGTCATCATTTAAAGCTAGTTCTTGGAACTTTGTTAATAGATTTTCTCTGGATAGTTAGTGTCTATCTTCAACAGTCTTCCAGTTCAGATCCTTCAGTATCTCTGTGATACTCTCTCATGGATTAAACAAACCTGTGACCATTCATACTGCCCTTCTCTGTATGTATTCAATATCCCCTGTTAGTCATATTTGGTATGAGTCCCACACAGTTGAGCAACATTCTAGAACCATTCACATGAGTTAATTGTAAGTAATATCCTTTGTTGACTGATTGCACTTACTCCATATTCTACCAATGAACCAAGATCTACCACTTGCTTTACCCGCAACTGAACCTATGTCATCATCCCATTTCATATCCCAGCAAAGTGTTACACCCAGTTATTTGTATGAGTTGGCTGATTCCAACAGGGACCCATTGATATTATAGTCAGAGGATACTATGCTTTTTCATTTTGTAAAGTGCTCCATTTTACATTTCTGAACATTTAAAGCTAGTTGCCATGTCTGCACCATGTTGAAATC